>NC_143587.1:126205122-126525424 GCF_048544385.1 Mastigoproctus giganteus | reverse complement strand
ATAAGTTGGTCTGTAACCAAGTCACAAAGGAGATTAGGCAGGCAAAGGCAGACTACGAAAAATCCTTGGCAAAGGATGCAAAGAAAAACAGAAAAGAGTTCTTTACATATTTATACTCAAGAAGGAAAGGGATGAATCAGATTGGTCCACTGGATATTGATGGTTCAACAGTTGAGGATCCTGCTCAGGTGGCTAACAATCTAAACGAGTATTTTGCATCTACATTCACGCATGAGGAGTTATTCAGGAAGGAGAATGATGTAGGTAAAGTAAACTTTGGCAGTGAGCTGGATGATTTTGTAATAACTGAGAGGAAAGTGGAGGAGAGATTGTTGAGGATAAACATAAAAAAGGCACCTGGGGTGGATGGGATCTATCCAGTTATATTAAAGGAGGCAGCAAAGGAAGTAAGCAAACCCCTAGCCATAATTATGAGAGCTTCTTTGGACTCAGGGGAGGTACCCATAGACTGGAGATGTGCAAATGTAACCCCAATTCACAAAGGCGGATCAAAGGCTGACACAAGTAATTATAGACCTGTTAGTTTAACTTCTGTTCCAGGTAAATTAATGGAGGCACTGGTTAAAGAAGCACTGCAGGATCATCTAGACAAGAATTCAGTTATAGCTCAGACGCAGCATGATTTTGTTAAGGGCAGGTCTTGCCTGACCAATTTGATTGGATACTATGATGTAGTCACAAAAGAACTGGATGGAGGGAATAACTTTGATATTATATATTTGGATCTTAGAAAGGCTTTTGATACTGTTGCACATGGAAGACTGCTGCACAAATTGGAGCAGTGTGGCATTGGAGGCAAATTGCTGCTATGGATAAGGGGATGGTTGAGTGGCAGAAGACAGAGAGTGGTAATCAATGGACACTGCTCAACGAGGACTAATGTTATTAGTGGAGTTCCTCAGGGTTCAGTGTTGGGTCCGTTGTTGTTTTCGGTGTTTATGAATGATATTGATGATGGGATATCAAGTTTAATGTCCAAGTTTGCAGATGATACAAAGGTTGGCAGGGTCGTTAAGGACACTACTGACGCTATGCTGCTGCAACAGGATCTGGAAAGGTTGAACAGATGGGCTGAGAGGTGGAAAATGAAGTTTAACATTGACAAATGTAAAGTACTACATATGGGAAACAGTAACCCCAGAGCAACGTATCAACTCTGTGGTACTACACTGACAGTGGTGGAGAATGAAAAGGACCTGGGGGTAATTGTGCAGGCAGATATGAAGTTCTCTGAGCAGTGCAGACGAGCTGCAAGAGTAGCTCATGGTGTCTTGTCAATGATATACAGGAATTTTTCTAGCAGGGATAAGGAGATCCTTATTCCCTTGTATAAGGCAATAGTTAAGCCACATCTTGAGTACTGTATACAGGTCTGGAGGCCTCATTTCAAGAAAAATGTAGAGCTGCTGGAACGGGTACAGAGAAGGGCAACAAGATTAGTGAATGGAACAAAGGGTTGCTCTTACGAAGAAAGGCTTAAGTTTTGCAAATTACAGAGTCTGGAGACTAGGCACCGGCGAGGTGATCTGATAGAGGTGTATAAGGCTTTGAATCGTTTTAGCATGCTCAATGCCAATGGGATTCTTCATCTTGCTCAGAATAATCACCTCAGAGGGCATAAATTCAAATTGAGGAAGGACGGATGTCGGATAGATGTGCGGAAATTTGCCTTTGGCCAGCGGGTGGTTGGTTGGTGGAACCGACTTCCATCACTTGTTGTTGAAGTTGATAGCCTTAACAAATTTAAAGCTCAACTGGACAGGTATTTCGAACGAACGGAGGGGTGAAATGGGAGTGGTGTGTTTTTTTTTTTTTTTTTTGGCTGATGCTGAATAAGCTTGCTTTCTTGCATCATATGCCTCTACTAATGCTAATGCTAATTCAGTTTCAATAGTTGACACATCAAAATGAAATGCCATTTATCAAATAACCATACCAACCAATAATCCAATAAATTTGTTTATACTCTAGCATGACCACCAAGTCAGAAGAGCATCGTTTTGACAATGAATACAATTATTAACCATATTTAGTTGTCATGCATGAGTGAATCATGGTACACTCAAGCATGTGCACTGTTACACTCTAGTGTTTGAGGGCGCCTCCGTAGCCAGGAGCAGCAGTGCATAACACAACCTTCTTCATTAGAACGGGGTTCGAGCCCATTACCACCAAATACGGAGGATGCAGAAAAGTCAGGGAATGACCACCGCATATCCCTGGAGCAATATGGCCTTAGTTGCTAATGCTCCTAAAAACCAAACAACTAGTGCTTGATCACTTGGCTGTGTAAGCCATAAAAAAATTGTGGGAGAAAAAATTGCTCCTCTTAAAGAGAAAAAACTCTTTGAGAGAAGCAAATACAGCCCAGAAGGAGCAGCCATGAGCTCAATTAGGGCCAATCCAACTATCCTTATTGAATTGTCCTACACAGGTAAGACAATAAGTAATTATAGGCCTGACGTAGCCAAGTGGTCAGGAGCGAGGAGTGCAGTTGTATGCGGTCTTTGAGTGAACCAGGGTTCAAGCCCTTGACTGCTAAATACAATTAACATTTTTATTGATGATATATTGTAAACTCCATTGATCTGGTGGTCGTGTCGGAGTATAAACAGAACAATTTTTTTAACCCCTGGCTTAGTGCCACGTAGGGTGTTGTAAAGTCGGTGTACCTGTGCACCTTACAATAAAGATAATTATTTACTTCTACCATTTGTAGAGAGCTGTATGGGCTCAGCTTTTCATGGTCAAACTGCCACATTCACATACTGCACGATGGAATGCCAGTCTTAGCCTGATGAAGCTCACGCTTGGGATCTGAAACAGTGAAAAAGAGTACAGAGTGATGAATCATAGTACATAATATTTCTGTCTGATAGTCAGGTGTTGGTGAAATGAGAATGCTATAATTTGAGGTTACTTTTCATGGTTTGGATCCAGTCTTTTCATCATTTTGGCTAGAACTATCACTACCAATTCATATTTAAATATTCTGGGCAATTATGTACTTGCAGCACTATGGCTATAATGCTGCCAGAAATTTCTATAAGAGCCATTTCTGGCAGCATTCCAGAAATGGCTATTTCAGTGCTCCATGAAATAAAGTGTTCCATGCTATAAAGCAAGTCTCATATCCTCATAGTTTGCAAAAGAAATACAAAGTATGGTTTGATAGACACAGTTTGGAAAACAGAGTCCCAACCTTAACCCTGTAAGCATCTTAGAATGAGTGGAAAAGCTGGCATAGTTTCACAGGAAGACTGGCACAAAATTCTTGCAAACTGCTGTCAAAAAAACTTTAAGATAGTATGCCTAGCAGGATAATGCAGGCATTGAGCCAAAAGAGTAGGAGACCGGCAGAATTACTTAACAAGTACAGGTCACTGTTGAACAAAAGCCGAGAATTAGGGTTGAATTTGAAAGTGTCTGCAATTCTGCCCAGACACGATAGGAAGGAGTATATGATGAGAGCCTTGTAGATCAATTCGGCCCTGGAAAGATTGTGCAAGGCTCAAGGGGTAGAATTTTTTTCAGCCTGGACTGTACTTGTTAACAGGAGAGATTGCTTCTACAGGGATGGGATACACTTAAATAGAAAGGGTGCAAGAATATTTGCTGATGCTATCGAGGCAGTGTTAGGTGGGTCGGAAAACTGCTAGCTTGGGGGGAGACAAAGACCAATAGATTGACAGTAGCCACTGGTAGAGGTGAAAGATATTCTTGCACTGCTTCTATTAGAATGAGCAGAAGCCTGAAAAACAAGATGCATGTTATTTCAGAGACTGCTGGGAGCCATTGCGGTACAAGTAAACACATGGGTTGTGTTAGGGTAGCTAAGAATAGAAACAGGTGCAGGTATACTTGCGTGTACACCAATGCTAGGAGTTTAGTAAATAAATTTGATGAATTTGAGGTATTTCTCAAAACATCAAAGGCAGATATTATTGGGATATCAGAGACGTGGTGTCACACAGATATAAGGGATGGAGAACTGGAATTTGGGGAGTACAACGTCTACAGAAAGGATAGACAGGATAGCAAGGGGGGAGGGGTTATGCTATTAGTTAAGAAACACATAAAAACCAAGGAAGTGAAGCCAGTCGACATTGCTGGACAGTGCAGTGTTGAGTCAGTTTGGTGTGACATAAGCATTGGGAGATCAAAATTGAGAGTAGGAGTGTGCTATAGGCCTAATGGCTCTGATGAGTATAATAAGAAACTGTACAGGGAAATAGAGTGGGCCAGTAAATCAGGGAGTCTTATAATGGGAGATTTTAATTTCCCAGATATTGACTGGAATTTGGGGGCTGGTCACTCACACACTAGCAGGGCTTTTGTGGATTTATTGGATGATTGTTTTCTACATCAGCATGTTCGGGAGGCAACTAGAGGGAGGAATACTCTTGATTTGATTATCAGCAGTGATTCTTCATGCATTAAGAATCTGCAGATAAATGAACCATTAGGTGGCAGTGATTACAGTGTGCTGAAGTGGGATTTACTCAAAGAGGTAACTACCATTAGGGGTAAAGGGAAGGGTTATTGCTTTTCTAAAGGCGACTACGATGGACTGAGACAGTATTTATATTCTATATAGTGGGACCAACTGATGATGTTACCAACAGCAAATTCAAAATGGGAAGCATTCAAAGAACTTATCTTGGAAGCTACTAGGCTTTACATACCAACTAAGAAATATTGTTCAAGGTTTAGGCCAAAATGGATGTCAGATGAACTAATGAGGCATATGGCAGAGAAGAAAAATGCATGGGATACTTACAAATTAACACGACACAGAAGCCTATGATATATAAGGAGGTTAGCAGGCGAAGGCAGATTACGAGAAATCCTTGGCAAGGGATGCAAAGAAAAACAGCAAAGAGTTCTTTACTTATGTAAACTCTAGAAGGAAGGGGATGAATCAGATTGGTCCACTTGATATTGATGGGTCAACTGTTGATGATCCTGCTCAGGTAGCTAACAAACTAAATGAATATTTTGCATCGACATTCACACATGAGGAGTTATTCAGCGAGGGGAATGCCAGAGGTGTATTCAACTCTAGCAGTAAGCTACAGAATCTTGAAATAACTGGGAGTAAAGTGGAGGAGATACTATTGAAGATAAACACAAGAAAGGCAACCAGGGTGGATGGGATCTATCCAGTTATATTAAAGGAGGCAGCAAAGGAAGTAAGCAAACCCTTAGCCATAATTATGAGAGCTTCCTTGGACTCAGGGGAGGTACCCATAGACTGGAAATGTGCAAATGTGACCCCAATTCACAAAGGAGGATCAAAGGCTGACATAAGTAATTATAGACCTGTGAGCTTAACTTCTGTTCCAGGAAAATTAATGGAGGCACTGGTTAAAGAAGCACTGCAGGATCATTTAGACAAGACTTCAGTTATAGCTCGGACACAGCATGGCTTTGTTAAGGGGACGTCTTGCCTGACCAATTTGATTGGATACTATGATGCAGTCACAAAAGAACTGGATGCAGGGAATAGCTTTTATATTATATACTTGGATCTTAGAAAGGCTTTTGATACTGTTGCACATGGAAGACTGCTACACAAATTGGAGTAGTGTGACATTGGAGGCAAATTTCTGCTATGGATAAAGGGGTGGTTGAGAGGGAGAAGACAGAGAGTGGTAATCAATGGACACTGCTCATCGTGGACTAATGTTATTAGTGGAGTCTCTCAGGGCTCAGTGTTGGGTCCATTATTGTTTTCTGTATTTATAAATGATATTGATGATGGTATATCAAGCTTAATGTACAAGTTTGCAGACGATACAAAGGTTGGCAGGGTTGTCAAGGACACTACTGACACTATGCTGCTGCAACAGGATCTGGAAAGGTTGAGCAGATGGGCTGAGAGGCGGCAAATGAAGTTTAACATTGACAAATGTAAAGTACTACACATGGGAAACAGCAACCCCAGAGCAACGTATCAACTCTGTGGTACTACACTGACAGTGGTAGAGAATGAAAGGGACTTGGGAGTGGTTGTGCATGCAGATATGAAGTTCTCTGAGCAGTGCAGACGGGCTGCAAGAGTAGCTCATGGAGTATTGTCAATGATATACAGGAATTTTTTTCCAGCAGGGATAAGGAGGTGATTATTCCCTTGTATAAGGCAATGGTCAGGCCACACCTAGAGTACTGTATACAGATCTGGAGGCCTCATTTCAAGAAGGATGTAGAGCTGCTGGAACGAGTACAGAGAAGGGCAACAAGATTAGTGAATGGAACAAAGGGGTGCTCTTACGAAGAAAGGCTTAAGTTTTGCAAATTACAGTGTCTGGAGACTAGGCACCAGCGAGGTGATCTGATAGAGGTGTATAAAGCCTTGAATGGTTTGAGCATGCTCAATGCTGATGGGATTCTTCCTCTAGCTCAGAATAATCACCTGAGAGGGCATAAATTCAAATTGAGGAAAGACAGAACTTGCTACCGACGTAGCAAGTTCTACTATTGCACCGATTCCGTTTTCTGTCCATTCAATCATATTTCCTGAATTAGCATTAGCAAAGGCACATGATACAGCATCAAAAGGTACAACATTTGCCAAAAAAAAAAAAAAAAAAACACAAACATCCTTCTCATTTCACCCATTCACGTAGGATAGACGTGCGGAAATTTGCCTTTAGCCAGCGGGTGGTTGGTTGGTGGAACAGACTTTCATCCCTTGTAGTGGAGGTTGATAGCCTAAATAAGTTTAAGGCTCAGCTGGACAGGTATTTTGAACGAACAGTGGGGTGAAGTGGGTTTTTTTTTTTTTTTTTGGCTGATGCTGCATAAGCTTGCTTTCTTGCATCAAATGCCTCTACTAATGCTAATGTGGCTCACACATTATTAAGATTGTAAATATAAACAACCATATTCTAAAAGTTAAACGGTGTCCAGTTTCCTTAGGCAATATAGTGTACAGGTAACCCTCATATAACACGGTTATATTAAGTTCCTGTAAAATGTTGTGTTGTACGAAACCATGTTATATGGGACTAAGAAAAAGTCAAGAAGGGAGGTGTTACATTCCAAAAGCTAACAAAAATACACCATTCTATATTTCGTGTTTGGTTGATAAATCTTTGTGAATTTCATCGTATGGAACTAAGCATTTTTGAAGCTCCCTTTTGAACTTTGGGCTCCTTTCATTCAAAAATCTGCATTCAAAAAATAAGATTCTAATTGCTCGGCTAACTTTATGCCTTTCCCTATGCTTTTTAGTGTAAAATTTTGAAGTTTAGAACCATCATCTGAGTTGATTTGATTTTACCTCCAATGCCATTCGCACAAAATCCGCTACACCAGCTTCTTTTTCTACCAGTAATTCTTGAACGTCTTCAGTAATCATATCATTTTTTATTTTTTTAGGAGCATTGGTGACTAAGGCCATGTTACTCTGTGTATATTGTCTATGAATTGCATGTGTCCTGAGGTCGATTTTCTGTTTTGCTGGACGAAAAACCATGCTACCCTTGCCAGAATAACTCAGCCACGTTGTGAAAAAGACCCATAAAAATTCCTCCCTTCATCGACGGGATTCAGCCTCGGGTATTTTCCAGCTGGTGTGGAGAGGAGGGCGATTCTATCAACTGTGCTACCCACGAGGGCTTCAGTAGTCATATCATCAAACCTTCCCTTCCTACCGACGTAGCAAGTTCTACTATTGCACCGATTCCGTTTTCTGTCCATTCAATCATATTTCCTGAATTAGCATTAGCAAAGGCACATGATACAGCATCAAAAGGTACATTTGCCAAAAAAAAAAAAACACAAACATCCTTCTCATTTCACCCATTCACTCGCTCCAAATGTATGTCTAGTTCTGCTTTGAATCTATTTAAGCTATCAACTTCTACAACGACAGACGGAAGTTTGTTACAGCAGTCAACCATCCGCTGATTGCTGGATGGCAAACTTCCACACATCTATCCTACAACTGTCTTTCCTCAATTTGAATTTATTCCCTCTCAGGCAATTATTCTGAGCAAGAGGAGGAATCCCATCAGCATTCAGTATGCTCAAACCATTCAAGGCTTTATACACCTCGATCAGATCACCTCACAGGTGCCTAGTCTCCAGATGCTGTAATTTGCAAAACTTAAGCCTTTCTTCATAAGAGCAACCCTTTGTTCCATTCACTAACCTTGTTGCCTTTCTCTGTACTCTTTCCAACAGCTCTACATCCTTCTTAAAATGATGCCTCCAGACCTGTATACAGTACTCAAGGTGTGGCCTTACCATTCATTATACAAGCAGATAATCACCTCCTTATCCTTGCTAGAAAAATTCCTGTATATCATTGACAAGACACCATAAGCTAATCTTGCTGGTCCTTTTCATTGGAGTCACATTTGCACATCCATGGGTACCTCCCCTGAGTCCAAGGAAGCTCTCATAATTATGGCTAAGGGTATGCTTACTTCCTTTAATATAACTATATAGATTTCATCCACCCCAGGTGCCTTTCTTATGTTTATCTTTAACAATTTCTCCTCCATTTTACTCTCAGTTATTACAAGGTTATCTAGCTTACTGCCACAGGTTAATACACCTCTGGCATCTCCTCTCTGAATAACTCCTCATGTGTGAATATAGATGCAAAATATTCATTTAGTTTGTTAGCTACCTGAGCACATCAACAGTTGAACTATCGATATCAAGCGGACCAATCTGATTCATCTCCTTCCTTCTAGAGTTTATAGAACTCTTTGCTGTTTTTCTTTGCATCCTTTGCCAAAGATTTCTCGTAAGATTGAACTGACTCTGGCCATACATTTTTCCACAGTCATTTAATGTTGATGTTTTACTTCTTTGATTCTGATACAGTCCACAATTTAAAAATGTTTCCATGCCTCCATTACTTCAATAGATTCAGAATCATTTTTTCCAAAATCCATTGTAACGATTTTCGGATGGAATGAATTTTAAAGGTGGATATAATGCTGTGATCTAATGGCTGAATGAAACAAGTTGTATTAACCTTGTACAACTGTGGTGGTAGGAACATAACTTCAACGTTTGGACGACTTAAATCTTTTAGATGGCCTGGTGTGCTATCTAATAATAATAAAACTTTGAAATCTAGATTTTTCCACGAGTTCAACAAGCACAATATCACAGAACGTAACACGGGGATTTCCCAACAAAATAAAATACAGGGATTTCTCAATAATTTTTGTTTTTATTTAAACTACAGGCAACCCCCTTATAACACAGAACTTCTACAACACGGTTTCACCCTAACACAATTGATAAATTGCAGCAATCCTTGCACAACATGGTACTTATATAACACAGTTAGACAATTTCGGTAAACTTGCATGACAGGATATTTTTGAGCTTTTGTGTGGGGGAAACCCTGCTATTATGTTGGATGTAGTTTTTCCACATTTCGACTCTTTTTGAATCCCCGCTGTTGACTCCACTCATAATAATAATAATTGTGGGTATCAGAAGCAGTAACTTCACTGCTGCTACTGTGATTTAAAATGAAAGAGTCAAACAACATTAATGAGGGCTATTGTGAGAAATTAAGTATGCCTTGCCTTGTGTAGTCATGTCTAGAAACTCCCCCCCCCCACAACTTCTGTCTCAATGAATAGTCAAACTAATAGAGCAAACTTATCTGCAAAGAAGAACTATACCTCCTAAAACTTTTTTGAATTCATTTCCAAAGTCTCAATTAAAGCAATGGGTTCATTTTTAACTACCATCTCCAAAACCTACCTATTTTCCTAACAGAATCTCAATTATCTGTTTTCTCAACCACCACTTATCCAATTACTTCAGTACTTGTGCATATGCTTATTTGAATTTCTTTAGGCTCAAACTGTCTGCACCTAATTCTGTTAAATTAACATGTTGTCTCTATCATTCTCCAAACTCCATAGCAAAGCTAGCACACTGTCAGGTCTACCATGATAGCAGAACCTGAAGAGTCAGTTTCTGCTATCATGGTATGGTTATGAAGTATTAAATGGAGAATTCAGAAATGTTTTGGATGTGGGTTGATTGAATTTCTAATTACACCTGTACCAACTCTACATATCATTTAGTGCTTATCAATTTTTTTTTTGCTATAAGAGCTCCGTTTCTCCCGTTCAATAGTGATGCTATTATCTTTGATTTTTTTTTATGTTCATCACTCCCAGCTAGCATCAATTTCCAACTGATAGAGATGCTAAAGCTGTTGCCACTTCATTTACCTACTAGTAAATCAGACAGTTCTAACGTAGTGATTGGGCATAATCAAGAGGTTATAACTGATTCTTTCTTTTGAATTGCGAGGTGATCTGATTGAGATGATTAAGGCTTTGAATGGATTGAGCAAGCTTAATGCTGTTGGTATTCTTCCTTTTGCTTTGACCATACACACACACACACACACACACACACACACATGAGGGAGCACACATTCAAATTGAGGAAGGATGGTGAGAACAGATCTGCAGAAGTTTACCTTTAGCCAGTGGGTGGTTGATTGCTGGACAAACTTCCATCTGTTGTTGTGGAAGTTTATAGGTTAAATAAATTAAAGGAAGAACTAGACAAACTACTGGAGAGAATGAATATGTAAAATGGGAGGTGTTGTATTTTTTTTTGGCTGATGCAAGCTTGCTTTCTTGCATCATTTGCCACTACTAATGCTAATTCATTGAATGATTAGTAGTTAGTAACTATTAATCATTCGATTATTCAAATCCCTTGATTACTAATCATGTAATTATGGTCATCACTATTCTAACCACACACATCTTCAAAAAAACAGCCATTAATATTATCTTGGGCAATAGCCTCAAGCTACATGGGAGTTTACTGACTGTAATTAAAACAAATGTCATTTACCTACTTTGAGTAGTCTGTTACATTTAAAAATGATGTGATTGCACTAACCCATATATCATTATCATGTGGTTAACATGATAATGTTAATGATGTATATAGGATTCAGTGCATGGTCAGTTTTGGGATCCTCACCTTTTGGTAGAAAAGACCCACCTAGGTCTTTTATATGGAAGGTAAAAAAAAAAAAGGTAAACTGCAGCCATTATCAATCCACTGCAGGGTGAAAGCCTCCTCAACAATTGCATAATTCTTATGGGATAAGTTTTCCCATCCCCGCAATTTACTAACTAGCAACAATAGTTTCGTTTCTTCTTTGTCTCCCAATCCTCGGTTGTTTTCATTTAGGCAAACTAAGCAGTTCTCTAAGTACCCAAATTTATGGGGGGAAAATACTAAGTTAAAAAAATTAAAATTAAAACAATGAAAAAAAAAAAAAAGGTTTCAGGAAGAAATTTGTCTTAATTCATTACATTTTTGAAAATTTATTTAATTTAAATCTTTTGTTTACTGCAAAGATGAGCAATATTTTAGTGAAATTATTTTATTTTTACTTTTTTTAGTTTGTAGGGGAGAATGACCCAATCCAAAAATGTTTCTCTGAGTTGACTAGAGCACCAGTTGCTTGCAGCTACTGCTACCTCTAGTCTTTTAATTCAATGTAAGAGATAATTAGAAATTAAAAGGCATCGGACAAAAGAATCATTTTCAAATACCATCATTTTGGGATAGAGTTTAAATCATTAGGCCATATAATAGTAACTTAGTTCGAACCATGATCAACTCAAATGGATGTATCATTTCAGCTAACGTACAAACCACTCGGCTGTCAGACCTACATAATTATATTCCTAGTCTGTAGTATAATACTTATGGGATAAGTTTTCCCGTCCCCACAATTTACTATCCCGCATTTTACTTTCCTCTAAAAAAAAATCAGTCAGGGCTTATGTTATACTGCACGATGTATTTTGCTATGTTATTATGAATTCCGGCAAGTATACAATACAGTGTTTTTATTACACTGTGTAGAAGAAAGTGCGAATGCACATAAAGAGAGAGGGAAGAAGAAGAAGAAGGAAAAAAAAAAAAACCTTCCCCAGGTGAGGCTCGAACTCACAACCCCGGCATAACTCACAAATACTGTCTTATAAGTACCGTGCGCTAACCAATTGCGCCACTGGGGAACGTACCACGCTATCTCTATATATCCCTAATCATGCTTTTTAGCGACTTTCAGTGACAATATTTAAAAACTACGTTACGATCATTTTTATTATGGATTCAGTTTTTCTTGATATTAACATTATTTTTATTTACTATTTATTGATATAATCATTCCGCTGGCGCAAATTTACTTATTATTTTAAATAAAAATTAATAATATTTAATAGTAACAAATACTCACCATCTTAAGCCCTGGTGAAACGTTAATTTATTTACCCAGAAAGTCTTCTCTTTTCCATTTGGAGCTCTATGACCTTCGCATGGCGAATATAGTCACAGCAATACACGCCGATTCATCATTGGCGCCAAATGGGAAAACCTCAGAATAAGGAAATTTATAATTCAGTACTTTCCACTGATAAATGAGTACTGCAGTTGGATACCAGAAATTCCAGAATAACATAAGAACTGGGTGGTATCACACTCAGGGTAGGTGCGAACCAAACGGACCTAGAAGGAACTGTACAGTCCGACTAAATTTCGGTGAGCATTGCAGCAGGCTGCTATGACATGAGGATCTGTCAATGCTATGCACATATTTTGCTAATAGGGACAAGGACAGAGCGACTTGTGACCCTAAGCTATGACATGTACCCTCAGGGGCTCACATCTGGTGAGTATGGGCTTGGCACACCCAGGGTCTTGAGCTGGATATCATGATTTTTCTCTTTCTTGGTGATTCCTTTCTACTTCTCTCTCTCTCTCTCTCTCTCTCAGGGTAATAGGGAAAATTTTTTTTGGCCGGTGCAGCATAAGCCTCAGGCTTCCTTGCACTATATGGCTATTAATAATAATGTATAAAGCTGTAGCTTATTTAGCTTATGTAGTAAATCCGCCCCTGGACAAGGAAGTAATCATCCCGTTGCATGAGACAATGGTTATTGTTATTATTAATAGCCATATGGTGCAAGTAAGCCTGAGGCTTATGCTGCAACCAGCCAAAAAAAAAAAATTCCTGAGTTACCCTGAGAGAGAGAGAAAGAAACAGAAGGGAATCACCAAGAAAGAGAAGAATGATGATATCCAGCTCAGGACCCTGGGTCGTCTGGTCCGATGAATCACGTTTCCTGTTGCACCATGTGGACGGCAGGGCATGGTTTGGTCGATGTTCTGCTGTGATACCCTGGGTCCACTCATTTATGTACTGGGAATGTCTACCACCTACCCAAACTTCCCCCACAATGAAAGCAATGCAGAGATTGTGGAAACCCCTGGTGACGTCAGACACGAATACACTTTACAGTTACTAAACATCACTGCTGAACAGTTAACCCCAGGGGCTCACATCTTGTGAGTATGGGCTTGGCACACCCAGGGTCCTGAGCTGGATATCAACATTCTTTTCTTTTCTCTCTCTCTCTCTCTCTCTCGGGGAATTTTTTTTTTTTTTTTTTGGCTGGTGTAGCATAAGCCTCAGGCTTTTTTACACCATGTTGATATTTTGTATATTTAATCCTGTAAATGTCTCGGGTTGAGCACGCATGTACTCTTGTTTATTGTACATGTGTTCCTCGCACCTTAGTCTTTAAATATTCACACCCTTCTGGCACAGAGCTGTCCACGGTGACCCAAGGTTTCTTGGGAAATAAACTGATTTTAATAATAATAAGGCAAAGTGACTAATTCACTATATCACGAAAGACATGTTAATTATTATTATTAGTAGTAGTAGTAGTATTAGCCATATGGTACAAGGAAGCCTGAGGCTTATGTTGCACCAGTCAAAAAAAAAAAAAAAATTCCCGAGTTACCCCACTGTGTGTGTGTGAGTGTGTGAGAGAGAGAGAGAGAGAGAGAGAGAGGTATCACCAAGAAAGAGAAGAATGATGATATCCAGCTCAGGACCCTGGGTTTGCCAAGCCCATACTCACCAGATGTGAACTCTTACAACTCAGCAGTAAATGAGAATACCGATTTTTTAACCAACTTGGATATCATTTTTGAAAGTTTTTAGTTTCGCGCTTAAAAATTTTAATAGTTAAAAATCAGCAACTATTAAAATATTAAACTATTTTAGTTTTTAATTAATTTTAGTATAGGCAGCAAACTTTTTCTTCTGGCTTCACGTGAGTAATATCACGAGTACTGACCGTGAGTTGATTCTTGATAACGCGCATTTCGTTTGTTTGTGGCATTTTTTATTTTTTTTTTAACATCAGATCGAATCAGTCTAAAAACTATATCCACTTTTTGAAGTCTGCGGTCTGGAATCTGGATTTCTGCAGATTCCTTTCCCCTCCTCCTCCTGTTCATACACACAAGCCTTTCCGCATTATTAATACCACGCCTTTTAAAAATTTTAAGTGAATTACTATGGAAAACAACTCACAAAAAAAGTGTTCTGAGGAACAACGAAATTCCGGTGAGTAAACTGATAGTTACACCCTAGTCTTTATTATAATAAACGCCTTTTGTTTATTTATTAGTAGTAGTATTACTATTATTTATTTTGACTGGCAGATTTTAGCAAAAACTCTAACCATTTAATGTTATAATTTTTTTTTTTTTTACTTTATTTTGAGGAGGGTACAATCAGTAATTAATGAAATAATAAAACAACTTCCGAAGCTTATTCATTTGAAGTTTCTGCAGATGTTAAATGGAATCAATATTCCGTTTAAATAAACTTTTAATAGCAGCTGATGACTGTTATTAGTATGCGCTGGTTCTTCTGAAGCTGCGCGGAGTACAAGCTTAAAAATACATACGAAAGTGCATCAAATCATGCCTCTAATTTACAAGACGATATTCATAATTTCGTAAGGATGTTTATGATTATGATATGCATGGTTTATGATCGTCATTTCCTTGGTTTTGATCGTGATATTCATGATCATAGTCAAGAAATTATTTTTAACAACAATCAGGTACGCAAAACGGCGGAAGAATAAAAATGAATTCTTAAGTTCATTTTGTCATTTTACCATAAAAGGAGCTGTCATTTTTCCAGCTCCTTTTATGTTATTTTGCATTTTCTTTTCTTTTTTTGTAAAATTCTACAACCAAATTTCCACACAGAAATCAACACTCCTGTAACATAGTGTCTTGCACAAAAAGCAAACCTGCCCAGGATGATGATTTTGAAAAATAAAGCATAATTCTTTACAAATTGATATCTCTCTCTCTCTCTCTCTCTCTCTCTCTCTCTCTCTCTCTCTCGCTAAAATTATACATTTCTTTCGCGTTATCAAAACTGGAGTTTGCCGCATTTATTTTGTTATCGTACCAAATTATATACACTGCTATATCAGAGAAGTAGGGCCATGTCAGGATTAGGGCCCAGATCCTTTTATGCCATTTATACTTATGTTATTCTGCGTTTTCTTTTCTTTTTTGTAAAATTCTCACAAAATTTTCACAGTGTATAAATACGCATTGCATTTTATTATGAGACACACACACACACACACACACACTAATCATAACGGCTGCCACTTGACGTAAGAAAACAAAGTAAGCGATATGATACGCCAGCCGCGATGTTTTTGTTTGTATCACAGTAAGTCTGCCAGAAAAATCAGATTTTTCTATCAGTTCTATATACTTGAATATCAGTTCTATCGTATTTCGACAGTCCTGTCGAAATACGATAGAACTGATATTCAAGTCAAGTGGACCGAATTTTCTTCGAAGTTCAGTCATTATCTGACACAGTGGCATAGCTACCCTTTTTCGGGCCCGGAGGCAAAAAACACGTTCGGGCCACTATTTAATTAATGAAAATTTGCAAAAACAGGAGTAAAAAATATAAACACGAGAAGATTAAAAAAAATTGAAACCATCATAATTCCTCCTCTGCCTCTGCCTCTGTAGACACTGTAATAAATATAATAAATACATTTTTGAAGGTACTGTATAAATGATGTATTAAAAAATAAATATGGAATTTATATCAAACCCTATTTTTTATTATTGTAAAACAAAACCCAATAGCTAATTACAGATTAAGATCAACAGAAACACATACAAAATGATCGCTGAAAAAAATTTACTGTATATCTACGAAGTAAATAAAGCTAACTAGGTAGTAAGCAATCTTTATTCACATTAACAAAAATTCAAGCCTTAAGTAAATGAATAATATCTATAAATAATAAGATTTGAATAAAAAATATGCATGAACATAAAACCTCAGTAACAATAATAAATATATACATGACATGTATTACATGCAGAGAGATAAATGACAAAAAAAAAATAAAATATACAGAAACGTAAATAAACACCGCATGAAAAAAATACACACATATAATGGGTTTTGGAGTAATTTTAAAACAAATCATTGTAATAAGTAACCAACTGTATATGTTAAACCTAGTCTATATACACAAAAAAGTTTTATAACAAATATTTTAAAATGTAATACAAATTTTGTCTCCTAGCCTTTTTAGTCGAAAAAATATCTATAATTTCGTTGAAATCGACAGAATTCGCTACACCGTTTTCTATGCTTAAGACGGACAAATTGCTAAATCGATCTTGGCCTATTGTGTTCCTTTTATATGTTTTAATTTTGAAAAACTCCTTTCAGCCAGCCAGAGTAATCGGCAAGGTGAAGAATATAAAATATGCCGTTATAACGTCTGTAACAAATGCAGAAAACGACGTGTTTTTAATTAAAATAAGGTTGCACAAGTCCCGAATTGAATTAATTTTTGAAATTTCATGTCCTAAAGATGATCTTAAATTTAATAGCTGCTGTGGAAAGTAATCAGAAATATCTTTACTGTATCGATTTTGAAATTTTACAGCCACTTGTTGCAGAGCTTCGTCGCTAAAAAAATGAGTGTTTCTGGTTGCAAAATTTTAAAACTACATTGTATCTACATTTTTTGCATTAAGAAATCTAGACTTTCAGATGTCTGATAAAGTCTTTATCAGACTTGATCAGATATCAATTGATGTATCACAATGTCTATTGTTGCATATTATACAGGGTGTCTCGAAAATATTGGTACAAACGTTTAATGGTAGGTAACATCTAAAGGAATGTGAATCGCATAGGAACCCATAACCGGAAACATCACCGTAAGTCGGTACACGACACTGTTCATCAGTTCGGGAGAGGGAAAATTTCTGGTTTACTCATTCAAGCAGTAGTCGCCGCACGAAGAGCATGAATCGATACACGAACTGTGAGCTGGCAGACATGCACCTAGTGTATGGATTAGCAGAAGGCCCATACGGTGTACGCCCCCTTGCGGCACAACATCGCTTCGCAATAAATGTGTGGGCAGGTATGGTCGGTGACTGCTCAGTCGGCCCATACCTGTTACCATCCCGCATGAACTCAATACTCTCTTGAACAAGTTCTACCAGGGTTACTTGACGATGTTCCAGCAAATGTGAGACGCAACATTTGGTTTCAACATGACGGGGCGCCTGCCCATTATGGAAGGTGAGAGAGAGAAAATCTTTATTGCAACTAAATGAATACAATGTACATATATAGATTAAGTGAAGTTGCAATTGTCCCGTCACGGCCAACGGCCAGGGGCTCACATCAGAATAGATAATTAGATAATACACATAGATAATGCGCATGGATAATAGATAATGCTCACATCAGAATATATAATGGATAATGCACATTGTAAAATTAAAAATGTAATATGTAAACATGTCATTACACTTCCCTACATTACACAGTATTAACTATATTCACATGTGACATCGTACGGTTATATTTACAATAAAATTTACAATAAAAATATATAATATACATGAATGGCACTTCTCTGTCAAACGAATTTTCTCGTGGCACAGGAGAGCTTGGCAGATGGTGTGGAGGGCGTACGAACTTCTTATTCGATTCTGGGATTGGAGCGAGCTGCTAACACTTCTTTCCTGTAGGTTTTATTGCTACAAAACCTCTGCAAGTCAGCAACGAGGTGCTGTACTTCCGGTAGCATTTGGTTTGGGAGGAAGCGGTCTGAGATATTCCTCGAGCAGAACATCGGGGTTGACCGAAGTTCTGGCTTGGGTATTCGCCAGTAACACGAATCCCAAATGGACGGTGTTGAGATCTGACCCGTGATCATTTTAACTGTAGCTATCAGTCGTTGTATTTTAATGATATCAGGCAGTCGCTGCATCCCCAGTGAGGTAGCTAAGGCTGTAGTTCTGTCCTGTGGTGGGAGACAAGCTTTACAGTTAGCCCATTTAAGTAGCCAGAATTCTGCAGCGAGGATTGGTTTCTTCGTTGTAGTAGCTGCTGATGCCCACACTTCAGCAGCATAGAGGAGTGGAGAATAGATTACTGTTCTGATGAATTTCTTAATTACATGTGGCTGCTTAACATAAATTAGTTGTTGTTTAGCTAGCCATCGGAGAGAGGCTGTTCTGGAAGTGAGCTTGTCTACATGAGAATGAAACCAGAGTTTTGGGTCAAATACTATTCCCAAATATGCATGTGTAGGAGTGGCAGATATTACAGTTCCATCGAGTGATGGGGCTATTATTGTAGGGGTTTGTCTGAGAGAAAGAACACCATTAGTTTTGTTTTTTGTGGGTTGATCAAGAGTCCATACTGTTTGAGATAAGAGGCGACGTTGATGAGACTATCATTAATGCTTGCTGTAGCTTCAAGGTGATTGGTGGAGGAAATACGCTTTAGAAGTTTTATATCATCTGCATAGGTGATTTTCTCATCGTTACGGACTTTTTCTCATTATTATTATTATTATTTACAGGAATTTCTCATTATTTACAGCGCAATGATGGCTGTAAATAATAAGCCAGATAGGACTACTCCTTGCGGAACACCAGTAGAAATTGCCTTCTTGTGCGATTGTGCATATTACAGTTCCATCGAGTGATGGGGCTATTATTGTAGGGGTTTGTCTGAGAGAGAGAACACCATTAGTTTTGTTTTTTGTGGGTTGATCAAGAGTCCATACTGTTTGAGATAAGAGGCGACGTTGATGAGACTATCATTAATGCTTGCCGTAGCTTAAGGTGATTGTTGGAGGAAATACGCTTTAGAAGTTTTATATCATCTACATAGGTGATTTTCTCATCGTTACGGACTTTTTCTCATTATTTCTCATTATTATTATTATTTACAGGAATTTCTCATTATTTACAGCGCAATGATGGCTGTAAATAATAAGCCAGATAGGACTACTCCTTGCGGAACACCAGTAGAAATTGCCTTCTTGTGCGATTGTGCATAGGCATCGACTTGTAGTATCCTATCGTGGAGGAGTAATGTTATGAACCAGAGGATATTACCTTGGATTAGATAGTGGTCTTCCAGTAAGTGGAGGAGCGCCGACATGCTGATGGGACAAAGGCAGCTTCAATATCCAGGTACGTGATTGCGAGTTCCTCTTGCTGTTCAAAGGCGGACAATATATTACATATGGTCACTGTGGATCGGTTTCGAATTGAGTAGTGGACCTGTGGCGGCCATCTCCAAGAATCTGATTGATTAAGGTGGGCAGCATAGATGTTTCCAGGAATTTCAGGAGCGTTGAGGAGTTAGATATCGGCCGAAAGTGCCAGAGAAGAGTGGGGTTTCGAACTTTTGGACGTGGTATGACAAGGTAGCTATTCTTTCTTGTTGTTAGAATTCCGTTGAAGATGGACTTGAGCGGTTGGAGGATAAATGGACTGAGGCATTTTACCATGAATTGCGGCACTTTTTCGGCCCCTGCGGTTGCTGTCGCTGTCGCTGGAAGGGAGTTTATCACTGCTGTCAGCTGGTGTGTAGAGATGGTGATGGAATGCAAGATGTCTTGTTGTAATTCATTGTTGGGACATAAAAGAGAGTTTAGTTGATCTGCACGCGTATTGAATCTCGTAATATGATCTAACCATTGAGTTGGGTCCAGCTGACTAGGAAAGCTACGGGACCTGAAGCGGTATGGGATTTTCCCTTTTTGAAGTTGGGTGCCCGGGTGTGCTGTTATTGTTCCGATCGGAAGCCTGTTGAGTTCTTTTCCAGATCTAGTGTAGCTGCTGCTTTAACAGGAAGGCCATATGTACAGTTGGATTCCACCAGGCTTTGGAGTAAGATGAGATCCTTATCTTCTTTGATGCGAAATATTGTGCAATGGTGTTTACCCAGTTTGTTAATAGTGTTATCGCAATCGGGACGTCACACGTTTCAGGGACATGCCAAGGTATAAGGGTGGCAGCTTGCAAGCATTTTTGGATGTTAAGGAGTTTGGGGCTGACAATGACGGCGGTTTGAACGTTTTTACGGGCAGATGGTCCCCGAGTAGGAATAATTAATTTTGCGTAGATAGGGTCGTGATCCAATTTGTAGTGCGTCTCAGGTGGTTCTTCAATCATACATGCTAAGGAGGAAAATAGCAAGTCAAGGTGGTTTTCTCCTCTAGTAGGGCAGTGATCGATTAGGTGTATATTTGCAGACTTCATGTAGTCAACAAGAATCTTCTTGTGGGCAGTGAGCTGTGGAGTGAGGTTGAAATCCCAGATGGCGATATGGTGAGCTGAGGGGTGAAAGTGGGTGATTGCCCAGTTGGCTCCCTCAGTAATGATATCAATTGTGGGTACCGGCGGGATATATATTACGCAGATATCTACTGTGGATGCATTTCTGAGCAGTGTCACGGCTAGGGTTTCGAAATTTGGTGAGTCACTGTAGATAGTGTTGATCAATTTGAAGGTTGCGTCTTTGAAGAACATAGCAACATCACCTCCCTTCTATTCCTTCTGGAGGTCAACTCTGCCACATAGCCTGCTGGTGTAGCTATCACTATATTCTGTTGCTCGTGCTCAAGCAATGTTTCAGATATAGCTAAAATATCGAATTCGCCTGCTAGCAGGATTTGCTCTGTAGTCTCTATTTTATTTCGCAAGCTTCTAACATTCTGATACATTACACTTACGGTATCAGAGCGGTACACTTGAATTGAATTTTTGGACCTCGAAAAAGAAGAAGTACCACACGAGGTCGTGGGTGTCGCATTGTGATCATGGTTGGGATCGGCCAGCGTAGCTTGTCTTGCTTGCTCGGAGAATTTGGGCATGGGGTAAAATGGGGCTGTTGTCTATTGCAATGATTGAACAGACTGTCTTGTTTTGTGTATGGCATAAGGGGCGCGATCAATGTAGAGCCTGGATCTTGAGTCAGCTTCCATTTAGTCGAATGTCCGATGCGTGAGCCGCAATGTTTCTCCTTCTGATGCTGTTGCTTGGGTAGAACGGTCGGACAGGACAATAACACCAATCGGCCAGGAAGAGGGGTTACTGATAGCTTCAATGGACTTTGCTTCACAGGCTGACTTGAATGAAGCATAATTATTGCTCTTGGTAGCTTAGTGACTTTCGCACTGATGTAGAGGAGGAGGACGTTAGCAACCTGTTCAGGAGTTGTTATGGGATGCAGCCTGGAAATGAAGAAATTCTTAGATGTTTTGTTTGGATGTGGTGTCATGGGTCTGAGCCTAGAAGAATTTGACGTGCCTGTTACACATGCATTTTTCATTCGTGCACCTGGTTCGTGTGACTGTTTGACCCTTGGTGAAGGAGTGTTGTGAGTGGGATGGGGCTGACATCTAGCCACAATCCCTGCCCATGTTGTCCTGATGGCCTTTTTATTAGGACGAATTTCAGCATCGTGAATTAGCGGTTCCGTATGATGGCTGAAGTCACTTCTCGGTGCAATTCTCATGGGTACCGATGGCATCATTTCTGGACTTTCTTCATGACTGCATGAATTGTGCACGTGTATAGGTTGTGAGGCACTCACGATGGCTGTGCTACGGCTGGTCGGAAGGGACATGGAATGCTCACGCGGTGGAATTTTTACCTTTTCATATGACGTGTCAGTTGAGGACCACATTGCAGGTATATTATTGCCTTTTGCATGGGAATGCGATATTTTTTCTGTGTAGTGATCGTTTTCTGCAGCTTTTCCACAGCACTGTGAGGCAGGAATAGAATGACATGCTGCGTTTCACATCCTCACGAATTTTGCTAGAGAAAAGCTCGTAACACTTATCGTAGAATGAATTAAACTACGATTGTACACGTTTTAGCAGCGCAGCCTTGAAGTTACTCAACATTGGTAACAGGAACTCATCAGTTATATGAGGTTGGGTGGAACGAACAGGGGGGTTTTTATTTCGCAGCCCTATTGAATACTGCCTATTCGTTTCCTTCGTTGTGACCTCCACATCAGGGTACATGTTGACACTCCTTGCTGTCCAAATCGACGCTGCAGCCTTGGGTGCGTTGGTCCATTCAGTCTGTGAAGCAGTGCTGACGTGAGGTAGGATTGAGATTGTGCTGTGGTGGTGCGCTTGGTCTTGGGGGTCTCTTTAGCATTACTCGTTTCACTGGGAGTATCCTCAGAGTCAATTAGTCCGAGGAAAGGAGTGGCACTTTCAGTATCAGTGGTCGAAGTAGCTGGCTGTGTGCCCTCCCGTTTCTGAACTCGATTCATGTCTTGTGACGTCGAACCGGGTTTCTCTGGTGAGATTTCAGATTTCCTTGCGAATACCCTCTGGCAATGAGCACAAACGCAATGCTCTTCAGCTGACTTTGACATTTTAAAGATTTGTGACCGTCCAGAGCAGTTTCCACATAAGGAGCGGCCGCAGTCACTATTGCATATTAGTATATGTTTGACCTTCTTCTTCAGACAGGCCTGACACGTGTGTATACAATCTTCCACCTGCATATTGCTTATTTCACTACTACTATTTAAAGGCAGCAAATTTTAACGTTGATCCGAATGCTTTTACAGTGACTTCTACATAATTCTTTTAGAGAGGACACAAAGAAGGAAGGCCACTATTGTTTGTCAGCTTTCAATTTCGTATACGGTTAATAGTGTCAGTTTCGTCCAGCCACTGCTCAAGGCGTTGAGATATGGACAGGTGTTCTTCACTCAGTAGAGACAATGCTACGATCGCTGTAGGCTAGGATTACTGAGGATAAGTGCTGTTAACAAAAACTATGCAGAATATGCGAGTGCCAATCATCATAAAGAGCATTCAAACATGATAATAACATAAGATATCTATTTACCTGAACGACTATTATCCATGGTATGTCTGTATTTAGACGCGTGTTGGCACAAGGATTCCGGCAGTATCAAATGGACATCTGGTTGTTGAAAATATCGTTTTTAACTTACGTTCAGCAGAGCACAAAACGGTGCAACAGTTCACCTCGCATTACGAGTGTGTTCGTGACCATTTGAACAGGCGTTTTGGGCGTCTAGGGATTGGTGGTGGACCCATTGCCTGGCCCCACGCTCACCCGATATATCAAGCCTTGATTTCTTTCTGTGGGGGCCCTCAAATCTATCATGTATGAATCGCCTGAGGAGACGGAAATGGATCTCGTGGCGAGACTCGTCTGCGCTGCTGCTACTGTCAAAGAAACTCAAGGTGTGTTTGACTGTGTTCGCCAATCCATGCTGCGTCGGTCACGCATGCATCGCGTCTCATGGTGGAACCTTCGAGCATCTGTTGTAACATCATGAAATGCATCCATCTCGTACTGTATTGTTAATATATCAAATAAATGTTTGCCACAAATTACTGTCTTGTGTCATTTCTGCTTTTTGTGCCTCTGCTACTACTTTCCTGTGACGTTTCCGGTTATGGGTTCCTATGCGATTCACATTCCTTTAGAAGTTACCTACCTCCCCTAAACGTTTGTACCAATATTTTTGAGACACCCTGTATATCAACTTTAAACAGTCTTTCAGAATCTTGAAGTCGTTCGTCTTGAGCTAAATCTTCAAATATTTTTTTAACTTTCCTATTGCGTTTGTTACTAAAATTTAAATTTATTCGCCAAGATCTTGCCAAAGAAAATGCAAAACTTTTACTTTCTTCATAACTATCTCTTAGCAAAACCATAGAATTTAAAGATGCCTCTAAATGCACATTGCCTGACCGAGATCTAGATATTTTTGTTGTAGTAACTTTGAAGTTAAATTAATTGATTCCAATATTTTGTAATTTAATACCAAAAGGAAAACAAATTGTAATGTATCCATTTTTTTTTTTTTTTTTTTTTTTTGCAAGAAAATTAATTGCCTGGCATATTTCGTCTTTTTTTTAGACACTAATATTATTTTTGTTAACGTTTTTAGGACATCTGTAAATTCATAGCGCAATGCTAGTAAACAATCACATCTTGATGACCAATGCGTTGGACACAATTTCTTTAGAGTAATTGCTGATATAGCGCTATCATTTGCATCTACATTCTGTTTCTGATTCAATAGATCCCATTGTACAATACTATTAAAAACCCAGATACACTCCAAGAGGAAAATCACCAGTATCATAACAGCGATGAAGAGGAAACCCCCCTCAGTCGGGGACATGCCCTGGTGGACTCCAGAATTGCAAAGATTGAGAAAACAGGTCCAGACAAAACGGAAGGAATTCCAAAGAGCATGGAATACATGGCCACCAACAGAGGTAGCAGTACTATGGCAACAATACAAAGAGGTGCGAAACACCTATACAGAAAAAATTAAAAAGAACAAGCGAGCCCCTTGGGAAAACCTAGTCTCCAAGATAGGGAACGAGAATCCCTGGGGCATAGTGTATAAAATCACCACAAACAAGCTCCCCAGGGGAGAAGCATCCACTGTAACGAGGATGCCCAATGGAAGCGTTGACTAAAACAGGGAGGAATCGATTACCAATATCCTTAGTGCTATCATCCATGAACCACCAGATATCCTTAATGAACAACAAAAGGTAATATGCCAGGCAAACCAAACGTATAGAACCCAAGAAATAGAACCGCCCTTCACAATCGATGAATTACAGAGTGTGGCCTTGCAAATGCGCAACAGGAAATGTCCCGACCCGGATCTCATAGAACCAGAGATGGTCAAAAAAGCCATGGAATATATACCGAACCTAATACTTAATCTCCTCAATCGATGCCTGCAAACTGGGAAATTCCTGACAAGTTGGAAGACTGCACACCTAAAACTTATCTTAAAAACCCCAACAAAACCTCTGGACCAACCGGCCTCATATCGCCCCATAGCCCTACTCTCTACCCTAAGCAAACTCTATGAAAGGCTGCTCCACAAAAGGATCATGAACCATTACAAAACCGCCAACCTGGAATCATCCAAGCAATATGGATTCAAACCGGGCTTCTTGACCATTGAAGCAGTCCAAAACCTCATAACCAAGGCAACCCAAAGTAACGAAGTATTTTCTGGTAATAGCAGTGGATTTTGCTGGGGCCTTCGACACTGTCTGGTGGCCCAGCATCCTTGGCAGACTCCGGAAAGCAGCACTTCCAGAAAACTTGTATAACAGTGTCCGGGCATATCTGTCAGATAGGAAAATTGAGGTTGTCACAACTTTCCGAAGAGTTGTTAAAAGCATCCGAAGGGGCTGCCCACAGGGATCTGTCTGGGGCCACTAATGTGGAACATGGTTTCTGATGAATTCTTGGCTCTGGACCTGGGAAATGTGACAAGTCAGGCCTTTGCTGATGATCTCATTTTAATGGTGGAAGCGGACTCCAGAACGGGACTTGAAACACAGGCAAACCAAGCACTACAACCTTACAGAATTGGGCGAAAACACATATGTTAATGATTTCACCAACCAAGACAAACTCAGTATTACTAAAAGGCTCTCTAAATATCAGACGACCATAGCAAATAAAGATAGCGGGATCCACCATTAAACTAGCAAAGCAAATAAAGTATCTAGGTATTATCCTGGATGGACACCTGTCCTTTACACCTCACCTACTTGATAGAGAAACTAAGGAACTATGCAGCATTTGTAGCAAGAGTATCTCGCAGGGACTGAGGACTCAACAGGAAGACCCTGTCCCTGTATTATAAAACAATATTCATCCCGGCGATCACCTACGGATCGCCAATCTGGTTCAGGAAGACTGGAACCGCAGTCAACAGAAGACTGCTGGACACTATCCAAAGAAACATACTTCTAACTATAATTAGGGCATGGAAAACGGTGAGCACCCACGCTCTGCAGGTCCTGGCAGGAGCTCTTCCGCTGGACCTCGAGGTGACCAGATGTGGACTCATGTATTTACTGTCCAAGGATATACCTGCCTCCATCTATGACTTTACTTTGGACCCAACCAACAGCGGGACAACAGAGAAACAACGAATAGTGGCTCACATGTTGAAGATTTGGCAGCACAGATGGGAGATGTCGCCAAAGGGTCAAGTTACAAGAAGCTTCATACTGATAGTTGCAAAAATGTACCCAAAAGCCCCCCCCCCCCGTGGTTCTATCCTGGGCTAAATACAACCTTCCTCCTGACGGGCCACGGCCCATTTAAAGCAAAACTGAACGCACTCGGAATTCGAAGACTCCACATGCACTTGTGAAGAACCTGAAACCTGGCAGCATATTATGCACGACTGTGAATGCGACGAAGAACACAGAAGTAGACTTATAACTGAGATACAATACTTGTCGAAAAATCAAGAGTACCATCTACTGGATTCAGAAGGTGAATACAAAGCCCTCAGCTGATTTGCACTTGACGTCTTCAATAGACGACGAACAGAAATAGCCATCCACAACGAATAGATGACCACAAATAATAAATAAAGGCAAACTGATAAAATATCAACACAGAGGAAATGATAGCAAAATACTAAGGACAAACGGCGTAATATGCAGAAGAATAAATGAAACAGCATCGACCTAGGAACCAATGGGAGTGGCTCCAGCCAGGATGTCGTCGCTCTCAGGATGAACCCACACACCTAGAAAAGGACCAAGCCCCACCAACGAGTCTTCATCAGACTGCACTTGCTGAAGGGCACTGCAAATTGCCGCTATGGTGAACTGGGCGGAGGTCCCTTTCCCAGCCCACTTTCTCTCCCTATCCCTGGTGGGGTGAGGGGATCTTTCTTCCCCCTCCCCACCCCCTCTGGTGGGGAAGATCTTTCTGCCCCCCTCCCCACACCACCACCCCCTCTGGTGGGTAAGGGCATGCCCCACTGATATACCTGGGGTCACCTTCCCTATTGACCCATATTTCTGTCTTTTTCCCCCAGCCTTCCGTCTCTCCCCCTACTCTACCTATATCGCCAGCGAAAAGCGAATGCCCCACACAACGTAAAATTTTAAATGCCAAACTCGACACACTTGCAACCTCTTTCGGCCTAATTAGATTCAAGTGTTTACTCCCCCCCCCCCTTTTTAATATATATATAGGTCCTAGCCACTGAAATCTCAGGAAATTAGGTGGCAGGACCTGCTAGAGTACTTATCTAAAAATACTGGTGTACCTGGTCTGCCTCCACGGGGCTAAGTGTGGGCAACGTTGGGCCTCAGTAGGGGTCCAGCGGCTAAACGGCCAGATGAACAATAGAACACAACACTACACATGTACAGTATCCATACACTTTTAAATCTCTGGCCTTCCCAGTGAACTGGTACACCCACAATGAAAGCAACGCGGAGATGGGGGAAACCCCTGGTGCCGTTAGACACTAAATACACTTTTTGTACAATACTATCCGCAAAAAATGAATAAATATTTTCTGTCATAAAATAAAGACACATCAGCTACTTTTTTCACAGCATCATTAATTACTAAGTTAAGTTATGTGCCGGGCAATGAACATAGTAGGCATTTGGAACTTTTTGTAATATTCTTGATTGCACACCGCTATATGCCCCACCCTTTGTTGCGGCACCATCATATCCTTGGGCCTCCGTAGCCTTGTGGTCAGGAGCGAGAGTGCAGTAGCATACGCTCTTTGAGTAGACCGAGGTTCAAGCCCCTGACTGCTGAATACAGTCGATCTGCCAACCCGCAATGGACCAGCGTGGCAGATTATGGTCCATTTCCCTCAGCATGAATTGTTGAGGCTTCCATCCTGCAGTGGGTTGATAATGGCTGCACTTTACCTTTTTTACCATATCCTTGACCTCGGCAGTTCTGTAAATCTAGCCCTTTGGATTCTATACAGTAAATAATGTCACTTTCAATTTTGCTAGCTGATTGATCTTTTATACTATAAAATCCCCAAAATCGCTCATTTATAATGATTTCTGATGGTATATCATTTTCTGTTTTCACAGTAACATTACGAAATATTTGACTCATCTGATTAGTTTTTGTGACATCCTGGGTAGTGTCCATGATTACGGAGAAAAACGGTGCAGACTTTATTTCATCAATAATAACATTTTTGACTTTCTCAGATAAAAGACAAATAATTTCGTTTTCAATAGTTGGACTCAAATATGTTGACCGGTAATTACGTTTTGAAATTAATTCCTTTAATATGGGATCAGAGTTTGATTGAAGCTCAATTATAGACAAAAAAAATTCCACTTTTTATATTTTTATCATTCAGATTTTCACGGTGACCTCTGAATGCCATGCTGCAACTGCTTAATACTAATGTAACATGAATAATGCGTTTCAAAACTTGTCTCCAGAAATTTTTTTCTTTAGTTATACTGGTTACTAAATCAGCATCAATTGTTTTATTTGTGCACCAAAGATCGTATGTTATACAAGCAGAAATGTGAATAGAGGAAGCTTCGTGTCTTTTAATTTTATTAGATTAATTTTTCCAGTCAGATATGCCGTTTATCCAAGATTTTTTTTAAATCTGCATTAGAGCGATCTCCAAATAACCAACATGGTTCACAATACACAAAATCTGATTTTTGAGAATAACATAGCCATGTAACGTACTTTAAGACCAGCTTTTGTTGTTTTACTATAATTAAATTCAGAAAATGACCTCGACCTATTATTTTGTACAGTAATCGGAAAAGGACCTTTAGGTTGGCATTGACCTGAAGCTGTTATCATACGTTTGTCTGTATCAGAAATATTTTCTGAAAAATTTGCACGGTCCGTTAGATACTGTTGCGAAATAACTGAGGGATCTAATCTTGAACCTTCGTAAACAAATGAGTTTGTTTCTTGACTTACTGCTTCATTTTCCATAACTTGATGGTCTTGATCGTCATTTGTTCTTGCCAGATCCAATGAAGCAGGGCGATCTTCACTCAATTCAGCTGGTACATTACGTGGATTGGCTTGCGGTTGTCGTTGGAAAAAAATTATCTTCTGCATTTTGTTTAATTTTTCGGTGGTTTCCCTTACTTTTTTCGTTTTTCTGCACCGCTAAGCTATTTATATACATGGCCAGACATCTGCAATTTATTTGTTATTTAGTTGTTTTTTTTTAGGAGCATTAGCAACTAAGGCTATATTGCTCCGCGTATATGTGGTGGTCATTCCCTGACCTTTCAGCATCCTCCGTATTTGGTGGTCACGGGCTCGAACCCCGGTTTAATCAAGAAGCGTGTGCTATGCACTGCTGCCTGCAATTTATGGAGTAAAGTAAAAAAAGAACGATAACTGTAAAAGTATGCATGTTTTACCATAAAAGTTTCAGCCGTATTATTTTATTTTTAACACTTAAGAATAAAACATTTTATTGAAAATTCGGTAACCCTCCCAGAACGAAACCACCACAAAAAATTATTTAACACCCCTTTAATAAAAAAAATAATTAAATTTTTGTTCTATAAATAAAAATGGTTTAGCAACCCCCCCCCCCCCCATTAAAAAAAAAAAAAAAAAAACTACTGTAAAATTTTTACGATCGCCCGGTCACCGAAAATTCAAATGAATAAAATAGATATTGTTATTTTTGATACACATACTGTGTTACAGTGAAACTATGGTAAATAATTACTATTTCAATAATTATATTAATAATACTTACAAGGTGATGCACCTTGTAGGTATTATTAATATAATTATTGCATTACATTGACCAAGCGATCTTCAAATATTTAAATTATAGGGAAAAAAATGAACATTAGATTTTTTAAGTAGGTATGTGAAACTTCACGCGTAAATTGATTAAAATGGCCGGTTGCACCAATGTAACTTAAATTTTAAGTGTTCCTTAAATTGACAATATCGTATCGCAAATGAGTTATTGAGTGTTGAGTAAATTTTGATGTGCAGTTTTTTGTTTAAGTTTAGCTTAAAATTTAAGTCTCATTGGTACAACTGAGCATAAAAATAATAACTTACCCTGGTAAGCGTGAGGTGTTTCGAAAACAGCTTCAAAAGGGTGAATAATAATAATTGAAATCATATAAGACAAGATTCAATAGCGTCACTAAAGTCTATTTGGTTTAAAGTGCAGCGTAGCTTGGTATAGGGTGCAAATTTGACGCCTTGTGATTGGTGCAGATGAGAGACAGATGCAGACTGTCCTAATGTTTATATTTATATTAACCATTGTTGACACTGATCAATCCGACTTACGTCCTTCGCTTACTGCACACGATTTATGGTTATGACATATTGGTCTTCTTTCCTGAACACGAATATTTGTTTACGTCCGCCCCCATTTTTAACCCTAACTTGAAAGTTGTCCCACCCCCTGAAAAAAACTAATAATTTCTATTCAATTTACAAAATTGAAACTTTTAATATACATAAACAGAAGTATATTCATTAATTTCCTACTTTTAAATTGCAGCAAAAACTATTAAATCACTCGAGCTTACATCATTAGCGTTACCAAGGTGATCCAAGGAGAAAATAAAAATGTAAACAACTTCCGTGGATGGTTATTGGAAGTTTAATGGCGCATCAGCATCAAAGGCTATGGTGCGCCAAACTTTCGTGGAAAATAAACAGTTGAGCATCATTACTTGCGAACACTATTTTGCATGGCTCTCTCACAACAGTTTGCTTTACTGCTTTTCGTAATTGTACGAAAGAATTGCAACGAATTGTTTTTGAAAAACAAAAATATCTCCTTTCCTCTCTTCAGAATGTATCTACTAACAAAAAAATCAAGGAAATTCATCTATTGGAAGCCATACTGGAAACGGAAAGAAAAAAAAACTGTCGTAAAAGTGATCACCACAGTGCGCATTTCATATAAAAAAAAAAAAAGTTCGCTTTATTGTAATTGTTTTTAGAGGACTAAATCGGAACAGCAGTTTCATGAATGTATATTTTATCTTCTTACGAACTTTCAAGAAAATATTTCTATTCATAGCTGCATTATAATCTTCGAAAACGTATGTCGAAGGAACTTCGCATGCATCTCACCTGGTGTGCAAACGAAAAAAAAATATATATATGCTACGAGTAACGGATTGGAAAATTGTAATTGTTACTGAATACTTTGATATTTCCTTGATATGCATTTGATACAATCAAAAAATTTCAAGAGAAAAATTGAATTTTCATTATCACACACACGCCGGAAAAATTCATCTTAAAGTGTCATATGTTTGGATGCCTGAATTTCATTCTGAGCTGCAAATGTAATTTCACTTCTCTCGCGCTGACAGAGTAGCTGTTTGCCGAATGAAGGAAAACAGGGTTCATTTTCCTAAAATTTTCAGTTCCTTTCATTCACTTGGGGTGGGGGGAGTTCACCCTTTCTAGTCCGACCCTAGGGGGGGGAGCGAGAGAAAGAAATAAAAATACCTTTTTGGTGGGGAGACGGCCAGGAGGTTGTCAAAGCTCCGGAGCTCTAACTTTCACCAGAGATACTGAAGTTCTAATAAGTCGGTTTCATCGCAGATGCGGAAGTTCTAATGTCTATTTCTTTATTGCATTCAGTTTCACAACAGATGCTTTACTGACTGAAGCTGACTTATTAGAAAGTTCTAATAAGTCAGCTTCATCCTAGCATTAGGCTGCGGCTCCCAGACCAGGCCAGCTCCTCTCTCACCCTATATGTTTTGTTTATTTTTTCCTTTATTTTTATTTTTTTTGCTTGTGTTGTTTTGTTCTAGCAATCCATCCTGGATTGGGGCTTCTCTGGGCCGGGATAGTCCTTCTCCTCTTTTCTCCTTCCCTCTCTTCATCTTACACAAGTTTTTCTTTCCTCCCTGGGAAACTCGTTCCCCAGGGAGGAGGGCACTGATCACTCCTTCCAGATAGCCAAAAGGCCAAAACACAACATCACACTACAGAACACGCATATAAGCTCACAAACACAGTTTTTCTTTCCTGTCACTTTCTCCCGCGCGGGGTGAATTTTTTTTTTTTTTTTCTCTCACTATCTCTTGCCTTCCTTTTCGTCTGTCTTCATCCACCATGGGATATTCCTATGTGCTATGAATTTTATTTATTATTTTTTTTTTATTTTACAAGACACACACACTGGTAAGGCCAGTGTGTGTCGTGTAAACGTTTTACAGAGTCTGTAAAAACTGAACAGAGCAAGGAAGCGGAGATGAACTTTTGTTCTAAGAGCCGCCCATACAAAAACACAAAAATAATAAAAAAAAAATTAGCATTATAGCTCTAAGTCTGCTTCATCCTAATATAGGTGGTAAATGACTTTCATCAACCGGTGAAATACCACCACTTTGATTATTGGAGGCTTGAAGTGGTGAAACCCATGTTTAGTTTCTAGAGCAAAGTTTCCGGCATCCCCCCCTCCCCCCATACTTCTTCTTCAACCCATGCACGGTACTAAGTACTATAGGTTTTGATACCTTTCGTGTTTGGGGTTTTCATAAAAAAAAAAAAAAAAAAAAAAAGGATGCAGAAGTACTAATAAGTCCGATTTTGCTCTGGTGCGAATTGGAATGCAAATGACTACGGTTACTTTCTTTCGAGTGACCACATGTTTTCATCTTGTACAAATGTTTTATTGTGGATACTGAACTTCCTTCCAGTAAAATCATTAGTAGTAGTGCTTTATTGTACTAAAGTAATTCGTTATGTTGGGGGAAACGGTTTTTGCTCCTAATTGATGTAACACTTTCGAATTTTCCCAAAGTGGATCATCTGAACACAATGTAAATTAGAAGGACAGTAAAAGAGTTGATAATTGGTGCCATTGGTGGGCAGCATTCCGACAAACAAATTTGCTGTTTATACTCCGGGACGACCCCGGTCAGAGGAGATCCCAAAATAGAGAGAGAATACAAGAAACCGCCCCGTGTTTAGCAGTCACGGATTGATTGTGTGAAATTACACAATCTACCAAAAACCACAGTAAAACAAAAGAAGTGATGGGGAGAAAATCTATTTTTCAGGGGGGTTTTTCTTTTTATTACAGCTCAGAACAGCATATGCTGTTCTGAGCTGTAATAAAACCGTGGATTTATTCGGCTTCTGTACTAAAACTGAATTTCTCCCTTTGCGATGACATCAAAGCGTAACAAGCAAATATTTTCCAACGATACTTTTTGAGCAGCCGTTAGTCACAATTATCTGCCTGGCAACCCAAAGATCGCGGGTTCGAATCCCGCCTCGGGCTTGGATCAGAGTAGTGCAAAAACTTTGGGAGGTGCATTATGGCCACAGAAGCCGATGCGCCAACAACTAACAAAAAAAAAAAAAAAAAAAAGTTAATCGCAATCTGTTAGCTTTGTATTGTTAGAAATCTTGCAGTATTGTGAAGAAGACACTTTTCAAGGAACAATCCGTTATTCATAGCGGATGGTTTTTGTTTTCTTTTGCACACAGGTTTTCGAATTTATAACGCAGCTATAAATATAAATATTATCTTGAAGTTCCGTTAGAAGATCAAATATACATCCAAGGAAACTGCTGTGCCGATATTGTTCCCTAAAAACAATTACAATAAAGCAAACTTTTTTTTTTGATCAAATGCGCATTACAGTGTTATCATTTTTACACCAGTTTGTCCCGTTTCCAGTGTGGCTTCCGCTAGATGAATTTACTTGATTTTCTGTTTCCTATTTGTTTTCCACACACAAACACATAACTAAGGAGGTCACAAATTAATATGAAAACAATTAAATAAAATTAGGCACGGAGGCAACTGCCTTGCCTGCCTACATGGTTGCTATGCCACTGCTCTGGCAGCTAAATCCTCTGCTTGCACCTTCACGATGATGGGACTCAGTAATCCTGGGTATAACTTCCAAGTGCAAATCCTTAAATACGACATCCAGTATAATGGAGGTGAGCAAATGACCACCCAGGTGTGGCGCCCACACCACACGGAGGAATGCCGCCCCTCTGTGTAACCAGGAAGTACTAGGTGGTTGATCACTCCCCTCAACCAGTGCATTTTGCTTACTGTAGGCTTGAAGTGGTGGAACCCATGTTGTCTCCAGAGACAAGTTCCAGCAGCCTCCCATATCTTCTTGATTACATCATTTTGAGATACAATCTTACATTTCGAGGGTACAGCTCTAAAACGGTGTTCGCAGGCAGGCCGCTAGATAGTCCGCCGACCGAACCTATTGATAACTCTCTAGGAGGCTTCCGAATCAGCTAATGTATAATCTTGCTGCCTCTACTCTGCCAGATAGTGACTGGAGAGAGTCCGAGTAGTGTGTATGCGGAGGATTTTCGACACGTTATATCAAGGGACTGGGTATATTCTTACCATGGGTACGTCATATCAAAAAATTTCATTACTTCATACAGCATGTCCTCGCCACATACATACCTTTCATACATATTTCCTGACAATCTACGGGAATTCAAGTCTTATATCAACAAGTAGTCTCTGGCCACTTTCATAAAGCCAATGAGCTATTAGTGTGTTAGAGAGTCGTCGGCTGCAATCATTGCCTGGACGTTTGTTGTTTGTTTGTTTTTTAGGAGCATTAGCAACTAAGGCCATATTGCTCCGTGATATGCGGTGGTCATTCTCTGAAACTTTCCGCATCCTCCATATTTGGTGGTGACGGGTTCGAACCCCGGTCTAATCAAGAAGCGTGTGCTACGCACTGCTGCTCCTTCCCACCTGGCTACGGAGGCGTCATTGCGTGGACATGACGTGGGGTGATGTGGTGTGGTGTCAACTAAGTGCTGAAAATATACGAGGAATATTGGACTATTCATCTAACACAGTGGTTTTCAACCTTTTTTTAATAACGGCACCCCTAAGTAATTTATTTTATTTTGCGTCACCCCTACTCAATTTCTGCCTGTTAGATCCGATTCTGTATGTGTGTGTGTGTGTGTGTGTGTATATATATATATATATATATATATATATATATTAGGCGAAGAATTATTTGTAAATTTTAAAATCATAGATAACTTAAGGTTATTAATAAAATCAGAACAGATTTATGCCATCTATGTGAGGTACTATTGCTATTCATTATCCTATTTCCGTTCTCCTTCCTTTAGCCCAGTACTTCTCAAACTTTTTTAGATCACCGCCCCCCCCCCCTAAAAAAAACCCTCGCCAGGGCTTTTTTTTAGCCCATCAATATAAAGTGAAGCTAAATAACTGAAATGAATATTTGTCTGTTTGCCTCCAAAAACGTAAATGCAGCCCGGCATGTATGTGTGTGTGAATTATAAAGGAAACTATTTACTGCACTTTATTCCTTCTTCGTAAAAAATTACAACTACATAAATAAAGTCAGTTATAGTCACTTAAATTAAGTCATTAAATTAAAGTTAATTACATAAATAAGTCATGATATTAATTGAAATAGTTAATTGTATTTTAATATTTAATGCGATGGATGAGCTTGGTGGAGATTTATTAGCTTATCAATATTAGGTTTAATATCTGTAAGTAGAAGTCGTAAATCGCCACGTTTAACAACATCCAGACAATTTCTTTGTTTTGTCAGAAATTGAGATACAGCACTGAAACCGGTTTCGACTAGATATGATGTTGGAAAAGAAATAATTTTTTTACAATTCCCCACAATGCAGGATAATGGTCAGGGATTTTCTTTTGTAACCAAAATTCCTGATATGCATTTTGAAATTTTGGCTTCAGTTCAACTTCATTTTGTAACTTAATCAATTCTCCTTCTACAAAACGTTCACCATCGTCATTATTTAAAAAAGGATTTATAACCCAATCTTGAATTTTCAAATTAAGGAGGTCTTCGAACCTTTCCTGCATATCTCTGTGCAACATTTCCCATGGAAGTATCTGTAGAAGAGGCATGCAGCAGAAACAGTACGTCTATGAGACAGCGAGTGGAGGAGAGATTCTGTTAGAGATGAATCATTAATTAACCTAACTGCCCTCTTCTGAATGGAATCAAGAAGCCTGAGAGAGGTTTTGGGGGCACCACCCCAGATGTGGGAACAATATTCCATGGCAGAGTGGATTTGCGATTTATACAGAGTGAGCAGCTGTTTGGAAGAAAAGTAACGCCGAGAGCGAAAGAGAAAACCAAGCTTTTTAGATGCAGAGGAAGCAATATTTGTAATGTGCTTGTGCCAAGAGAGATTAAAAGTCAGGATAATCCCCAAAAGAGATATATCATTTTGCCTAGAAATCGGAGTGTCACTAACCATAAGCATAGGAGCAGAAGAATCCTTTTTGCGAGATATAAGACAAGACAAGACTGAGTTTTAGAAGATTTGAAATTAACTAAGTTGTCTTTGCCCCACTGGAGAATTATCTGAAGATCAGCATTTAAGGAATTGGTAGCAGATTTTCGAGAAGTTGAAGCTGATTGAGCAGGACAAGGTTTCTCAAAATGGAAAGTGGAATGCAACGTGCTATCATTGGCAAAACTATGGATAGGATTTCCAGTCAATGGAAGAAGATCATTAATATACAAGAGGAAAAGAGTGGGGGAAGGAACTGAACCTTGGGGGACACCGGCATTAGTGGAGAAGTTAGAAGACAGAGAGCCATCTACCATCACCCTCAGTGAGCGATCAGAGAGAAAACTGGATAACCAATTACTAAAAACAGTTGGCAAACCATAAGATGGAAGCTTGTTTAGAAGACCTTTATGCCAAACACGATCGAAAGCCTTTGAGATGTCAAGAGCAACTACTTGTGTTTCACCGAACCTTTCCATTGAATTAGTCCATAAATGTGTAACATAGGCCAAAACATCACCAGTGGATCGACACTGATGGAATCCATACTGGCGATCGTTGATCAGACGGAAGGTTTCTAGGTAGTTTAAGAGTTGGCGGTTAATTGATTTCTAAATTAATTTAGAAAGAGTAGAAGTAATTGCAATGGAACGATAATTGGATGGGAGAGATTTGTCGCACTTTTTAGGAACTGGCTGGATATGAGCAAATTTCCAAGCAAAAGGAAAAAAAAACCTTTGGAATAAGAAAGTGAAAAAAGGTGGCAAAGAATAGGAGTGAATTCAGGAGCACAGGTTTTGAGAACAAGTGGAGAAATACCATCGGAACCCGGAGCTTTCTTAGCATCAAGATTCGTCAAAATCCTTCTGACATCCTTTTGACGGAAGACCACAGGAGGCATTGAATGGAGCGTGTTGGGAATGGTGGAATGTGTTTTACCAAGCTCATTAATACATGAGTTGGAAGAAAAATTGGATGCTAGCAGGTCAGCTTTATCCTTGGCTGAAGTAACAAAAGAACCATCTGGTTTGGAAAGAGGTGGGAGCAGAGATGGGCAAAAGTTGCGGCCAATATCTTTGGCAAGAGACCAGAATGCTCGGCTACTATTAGGGCAAGAAGCAAGTTTTCTACTCTTAGCCTGTTCAAACTCTAGTTTGGACTGATTAATAACTGCTTTACAATTGTTGCGAGCTTTGGTGTAGGCAGAAAATGAAACTGAATAATTAGAAACAAGCCAATTACGATATGCAACATTCTTCTCTTGAACAGCCTTAGCACATTTATTGGAAAAACCAAGGTTTAGGTAAAGGACGAGATTTTAAAGTGGAGTGTGGGATAAAGGATTCCATTCCTGCAAGAACAATTTCACTGACACGATCTGAGCAAACGTTGACATCAAAAGTTATGAAACAGTAATCCGACCAAGGAAAAAAAGAAAAGAAGTCTCGGAGGTCATCCCATTTTGCATTCTTGTAATGCCAAACAACACGAGGTTGGGAATAGCCATGAGATAAAGGTTCCATTGGAGAAGAGACAATCACCAAGTTGTGATCTGCAGTGCCTAAAGGACCTCTCACTTCGACCGTGTACTTAGAAGGGTTGTTTGTGAGAAAAAGATCAAGTATTGGCTGTATAATTAGGATTGTCCGGTATACTTGTAGGTAAATGAACAATCTGTGCAAGGTCATTAGTAATTGCAAAAGCCTCAGCATCTCGATCAGCTGGGTCGGTGTGACTAGAAAATGGAAGCCAGCTGGAGTTATGAACATTAAAATCACCAAGGAAAATTACCTCACTGTTAGGAAAGTTGGACTGGAGAAAGTCAAGTTGCAAAGAGAGGAAGTCAAAGAGCTCCAAGTGATTAGTGGAGTTGGGAGAACAATAGAGACAACAAATGAATTTGACACAATGAGGTAGAGAAATTTTAAGCCTGAGAAGATCAAAGAGAGGAGATTTCAAATTGCCAAATTTCTGACAGGGAATATCAGAATGGACATATGCACAAGTACCACCTTTGAGGCGAAAGGAATCATACAGCGAATAATTTGGGCATTTGAGATTAGCAGTAGTTGAATCAACCGATAACAGAGATTCTGTCAGAAAAAGTACATGGGGTTTGGCAGACTGCAAGTGGAAATGGACATCGTTGAGATTAGAATTGAGGCCACGTATATATTTGTGAAATGCATTAGGAAGTGCTTGGGAGGTTTAGATCTTTTAGCAGATAAGCTTGCTCTATTAGTTTGACAATTCATGGTGTATTCAATAGTAAGAAAAAGTGGGTGGGACATGCTCTATGAAGTAATGAAATTTTTGGATATGGTGTACACATGGTAAGAATATACCCAGATCCTTGACATAACGTGGCCTCGAAAATTCTCCCCGCATACACACTACTTGAACTCCCTCCCGTCACTATCTCGCAGAGTAGAGGTAGCAAGATTATACACTAGCTGATCCGGAAGCCTCCTAGAGAGTTACCAATAGGTTCGGTCTGGTGTACTAACAAGCGGCCGGCCTGCGAACACCGTTTTAGAGCTGTACCCTCGAAATGTAAGGAATATTGGATCTCGCCACGATGTTCATCATAACCTCAAAAACTATCAATCATATTGCATGATGGAAGAGATAGGGAAGGGTTGACTGGAACTTAGCTCTAGAGACTGAACATGGGTTCCACCACTTCAAGACTCCAATAAGCAAAGTGGTGGTATTGCACCGGTTGATGACAGTCATCTACTACCTAGTACTGCCTGGTAACATAGAGGGGCGGCGTTCCTCCATATGGTGTGGGCGCCACACCTCGACCCCTGCTTACTTTGGTTCACACCTGTGTGGTCACCCACCATCTATTTGTGCACGGAGGTTATACCCAGGATTACTAACAGGTGCAAAGGTGATGAACAGGTGATGAAGGTGCAAGCAGAGAATTTGGCTGTCACAGACCGTCCGGACTTCGCCGAAATTGGGTCCACTTGACTTGAGTGTCACCCGAATATCAGTTCCATCAGCGTTTTAGACTCCCAGGTAGCAAGTACAGCTTGTCTGGCTTATCTGAGAGAATGTCTGTGACACCTCAAGGATCGTCGGTGCTGAAAAAGATACTCAAAATAACTCAGGCCCACATGGCTTGCCTTTCAGTCCTTCTGTGTCCATCTTTTGCGTTCCTGGCACCAACTCATCCTTATTCCATCTGCTGTTTGAGATTAGTGGTGGCTTCCTTGAACTCCTCCCGTAGTGCAAGCTATGTGGATTTTTCTCATGATATGGATGCTGACACCTTTTCATGTTCTCGCATTAAATGTAGATTCTTCTCTTTTTGGTAACGATTATACTTGATAATCCTCTGAACGCCATGCTCCGTCACCTTACAGTTTCGGCAGCAGCTGCGTTTATTCAAGGGTTTTTTTATAGCGTTTTTTTTTTTTTTTTGCCAGTCTGAGCATTCAGTAAGTAAACCTGCCCTTTCTGCTGTTTAGAACCTGCTAAACATGCACCGATAACATACTTGGAAGTTGATTAGATCTTAATCCAGGGTTGGATTTACATATAAGCTAAACAAGTTACAGCTTAGAGCCTCACCTTACATGGGGCAAACATCATACAAATAATAAGTTGCTACTTCAAGCGCAAGTGACAACTACTGTAAACGGTAAAAGAATGTTCTACCGTTTAATAATTTTTATCCAATATATATATTTTTTTTCCTACAAAAACCAAAGAATATGTGCAAAGAAAAATCGATTTCAAAAATGTAACTCGCCTTTTTGTAATACACATTACATGCCTATCGAAGCCCGTTTATTTGTACATTCCATTTAATTTATTTTCAATTTAAAAACTTTTGATATGTTATTATTTGGTGGAGGGGGAAGGTCTCATGCATGTTATAGCTTAGGGCAGTGGTCTCAAACTGGCGGGCCGCATCCGGCCCCCGAATCAATTTTACACGGCCCGCGAATACATTTCAATTATAAATAAATAAAATAAATAAATAAATCTTTATTATGAAGTAGAATTACAGCACAATATCCCATCACGGCGACGAGCGCCAGGGGTTCACATATAGATGTAAAAACTATACATTTAAGAAAAACTGGATAACAATTTGCTCCAAATAAAACATGAAAATGACGACTTTTCGATGGAAGGCTTGCTAAAAGTAATGATTAAACATCACCGTGGACATCACATTGAAGCCCACAGTTACAAAGAGTCACCAGTTCTGAAACTTGTAACAGTAAGAACTACACAAGTCCATATTATAATTCTGACAGATGAATACAGTCCTACTGGAATTGTTCTTTCCTTCAAGCAAGGTTGTGGACACTTGAACATCACAAAATGCAGCTACGATAATTTTCCAAACATGTACACAACAATTGCAATCCTGTTAGCTAGACAAGAAATGTGCTTCTAGTAATGCTGTAAAGAAACAAAATTTAATATTCAGCTGACCTTGCTGGATCTGCAAATGAGACCTCAATACAGGCGTACTTCGATACGACGGCCATCAACATGCATGCCATTCATCAAATTGACTGCACGCTGAGCATCTCTTTCAGAACTAAAACGGATAAGTGCCGTTCCTCGGCCCTTTGCTTCTGCAAAGCGTACATCACCAACATCATTGAACTTCTCTTATGTATTTGTTGTAAATACGGTGCTTATAATTTTAGAGACATAGAGATATGGACTGAGCTTATGTGCGCGACTGCTATTGAAGAAAAAAGAGATAGAATGAATAGGGCTTTGTCTTTGTCACTGTATACTTGTATGCCAGGCCACGTGACTGGGGTAAGGTGGGAGAACTTCCCACGTCGGTACAATCAGTAAATTTAGTTCGCCAGCCGACAGTTGTTGGCGCTTCAGTATTGTCGTGTTTCCAATTTTTTCTATTGAGTTGGTACTTCTGATATATATTTACCTTGAGTCAGTCACTAGTTGGTTAGCTGGATGCACAGCTGCGCAGTTCATATTGCTATATAGATGGAGACAAACTAACGTACGGCCCGTCAGCTGCTTCCAGATCGTGCATTCGGCCCGCATGCAATTTGAGTTTGAGATCACTGGCTTAGGGCCACAACAAGTGTAAACTCAGCCCTGTCCAGACTGTTCCCCATTGTCAGTGTACTAATTTCGGCACTACACAGCTTCACAGCGCTTTCCTGTACATGTTACCACGTGACTTCGATTCACATACAGACTGGTATACTCTGTACATATATAGATTGATTGTTGCACACAGCTGAGCCCTCCACAGCCTTAACAAAGTTGTCAAACAGTGTATGTGTGTGCGCCCCCACTATAAATTGCATAACTTAAAACTATTTTTTTTAAATATTTCACTTATTCGTCAAACCAGGACACGACGAAAAGGGGGAGGGAAGGAGGAAGTCTTGATTCTCTCTTCAAACTGTAATTATTACATTTGTGGATTAATTTTTTTTGTTTATTTTCAATGTAGGTGAGGATTTTGTATTGGTGGAACAGGCAGTAAATTTAGGCTACATGCATCGCAACTTGCAGGAAGAAATCAGAAAGTTTGAACGTATGCTTGGAAAACTAGACGAACGTACCAAACAGGTATTTATCTGCACGGTATATTGTAAACTTACGCAAACCGCAGTTTTCATAAATACATAAAAATTGTAAATTGTTTGTTTAATTCCGAGACGGCTATACAGGATCAGCAAAACTAGAATACAAGAGTACTTTTTTTTTTTTTTTTTATTTATTTATTTATTTAAACAGTTCAGGTACAGTACTTTGATTTCTACGGTCATTAGTTCCAGATATAAAATGTTTATACTGTACACTGTATATTATAATATTATTATAATTACATTATACTTATGCCATTATAATAGTACTGTATTGTATTTTCAATAAGAACTGCTCTTTTAGTTTTAATTATCAAGAGAAACAACCATGTACTACATATATCATATTTAAATATATTACATTTAAACATTGTTTTCAACTCACAAGAAACCGGAGCTAATTTATTCCAGGGGCTCACATTTGGTGAGTATGGGCTTGGCACACCCAGGGTCCTTAGCCGGATACGTTACTGCGACTTATTACAGAACTGCGCATTTCGCAGCATTTTGGGACATCACCTGAACAATTGTTTAAATTCTAAGTTTAAACAGTATTTATTTTATTTCTTTCTTTTTTTTTTAATTTTTAGTTACACTTGACCTAAAAATGTTGAAATTTTAGGTGTAGCATCTTTCCAATTTTCGTTTGCACATAGTAGTGTTCCCTAAGGTAGATCTTACCGAGTCCTACTCGAGTATGATCACAGAGATCATTCTGAATCATTATCAGATAACAATTTAGTCAGTGGCGTAGCTACCATGTAGGCAGGCAAGGCAATTGCCTCCGGGGCCGGGCCCTTTAGGGGCCCGACGTCTTTGGCTGTCTCCTCTTCTTGCAATTTTCATTAATTAAGTAGGGGGCCCGAACATGTTCTTTGCCTCTGGACCCGAAACTAAATTCAGTAGCTACGCTACTGAATTTAGTTTCGATGCTGCGCTTGTAAATGAAGTATCATTTACAGTATCAGTGCCTATTTTGTTTTTTAGAGCCATATAATATAAAAATTTCTTAATATAATCCATTACCATAATATGTAAACTAATATTTGAACTGCAACTACCACAGCAAAAATTGTGCTCACAACTGGTCTTAATCAAGAGGTTATGTTTCTGCTTCGACCAATATAATATTCACAAACATAGCAGTCTAGGGATAACTTACACCAGCGGTGATGAACCCGCAGCGCGCGCAGCTCTTAGTGGCATGGCACCCGATGTAAAAAAAAAAAAAAAAAAAAAAAAATTATTGCCATAAATTACGAATTGGGATTCATCGTGACGGAACCGTACACTGAACTAACATAACAGTATACTCGTTTCTGGCCATTTTACAGAATTATGTGTACCACATCGGAGATGAACTCCTATTTCTTTTGATTTTGCAATGCGAAATTATATTAAAAATGACGACTCATTTTTAACCAACTCATTTCCAGCTTCCGTATTCTGAATTAACATTCCCTGAACTTTCAGTTAGGCCTCTTTTCTTTTAAAAAAAATTCGATTTTCTTATTCTGATATTGTTGGTGCCTTGCTTTCGAATGCCTTTTTAGCTTTACAGGAGCCATTGCATTATTAGGCAGAACCTCCGTGCAAATAACGCATTGTGGACAGTCATCTTTATATGTGAATCCAAAGTTTAAGTATGAAAGGTCATATTTATGATGTTCTGATCTCCTTTTTGGTTTGGTTCTGGTGAAGAAGTGTTACACGATTGTAGAAAAGCAACAGTGTTCACCATTACATCACTCGTTGATGGTACCGCTTCCACAGTAATATTTTCACTCACTTCCGATTTTAATTCAACTTACTTTAATCACTTCAGAAAGAAATGCAACTTTCTTTATTTACTCTATCAATGGGAAATATTATTTTAATAAATTTGTATATGCCACATACGCAAACGTTGACTTGAGCAACTTACTCCTAAAAACATTTAATGTGCCGCAATAGCCGAGTGGTCAAGCGCGCGGATGTATAAATACACATGAGTGACCCGGATTCAAGCCCGTGACTGCTGAATACGGTACTGTTCCTTGTATTATCTCTACTTTGTGAACTCCTCTGACCGTGTGGTCGTCCCGGAGTATAAACAGAAAATTTATTGATTAAACAGCTGACGTATATTCTCGTGGTTCTACTGAATACTTCCAAGAGGAAGTGACACTCAATGTTATAAATTTAAGGGAACATTGATGACACGTGATTAACGGCATTTGAACTAAATTTTTTGCTTGATAATATTTAAAAATTTAAACGAAAAATAATTTAACAATATTATTACTATTGTAGAGAAACAACTGTGTTCAAAACAGTGTATGATCATATTATTATGTACATAATGTACTCACCAAAAATATTCTACAATAATTTATAATTATGTTTAGGTAATATTTAATTGTTACGAAATTTTCCTAGGCCTTCACGATAATATTTAAAAACTACGAGAACTCTTAGAGTTATTTGCGGTACCTCAGGGTTCAGTGGATCACAGTTTAAGAAACGCTGGTCTAGTAGATATGAACAGAATAACTATTGATGGTCCTGTTCAGGCAGCAGACAAGCCGAATAAATATTGGCATCTACAGTCATGTGGAGACGTTTTCAGAGATGGTAATCAGAATTATACCACGTTATAAATGAGAGCTAAACGTGCATGAAAGCAAATTTATGCAACAACTTCCCATATTACCTATCCATCTTGTCTAACAATGCCTAGTTCTTCCTTGAATTCCGTTCAAACTACTGACTTCTACAACAAAACATGGAAGTTTGTTTCAACAATCAACTACCCTCTGGCTGAAGACAAATTTCTGCACATTCTGCAACCATCCTTCCTCGGTTTAAATTTATGCCCCCTCACGTCCGTAGTCTGAGCAAGAGGAAAGATTCCATTGCCATTGGGCTTACTCAGTCCATTCAGAGCCTTAAACACCTCACTGAGGTGTTTAAGGCTCGTCTCCATAAGTTGCAATTATGCAGAACTGAAGCCTTTCCTGGTAAGAACAACCTTTTGTTCGCCCTCACTAATCTCATTGTTCTTTTCTGCACCTGCTCCAAAAGATTCACATCCTACCGCAAATGAGGCTGATTCCAGACACGTATTTTTTTATTTTTTATTTTTTTTTATGAAAACCCCAAACACGAAAGGTATAAAAACCTATAGTACTTAGTACCGTGCATGGGTTGAAGGAGAAGTATGGGGGGAGGGGGATGCCGGAAACTTTGCTCTAGAGACTAAACATGGGTTTCACCACTTCAAGCCTCCAATAAGCAAAGTGGTGGTATTTCACCGGTTGATGAAAGTCATCTACCACCTGCAGCACTTAAGATGTGGCCTAACCGTTGCCTTATACCACCTCCTTATCTCTACTGGCAAAATTACTGTATGCTATGGACAAAAACCCATGGCTATCCTGATCTACACTGCTCAAAAAACTTCATATCTGACTGCACAATTCAGATATAAAGATCCCTAGATCTCTTCACTTTCCACTTCCCTGAGTGCAGGGGCGGGCCGTCCCAAGGGTGATAAGGGTGCACTACACCCGGGTGTCAAAGTTCAAGGGGGCCTGAAAACCTGAAACTTACATACACATATGAAGAAAGTTTTAACGGGGGCGCCACATACCCTCTGAACGCCCCTGCCTGAATGTGCTACCATGGGGTTGGTACTGATCTGAGATTACTGCTACCCATATGATGTATAGGTAGCAGTAATCTCAGATGTTAAACTTCAGTTGTCACTTCTCAGCCCATATGGCTAATTTATATAGATCTTGATCCAGTAGCATACCCTGATTACTGTCATTAACCACCCTACCAACGTTAGTATCATCTGCAAACTTAGACATTAGGCCTGATATGCCTTCATCTGTATCAGTAATAACTATAGAAAACAATAATGGGTCCTCAAAACAATTTGAGGTGTATAAGGCCTTGAATGGGTTGAGCACACTGAATTCTGATGGGATCCTTCCACTTGTTCAGATTACAAACCTAAGGGGGCATAAATTCAAATTAAGAAAAGACAGATGTAGATTAGATGTGCTGAAATTTGCCTTTAGCCAGCGGGTGGTTAATTGCTGGAACAAACTTCCATCTGTCGTTCTGGAAGTTAATAGGTTATATAAATTTAAGGAGGAACTGGACAGGCATTTGGAGGGAATGGTGTGATTTTTTTTTTTTTGGCTGATGCTGCATAAGCTCATACACTTGCTTTCTTGCATCATATACCACTACTATTACTACGTCAGGCCTGAAAAGTATATGATGTCAAAATTATTTTTTGCATTTAGTTCCTTGGTTGTTACTGTGTGGTATCTATACAAAATAACGCGGAGTTGTCATAGTCTGAATGGGGGCCGCATACACCAGTAAATAATAATAATAACTAGGGCCTTCGATCCTTGCTCGCCCACCCCCGCGCACGCTTTTCTACGTAAAATGTTTTGGTATACGGAGTAAGTCAAATCTTTTCTACGTAAAAGACACACCTGTCGACAGAGGACGATTTAACGGCGGGCGCACCGGGCGCGCGCCCTGGGCCCCGACTTCTGAAGGGCCCCGCAAAACCTCAACTTTACACTTTTTTTTCTAATGACACCAAGTTTGGTTTCATATGTGCAATTTTAATTACGTACAAGTTTACAATCGGCGGTAAAACCTGATAGTATGTTTATATTCGCTTATTTTCATTATTTCATTACTACACTGCATACTATACACATACTACGCTGCATAGACCCCGCGTGGCTGCGCTACCGCTCATCGGAGCAATAGAATCGTATTTGCTACTTTGTACTTAAAAAGGTTCTCCTGCAATGCAGACTTTACGATATACGCAAATACGCGTATATCGTATATTGTTGAAATTATATTAAGATAAAATTAATTCCTGTTGTTACATCAGCGCCTGGAATTTCGTAGTTTATGAATATTTTTTTAATTTTAATTAATCATTAATTTATTGCACTATAACGAAAAATCTCTTCTCTAGTATTCTAATCATTCAGACTATTAAATTTTATATTTTTCTTTTCATTGGTAGGCTACCAATGGTAGCTAGAAAGATGAAACGACATCTATCAGGGGCTGAAAAAAAGACAAATTAAAAGAGACGCGAGCAAGTTGCCAACCAACAGAAAGGAGCATTGGACAAATTTATAACTGTACATGCTAATACATGTAATTAAAAATACATGTATTAACATGTATTTTTATTTTCCCTGTCTCTCTCTTTTTTTTAAGGGGCCCAATATTTTCTTCGGCGTCCGGGGCCTCAGCCGTCTGTAATCCGCCACTGCCTGTCGATAAGCGCTGATCGATATCTAATCAGGAAATGACCTATGTAATTATTTACCTATACATTTGTAGTGCTCGGCATTCTCAAAGTCGAATAGATATCACTATGTAATTATTTACCTGCGTTTACATAGGTCACTTAGGAAAAGGCCTTTTGCTTCGGATTCCATAATGCATGAGGAATATTGTTGCATCCGAAAGAGCACGACTATAATATTTAAGTGAAATATTTACAAACTATACAAATATTTAAATTATTTACAAAATTCTAAACTATTTACAAAAAAAAACCCGTTACAATGGAACATCAAATATTAGGTAGGGAAGCACGAGCACGAGATTGGTGAACGTTATGGAGGCAGTTGTCAATAATTAATTGCATTGTAGTGACGTAATTTCCACGCCCTCTTCTCCTATTGGCTTGAATAAATATCACTAGAAGAAAACGTTTTTAATGTATAGAGAGATAATACAATGTGTCATAGTATGCAATCAGATTAATCAGACAAAACGGCCCTTTTAACAATTCGTGCTGTGACTGCAGTATAAATGCATTCATACTACTGAAGCCTTTCCTGGTAAAAACACCCTTTTGTTCGCCCTCACTAATCTCGTTGCTCTTCTCTGCACCACTAAAGGAATATTAAATAAACAATGTGTAACATTTTTTTAATATTCCATTAATTTCTATTAAACAGACTTCAAGCTAATAGGTCTGTAATTACAAAATATTTTTGAAGCAAAAAGTACACAAGGCACCTTGATGGAATATTAGCGTTAGCATTAGCAGAGGCATACGATGCAAGAAAGCAAGCTTATGCAGCATCAGCCAAAAAAAAAAAACCAACCTCCCATTTCACCCCTCCATTCGTTCCAAATGCCTGTCCAGCTCAGCCTTAAATTTATTTAGGCTATTAGCTACCACAACAAAAGACGGAAGCTAGTTCAACCAATCAACTACCCGCTGGCTAAAGGCAAATTTCCGCACATCAATTCTACAACTGTCTTTGCTCAAATCTGTAACTGTGCCCCCTCAGGTTCTTAGTCTGAGCAAGGGGAAGAATCCCATCAGCATTCAGTTTGCTCAACCCATTCAAGGCCTTATAGACCTCAATCAGATCACCTCACAGGTGCCTACTCTCCATGCACTACAATTTGCAGAACTTAAGCCTTTCTTGGAAAGAGCACCCCTTTCTTCCCCTCACCAATCTTGTTGCCCTTCTTTGTACTTGTTCTAGCAACTCTACATCCTTCCTAAAATGAGGCTTCCAGATCTGTACACAGTACTCTATGTGTGGCCTGACCATTGCCTTGTATAACGGAATAATCGCCTCCCTGTCCCTGCTAGCAAAATTCCTACATATCCTTGACTAGACTACATGACCTGCCCTGCAGCCCGTCTGCACTGTCAGCAAACTTCATATTTCACTGCACAATTTCGCCCAGATCTTTTTCACTTTCCACTTCCCTGAGTGTAGTACCACACAGTTGGTACGTTTCTCTTGGGTTATTGCTACCAATATGCAGTACTTTGCATTTGTCAATGTTAAACTTCAGTTGCCATTTCTGAGCCCATTTTCCCAACTTATCTAGATCCAGTTGGAGTAACATACTGACTTTACTGTCGTTAACAACCCTGCCAACCTTTGTATCAGCTGCAAACCTTGACTTTAAACCTGATATACCTCCACCAGTCTTCCATGTGCAACAATATCAACAGCTTTCCTGAAATCCAAGTATATGATATCAAAATTATTTTTGGCATTCAGTTCCTTTAAGACAGCATAGTATCCAATCAAATTGGTCAGACAAGACCTCCCTTTAACAAACCCATGCTGTGTCTTAACTATTACTGCAGTCTTCTCTAGATGATCCTGCAATGCTTCTTTAACCAGTGATTCCATTCTTTCCCACGGAACACAAGTTAAACTAAAAGGTCTGTGGTTACCTGTGTTATCTTTTGAACCCCCTTTGTGAAATGCTGATACATTTGCTCACCTCCAGTCCATGGGGACCTCCCCTGAGTCCAAGGAAGCTCTCATAATTATGGTTAAGGGTTTGCTTACTTCCTTTGCTGCCTTCTTTAATATAACTGGATAGATCCTGTCCACCCTAGGTGCCTTTCTTATGTTTAACTCAACAATTTCTCCTCCACTTTGCTCTCAGTTATTACAAAATCACTTAGCTCCCTGTAAGCGTTTGATAAACGTCTGGCACTCCCCTCATTGAATAACTCCTCATGTGTGAATGTAGATGCAGAATATTCATTCAGTTTATCAGCTACCTGAGCGTGATCATCAATAGTCAACCCATCTATGTTAAGTGGTCCAATCGGATTCATCCCCTTCCTTCTAGAGTGTACATAAGTAAAGAACTCTTTGCTGTTTTTCTTTGCACCCTTTGCCAAAGATTTCTCGTAATCTGCCTTCGCCTGCCTAACCTCCTTTTTGACTTGATTACAGACTAGTTTATACCTATTATAGGCTTCTCTCTCACCTGATACTTTATATGCTTCCCATACATTTTTCTTCCCAGCCACAAGCCTCATTAATTCACCTGACATCCATTTGGGCTTAAACCTAGAACAGTATTTCTTAGTTGGAATAAAAAGCCTAGTAGTCTCCAAAATTAAATCGCTGAAGGTTTCCCATTTAGAATTCAAAGTTGGTAACATCATCAGTTGATTCCACTGTACAGAATTTAAACTGTCTGAGACCTCTGTAGTCAACTTTACGGAAGCAAAAGCCCTTCCCTTTAGCCTTGATGGTAGTTACATCTTTAAGTAATTCCCATATCAGTACATTGGGATCACTGCCACCCAGTGGGTCCTTTATCTGCAAATTCTTAATGCATGAATAATCACTGCTGATAATCAGATCAAGAGAATTACTTCCTCTGGTTGCCTCTCGAACATGCTGCTGTAGAAATCAGTAATCCAATAAATCCAAAAAAGTCTTTCTAGTGTGCGAGTGACCAACCGCAAGTTCCAGTCAATATTTGGAAAGTTAAAATCCCCCATTATAAACCATACTGATGTATGGTATAGAGTGGTTCACTCTATTTCTCTGCACAAATGCTCATTATACTCAGATTCATTAGGCTTATATCAGACACCTACTCTCATTTTTCCTTTCCCAGTGCTTATTTCACACCAAACAGACAACACTGCTTTGTCCACCAACATCAATTAGATGCATTTCCCTAGATTTTAGGTGTTTCTTAACTAACAGCTTAACCCCCCTCCCGTCCTGTCCTGTCTATCCTTTCTGTACACATTGTACTCCTCAAATTCCAATTCTGCACTGCTTATATCTGTGTGACATCACGTCTGCCAATATATCCGATTATATTAAAAGAAGGAGCAAAAAGGTAATAAAAAAAAAACTCATATTAGTGTAACCCGATAATTACTTCATCTACTCTCGTGTATTATCTATACTATTTCTATTATTTTTAAGCCACCCGAATCTACTCTTGTGTATTATGTCTACTATTTCTATTATTTTAAGGCCACCCGAATAATTAAATTTATCTGCCGTGCTGTATGACTTATGTTTGTTAATTGCGTGTGTTCTATAGTCGATCTGTCCGTTTTGCTGTACGACCAGCCTTGCTACCTACGTCTGAGACCAACTCGGCCACGGAGTGAAAAAAGCCCATTAAAGTTCCTCGCGTCATCGGCGGGATTCGAACCCGAGCCTTTTCCACCCTGTGTGGGGAGGATGGTGACGATACCACTGTGTTACTATGACTGTGTATTATGTCTGTAAACTGCATATTTTCCTAGTGGGTTTGCTTGTCTTTCTGGATGAAAATCCAATCTTTCATGGTAAAAAGACCTTAGTAGATTCGCCAGAGCAAGACTGACAGCCGCGGAATGAAAAAAAGACCATAAAAGTTCCTCGAGTTATTGAAATGTATTGTGGGGTTTGTTGTTTGTTTGTTATTTGTTGGTAGCATTAGCAACCAAGGACATATTGCTCCGGGGATATGCGGTGGTCATTTCCTGACCCTTCCACATTAGCATTAGCATTAGTAGAGGCATTTGATGCAAGAAAGCAAGCTTATGCAGCATCAGCCAAAAAAAAAAAAAAAAAAAAAAAGTAACATAAATAAATAAAAATAACCACTTCCACTTCACCCCTCTGTTCGTTCGAAATACCTGTCCAGCTGAGCCTTAAACTTATTTAGGCTATCAACTTCCACGACAAGGGATGGAAGTCTGTTCCACCCACCAACCACCCGCTGGCTAAAGGCAAATTTCCGCACATCTATCCTACATCTGTCTTTCCTCAATTTGAATTTATGCCCTCTCAGGTGATTTTTCTGAGCTAGAGGAAGAATCCCATCAGCATTGAGCATGCTCAAACCATTCAAGGCTTTGTACACCTCTATCAGATCACCCCGCTGGTGCCTAGTTTCCAGACACTGTAATTTGCAAAACTTAAGCCTTTCTTCGTAAGAGAACCCCTTTGTCCCATTCACCAATCTAGTTGCCCTTCTCTGTACTCGTTCCAGCAGCTCTACATCCTTCCTGAAATGAGGCCTCCAGGCCTGTATACAGTACTCTAGGTGTGGCCTGACCATTGCCTTATACAAGGGAATAATCACCTCCTTATCCCTGCTAGAAAAATTCCTATATATCATTGACAATACACCATGAGCTACTCTTGCAGCTCGTCTGCACTGCTCAGAGAACTTCATATCTGCCTGCACCACCACCCCCAGGTCCCTTTCATTCTCTACCACTGTCAGTGTAGTACCACAGAGTTGATACGTTGCTCTGGGGTTGCTGTTTCCCATATGTAGTACTTTACATTTGTCAATGTTAAACTTCATTTGCCACCTCGAAGCCCATCTGCTCAACCTTTCCAAATCCTATTGCAGCAGCATAGTGTCAGTAGTGTCCTTGACAACCCTGCCAACCTTCGTATCGTCTGCAAACTTGGACATTAAGCCTGATATACCATCATCAATATCATTTATAAATACAGAAAACAATAAAGGCCCCAATACTGAACCCTGAGGGACTCCACTAATAACATTAGTCCACGATGAGCAGTGTCCATTGATTACCACTCTCTGTCTTCTCCCCCTCAACCACCCCTTTATCCATAGCAGCAACTTGCCTCCAATGCCACACTGCTCCAATTTGTGCAGCAGTCTTCCATGTGCAACAGTATCAAAAGCCTTTCTAAGATCCAAGAATATAATATCAAAGTTATTCCCTGCATCCAGTTCTTTTGTGACTGCATCATAGTATCCAATCAAATTGGTCAGGCAAGACTTCCCCTTAACAAAACCATGCTGTGTCCTAGCTATAACTGAAGTCTTGTCTAGATGATCCTGCAGTGCTTCTTTCACCAGTGCCTCCATTAATTTTCCGGGAACAGAAGTTAAACTCACAGGTCTATAATTACTTGTGTCAGCCTTTGATCCCCCTTTGTGAATTGGGGTCACATTTGCACATCTCCAGTCAATGGGTACCTCCCCTGAGTCCAAGGAAGCTCTCATAATTATGGCTAAGGGTTTGCTTACCTCCTTTGCTGCCTCCAAACATCCTCCATATTTGGTGGTCACGGGCTCGAACTCCAGTCTAATCAAGAAGCGTGTGCTGAGCACTGCTGCTCTTACCCACCTGCCTACGGAGGCACCTGTATTGTGGGGGAGGATGGTGGTTATAATCACTGTGCTACCGGGAAGACAGCCAAAAGAGGTAAGCAAACCTTTGGCCATAAATATGAGAGCATTCTTTGGATTCAGGGGAGGTACCTGTGGATTGTAGATGCTTCTCTTGTTCACAGTGCGGACTGGCTAAGTGAGGACCTTGTCTGACCAATCTGATAAATAAGTTTGACATAGGATATTTAAATTTCAGAAATTCGTTTTATTCTGTTCCACATGAAAGACTGCCGTACAAATTGGAGCAGTGTGGCATTAGGGACAAGTTATTACTGCTAAGGATGAAGGGTTGGTTGAGTTGGAGAAGACAGTTGTTATCAATGTGCACTCCCCTTGGACAAACGGTATTATGTAATTATTGGAGTTCTTCACGGTTTAGCGCCACATCGCTTACTGTTTTCAGTATTTATTAACGAATTGATGAAGGCATATCAAGTTTAATGTCTAGGTCTGCTAATGGTACAAATGTTGGCATAAAAGTTAATGACAGGAATCAACGTACGCTACTGCAACAATGTAAGAATTAAGCAGATGGGCTGAGAAATGGCAATTGCGGTTTAACATTGATATATGCAATATATTTCACATGAGTATCAGTAATACCAGAATAACACACCAATAGGATGGAACTAGGTACCAACCTAGGTATCACACTCAAGGTAATGGAAAATGAAAAAGACCTAGGAGTAATCATACAGTCCGGCATGAGCAGTGAAAAGAAACCGCTTTGACAAGCTCATGTGGTTCTGCCAATGACACACAAGAATTTTGCTAATAGGGCCAACCAAGTAATTATCCCGTTGTATAAGGCAATGGTTAGGCTGTACCTTGAGTACTAGTGTAAGCGTGTGTGTTGTTTTCATGCGGCACCAGGGGTTTCCACCATATCCGCGTTGTTTTCACTGTGGGCGAACCAGTTCGCTGAGAAATGCCAGAGATTTAAAAGTGTGTGGGAATTGTTCACGTGTAGTGTCCTGCACCGTTGTTCATCTGGTGATTTTAGCCATTGTACCCCTACTGAGGCCCAACGTTACTCCACTTACGCCCCGTGGAGGCAGACCAGGAACCCAGTAACCTTAGATTCACTCTGGCAAGTCCTTCCGCTTAATTTCCTGGAATTTCGGCGGCTAGGACTCAAAATAAAATTAAAAAATCTGCGCTATCGTAGGAGTAATATCGCTTAAGTTTGCTAGGCCGAGTTTTGGCCGTAAGGTAATTTTATCATGTTAAGTTTTTGATGTGTGGGGCTTTCACTATGATGAAAGTAGAGAGGGGAGGGAGACTGAATATTGGGGGGAAAAGACAGAAATATAGGGTCAATAAAGTAGTCCCAGTTTCAGTGGGGAATGCCCATGCCCCACCAGAGTAGAAGTTTTGGGGTGGAGGGGAGGGAACAGAGAATGTACCCCCAAGGAAGTGGGAATAATAGGTGAAGGGGGCTAGAATGCCCTCTTCAGATCGCCACCAGGCTGTTTGCAGCTGTGCTGCGTTTAGTCTGTTCTCTGCTCTCCGTGCTGCGTTTAATCAGTTCTGTTTTTTCACACATGGAGCAAGCTCAGTCCTTGCTTTTCTTTTCCGTGTGATCAGCACTTTTCTTGTCCAAGTACTGGTCCCCTGCGGATTCAGTTTTCTGTCACATTTGGCGGCGATTTTTATCAATCTCTATGTACGTTGCTGTAGATAGCTATTAGTGTTTTTCTCCTGGTGAATAGGTCTTGCGCATACTGGGAGAGCGCCCTATATCCATTCTCAGTGTCCAGGAAGTGGTGCTCCAGTGAGTACTACATACTTTTCAATTTTCAACTATATTTAGGAGGATACTAAAAGTTTCATCCATTGACATAGGATAGATAATTAATGCGCAATTTATTTTTAAGAATGTCAAACTGGCGACCCATATGTGACCCAACCACGTTTGTTGTGCGACCATTCCAGGTGTTCTCCGCGGTCACAGGTTAACAGTATTAAGCTTATACGAAATAATAAAAATGGTGATACGCAAAGGAGTACACTAATGTAAATTTATATAAAATTCACTTCTATTAATCTTTAAATGTCAATGGTCCTGAAATCGAGTATTTCTGAGCAAGGGAAAACACAACTTAAAAATAGTTAATTATTTCTCTCAGAAATGACAACACTCGTGTTCTATTTGCACTCTAGTAAGGCTCGCGAGCCGTCCAAGAACACCATCTGTGTGGCCCTGTAGCTCCCTGATAACTGTTTATGTTGCCCATGAGCTCTTCTGAGTTTTACACCCCCGGTTTAAAGAATGAAGATGTTGCTCATCAATAGCATCTGAGATGGTACAGTTTCGCATCGTCAAAAACAGTGTCACATGGATCTGTACAAGGATAAGCAATTAGGAAAGTCGTGTATACAGATGTTAAAAAAATATGAACCCCAATGAGAATCCTTGTGCGGAACCACTCAAGGTGGGAGAGGTTTGGCACATGCTTGAAAAATGTATGTATGTAATTAGTGAGACAGCCTGATCAGAAGGGACTCCTGAATTCCAGATTTTGAAATTGCCAATGAAATCGTGGAGTCCTTGTCATGCCTGTATCTATCGTATCAACACATTGCTATTGTCTAGAACCGTTGCTCTAGACAATAGCAACACATTGCTATTGTCTAGAGCAACGGTTCCCAACCTTTTATGAATCGCGAACCCCTTTCACAACGTAATATTTTTTCTTTTCAACGTAATATTTTTTTCGCGAACAACTAAGCCTATATTCTCTGAAATCTATCTTCTAGAAGAGACAGAAAAATACTGAATTTTCATAATAAAATATTTACAGAATTACATTTTTATAAGAGGCATTGCGTAATAAAAATTATTAAGTATTATTTATACTTTGTAAAGCAGTTATTAATTAGTCCAAACTAGATTTTGAACAGCCTAAGAGTAGAAAACTTGTTTCATGTCCAAATGGTAACCGAGCATTCTGGTCCTTCCAAAGCTATTGGAAGGACCACATTCATGTATTGATGATCTTGGTAAATCACTTCAAACCGTTCCCAGTACACCCCATTCAATGAATCCTGTAGTTTTCCGTCAGAAGGATTTTGATGAATCTGATGCTACGAAAGCTCCAGGTCCTGATGGTATTTCTCCACTTGTTCTTAAAACCTGTGCCGGTAAACTTACTCCTGTTTCCTCGTCTTGCTTCACTTTCATATTTCAAAGGTGTTTTTGCTTCTGCTGGGAAATTTTCTCATATCCAGCCAGTTCCTAAAAAGGGTAATAAATCCCTTCCATCCAATTATCGTCACATTGCGATTACTTCTACTATTTCCAAAGTAATGGAGAAATAAATTAACTGCCAACTCTTAAACTATCTGAAAATCTTTCATCTGGTCAATGATCGCCAGCATAGATTCTCTCAGTGTTGTTCCACTGGTGATTTTCTGGCTTATGTACATCTATGCAAGAACTTCTAGAAGAGACAGAAAACGGAATGAAAACATAAGAGAGAAAATGGAAGTGAAAAATAATATTCACACTATCAAAGCTTTTCACATGGTATGGACATGTAAAACGGATGGAAGAAACCAGATATCCAAAGGCTATCCTGGAATGGACACTTCCTGGAAGAAGGACAAGAGGAAGACCTAGGAGGACATGGATGGATGGATGGAGAACGGGAGTGTATGACAGCCCGAGGTTTAACTGACCAAGATACCTTGAACTGCACTTTATGGCCGGAAAAAATTCCTACCAAAAAATAACTTGTAGGCTGAGGAAACCCATTGTAAATGGAAACACTCCTCTTGAAGAAGATGTATATCTATGGACAAATTCAATGGAAAAGTTTTTGGTGAAACTCAAGCCATTGCTCTTGACATTTCAAAGACTTTTGATCGTGCTTATCATAAAGGTCTTCTAAATAAGCTTCCATCCTATGGTTTGTGAGCTTTGTAATTACGTATCCAGTTTTCTCTCTGACTGCTCACTGTGGGTGATGGTAGACGGCTCTGTCTTCTTACTTTTCCACTAATGCTGGTGTTCCCCAAGGTTCAGTTTTTTCTCCCACTATTTTCGTCTTGTATATTAATGGCCTTCTTCCATTGACCGGAAATTCTATCCATACTTTTGCTGATAATACCACATTACTCTCCACCGTCCAGTTTGAGAAACCCTGTTCTGCTGAACAGCTTCAACTTTGAGTATTCACTGTCAAATCCTTAAATGGTGATCTCCAGGATTTTTCCAATGGGGCAAAGAAAAATTAATTTCAATTCTTCTAAAACTCAGTCCTGTCTTATATCTCGCAAAAAGGATTCTTCTGCTCCTATGCTTATCTTCGACGACACTATGATTTCTAGGCAAGATCTTGGGGATTACCCTGACTTCTAATTTCTCTTGGCCAAGCACATTACAAATATTGCTTCCTCTGCATCTAAAAAACTTGGTTTTCTCTTTCGCTCTCGGCGAAAAGAGAAAACCAAATTGTTTTCTTCCAAACAGCTGTTCACTCTGTACAAATTGCAAATTCGCCCTACCATGGAATATTGTCACACATCTGGGGCGATGTCTCCAAAACCTGTCGCAGGCTTCTATATTCCGTTCAAATGAGGGCAATTAGGTTAATTAATGACTCTCTCTCTCCACTCTGTCTCTTAAACGTTCTGTTTCTGCCGCATGTCTTTTCTGTCGATGGATACTTCCATGGGCACTGTTCTTCTGAACTGGCTTCTATAATTCCCACTCTCTCTTTTAAAGCAGTCCGAATACGTGATGCAACCAGTGAACATCCTTTTACTGCCCAACTTCAAACTCACAAAACCAACTTTTCTTCTTCCTCATTTATTCATTCAACTTCTGTTTTCTGGAACAACCTTCCTTCATATGTATTTTCTGAAAATTACAATATACAGAAGTTCAAATCTAATGTCAACAAATATCTTCTTTCATATTTTCAACCCATGCACGGTACTAAGTACTATAGGTTCTAAAAAAAAAAAAAAAAGTACCTATACGTAACAATGATCCTTGAGAATGAAAAAAAAATAAATAAATAAAAATAAAAAAAAATAGTATGGAAAACATTCATTTACAAAGGTTGTTTAGGCATGGGTAATGCACTTTCATCATTTGGTTCATTCACAATATGAGTGAATGAACCTTCAGAACGAGTGGCCGAGGTATTGCACTGCTCTGACCAAGTAACTTCACCAGACTAATGTTACTTATTTTCGGCGAATACCACCACCCAGATCGCACCATTTCGAAGCTTCTTGGCTTACTCATCGGTGGGTGGGCAGGTACCCTGTTGTTGCCATAGCGACAACGCAGTTATAAAGTATAACTCCACAATATGAGAGATACTTGATGGCGTGCATGGTTTAATCTTAAACCATTTCTTGACTAAATTTCCAAGAGTATGTAAAAGGTTGTTTATGCATGTGTAATGCACTTCCATCATTTCTACTGCCCAGGTAGTATGCATGCATCTGATTATACCTCGTATTACCCATGCATAAACAACCTTTTACATACTCTTAGACATTTAGTCAAGAAATAATTTTTGATATTTATTTAACATGATATACTGTAAGATAGTAAAGTGATTATAAGGAATTGTGGAAGATGTGGTTTCTTTCTTCGGCAATTCTTTACTTTTTATTTAATTTAATTTTTATTTATTGTTTATTATTAGTTATATTTTGTAGTTTACAAAAATATACCTATGTAAATCTAGGCAGACGCCATTACGAAATATTTAGTGCGAACCCCCAGGGGTTCGCAAACGACCTTTTGGGAACCGCTAGTCTAGAGCATTGGACACATCAGCAAAAACACTACTACGCTGGAATTTCTTTGAGGATGGCCATCAACCTACCTTCAAGGAAACTGAAGCTGTCAAAGCCACGCAAAAACATAAGTATACAGATAGGTGTTGAAGTGTTATGGTATCAGAAATCTTAGCGGTGGTGTTTTGCAGTGAAATGGATCTATAATTTTACTGGTTCCTTTGATATTTTTAGAAGTGGCATTTTGTTAATTTACTTCATTTGATTTAGGTAAATTCCTATCCATAGAAAGATTGAAATAGGCTAATTTATTTTTGGCCTTTCAAAAGATTACAGGGATAAGATCTAGCCTTAGTAGTAGTCTTTTTTTTTTTTCAGTCTATTCAAGGCAAGTTGGATGATATCCTACACGAGTTGGAGCAAACCGAGGAGTCCATCCTTGATAGCGTAAATTTATGTAGCCTCAGATTCTCTGACGGATGTCCCGTCTTTCGCTTTAAAGTTTTGTATATGTTATTCCCTTTTGGCATTCGCTTCCATGAAGTCTATTCCTGGTGAGACTCTTCTGGATGGTGTCAGTGAACCTTAGATAAGCTTTGCTAATTGGCTCGAATATTGAGAGGTTCTGCCTCTCCTCTGTTCTTTTCAAAAATGAATCTCTTCCAGGAGTACTAATTTTTTTTAATTGTCATGATAATCTCCTTCGAATACCAGAAAAAGACGGTGTTACTCTGATAGATGTTTAATAAAACGAAGCCACTGAGAAAAAAATAAAAAATAAAAGAAAAATAAAATCACTGGGAGAATGGTTTGGATTAGGTTGTTCATAAGAAGCTCTTAGACTTGGAATGGATCGGAAAGCAATTGCGATTCGTCACAAGCATCATTATGTCATGAGAAGGTAAATAAGATGAGATATTTTTATAAACGAGCGTTCGTTTCATAAAGTTTTGCATTTCTACCACTGAGAGGTCTACACCTTAGAAATCTGTCGAGTTGTACAGAACAAGAGCACGAAGGGAAAATATTGATGACAGACAAGTTTGCTTTTCTGAAGTCCCACCTGATCGAAATTGTACACCTCTACCAGTAAAATGGACCGTAAAATCGAAAGGAATGGAGTTACAGCCAGACTGAAATCAGTACAGTGCAAAACTGGGTAGATACACCAGGTGCACAGGCACATGGCACAACATGGAGAGAGGCGCAAATTCAATAAAAACATTAAACATATTTTCAATAAATAATAATTTTAAAAAAATTTACAACAAAATTAGGAACCCTCGTGGACAGCACACAGAGGATAAAATTCCTCTTCCCCAAACTGTGCGGAAAAAGCTGGGGTTCGAATCCCGTCAATGGCACGAGGAAATTTTAAAGGCTTTTTCACTGCACTGTGGCTGAGTCTCAGGCAAGATAGCAAAGTTTTTTCTCCAAAAAACTCGAATTTTTCGTCCAGAAAAACGCAAACCTACTAGGAATACAGAAATTTATGGGCATAATACATGTCTGGATGAAGTTGTTTTCGAGTAACCGTAATATGACAATTAAAAAAAAGAAAGGATAGCATTATAATTAATTATATTATTTCGTGATTATACACTAATGAGTAAAAAACATTATGACCAGCGAGTCGTTATGCAAATCGAAGCAACTGCGGGTGAACTACGGCGCGTGCGCGGGTGGTGACACTGTATAAAAAAATACCTGATACTGAGCTTCGTTAATCAGTGTTACTCTTGTTCATCAGATGGGAAAGGCAGCCGACTTAAGCGAATTTGACAAAGGCCAAATTGTAATGGCCAGATGACTGGGTTAGAGCATATCCGAAACAGCACGGCTGGTGGAATGCTCACGGTCAGCAGTGGTTAGTATCTACCAAAAGTGGTCCAAAAGGAAAACCCACAGACCGCTGGCGAGGTGTTGGACGACTACGGCTCATCGATGCTTGAGGTGAGCAAAGGCTCTCCCGGATGGTACGTGGCAACAGAAGGGGGCCTGTGGTGCAACTCGCCAGTAATTGGACTGCTGGTGATGGGAGTAATGGGTCACAATACACAGTACATCGAACCCTACTGAAAATGAGACTGCGTAAACGCAGACTGCTCTGAGTGCCCATGCTAACCACAGTTCACCAGTGACAGCGCCTACAATGGGCACAAAATCATCGAAACTGGACCTTGAGAAATTGGAAGAGCATCTGGTCCAATGAATCACGTTTCTTGTTGAACCATGTGGATGATTGTGGGGGTATGGTGCGTCATTTACCTGGGGAAGTGATGGTGCCTGGATGCACCGTGGGATGAACAAAAGCCGGTAGCAGCGGTGTCATGCTTTGGGCGATGTTCTCCTGGGATACCCTGGGTCCAGTCATCTATGTGCCGAGTACTCTGATGTTTACCACCTACTTAAATATCGAAAACGGCAAATGTTAAACTTATACTGAAGAATCCATCAAAACCCCCAGATCTCCCCAACTCATAAGATTAGTAAATGGAACAAAGGGTTGCTCTTACAAAGAAAGGCTTAAGTTTTGCAAATTACAGTGTCTGGAGACTAGGCACCAGCAAGGTGATCTGATAGAGGTGTATAAAGCCTTGAATGGTTTGAGCATGCTCAATGCCGATGGGATTCTTCCTCTTGCTCAGAATAATCACCTGAGAGGGCATAAATTCAGATTGAGGAAAGACAGATGTAGGATAGATGTGTGGAAATTTGCCTTTAGCCAGCGGGTATTTGGTTGGTGGAACAGACTTCCATCCCTTGTTGTTGAATTTGATAGTCTAAATAAATTTAAGGCTCAGCTGGACAGGTATTTCAAATGAACGGAGGGGTGAAGTGGAAGGGTTTTTTTTTTTTGCTGATGCCTCTACTAATGCTAATGCTGTCCAATAGCCTTGCTTTCAGTGGACAGCTAGCTCTTCGAGCGACTACTGTACTACTGACTCCAACAGGATTACAATTCGGCAAGCCTTGCTTCGCCTAACCAAGTTGGTTTCAAGCATCCTCTGCCATGCACGTCCTCCAGCATTTGCTGAATCCAGCTAATGGATGTAACAAGAAGTACCTTCTAGTGATCTCTGTGGACTTTGCTGGGGCATTTGACTCTCTATGGTGGCCGAGTGTCCTATCAAGGCTCTGGGCAGCTGGGGGTCCCGAAAATTCTCTACTGCACAGTCAAGACCTACCTTACTGACAGATCAGTTGCCGTCAATGCCCCCTTCCAGACGTCTGCAGGGGTTATCCACAGGTTTCGATTCTGGGCCCGCTAGCATGGAATGTGGTCCTGGATGCTCTCCTGGCCCTGGACCTCGGTGAAGTACGATCCCATGCCTTTGCCGATGACCTCATACTTACAGTGACTGCAATCTCCAGAGCTCAGCTGGAAAACTTAGCCAACCAAGCCCAGAACACACTGCAAGAATGGGCAAAAAAGAATCAACTAAATATTTCCTCGGCAAAAACCAACTCAATCCTGCAAAAGGGAAAGCTAGACATCCAGCGACCTCCTCAGATAAATATCTGACCAGGCAACAATAAAATTCGCCAAGCAGCTCAAGTACCTAGGAGTCATACTGAATCAAAACCTCTCCTTCCAAAACCACCTCAAATATACAAGGGTTAAAATCAGTGCTTACACTGCACTTATCTGCAGGGTGGCCAAACGGGACAGGGGCCTCGGCAGACTAACTCTGTCTTTTTTACAAAGCAGTTTTCACACCCATAATCCCCTATGTTGTTGGAGCATGGTACAACAAGGCCACGTCTGCCATCAACAAAATAATTATTGACTCCACTCAGAGAACAATTCTCCTCACTATCACCGCACGTGCAGCATGGTAAGCACGCACGCCCTGCAGTTCCTTGCAGGCGTCCTCCCTCTGGATTTGAAAATAGTGCGCAGGGGACTCCTACACTACCTAGCCAAGGGTCCAGCAAAACCAACCTTAATTATACTATGGACCAAGCAAATGATCGTGCTACAGAAAAGAGAAGGCTCCAAGCTTACCTGTTACAAGTGTGGCAAGAACGATGGAATCACTCCAACACTGGAGAAATTACTAAGAAATTTGTGCCCGACGTCGGCCTGGATCTTCCCAAGGCACCAAGTAGATTCACTCCGGGACTGTTTTGTTGTTTGTTGTTTGGTTTTTAGGAGCATTAGCAACTAAGGCCATATTGCTCCGGGATATGCGGTGGTCATTCCCTGACCTTTCCGCATCCTCCGTATTTGGTGGTGACGGGCTTGAACCCCGGTCTAATCAAGAAGCGTGTGCTATGCACTGCTGCTCCTTCCCACCTGGCTACGGAGGCGCCTCCAGTATGTCGTGCCTTACTAGTTGATACCAATATAAGATTCGCATGCCTTGGATCTGATAGTACGTAATAGTGCGGATTGAAAACCCACAACTATTTGAAGCAGAAAAAACAAGTATAGTATTAACAAAAAATAGTAAATTTTATATATTAAAATATTTTGAACTTAAATTATAATATTATATACATTTGTGTAGCTGTTCGAGGCTTCAAATTTCCAAGAAAAGTTTTGGTGCGCTTTTGTAGCCCTCAATGTGGTTGTAATTCCTGCCTTGGTTGCAATGGCTTTTGGTTACTTTACGGCAGATCCACTTCTGCCTCAGGAATTCCAGGTAAATATTTTAATCGCTGTTTTCATATATGATTACAAAGCATTGCTTGATTATGAATTTATAAAGGTGATTCAAAAGAGTCACAATTTGTTTATAAATGTAAAGATAATTCATAGTTAAAATTATAGTCTCTCTCTCTCTCTCTCTCTCAGAATTTTTTTTTTTTTTTTTTTTTTTAGCCTCGTGTAGGCAGACCAGGTACCTAGTAGTTGATATTTTACTCTGGCAGGCCCTGCCGCCTAGTTACCTGAGATTTCAGTGGATAGGGTCTATACAAAAAAAAAAAAAAAAAAAAAAGTGGGGAAATAATTGCTGAAAAAGGTTTAAGCCGAAAGAGTTTTGCGTGCGCGGTTTGAATTTGAACATGTCTTAATTTTTGACATTGTGTGGGACATGCGCTGGTGTATAGACAGAGTAGGAGAGGGAGACTGAAGACAGGGGGAGAAAGTCAGAAGTATGGGGACAATAGAGTAGGTGTCCTCAAAAAGCAGTGGGGCAGGCCCATGCCCTACCAGGAGTAGAAAAGCAGGGAGTGGCAGGGGAGGGAGGGAACAGGAAACCGTCCCCCCTGCCCGGGGATTGGCGTACCGCAGGTAGTTCCTACATTTATATCCACGCCGGCTTTTTTGTCACTTGGTTTGTTTGCATGCTATTTTCTTTGATCTTTGTATGGTCCTTTGATCCGTTTGTGGCCTCACTTCGGTCGGGATTGTCTTCTTCCATGCGCATTTTGATTTCCTCATACTCTTTTCAGTCTTGTAGGGTGGTCGATTTTCTTCGAGTATGCAGTTTCCTTTCATTCATTGTGGATGGCAATTTCCGTTCTTCTTCGGTTGAAGACTTCTCGTGCAAACCAGCTGAAAGCCACATATTCGTCTTGTGTCCAAGAGATGGTGTTCTTGGTTTTTTGGTATGTATTTTATTTTAGTTATTAGCACGCTTCTGTGTTCCTCATAGTACTCACAGTCATGCATTATACAAAGGGTACTAGGAAAGTTTTGCAATACAGCTTTGTTTATTTAATTTTTTCAAAGTAATTTCCTCTACATTCAATACACCTCTTCATCCTCCGAAACCAATCTTTAAACCGGTTCTGCCAAGTTTCACTAGGGAGTAAAGCACACTCGTTGTCCCAAGCCCGTAGAAGGTCCTCATCACTGGAAAACCGCCTCCCTTTTAGCTTCATTTTCACATGCGGGAACAGTGCAAAGTCGCAGGGAGCAAGGTCGGGACTGTAGGGAGGGTGCTCGAGAAGTTTGTCCTGTCGTGGTCAAATATTCAGTGCAGGCTTTGGCGCGGTGAGCTGTAGCATTATCGTGATGGAGGTACCAGGTGTCCATTCTTGACTTTGGCCGCAGGTTCTTCATAGATCCAATGACTTTAGGCAGGCATTGTTCAGTATACCACTTAGCTGTGACTGTCTTCTGCGTGTCCAAAACGACACGTTCCACAATTCCACTCGATTCGAAAAATACAGCTATCATTTTCTTCTTTACAGATCGGGATTTTCTGACAATTACGGGTGTGTCGTCATCATCAAAGACCCAAACTTTGTTTTGAGCCTTGGTCGGCAGATCGTAATAGTACAGCCAAGTCTCGTCACCTGTCACGATGTTGTTCACATACCGAGATTGTCCCTTATCAAACTTTTTTAACATCTCCCGGCACCAAGTCACACGTCGTGTCGTCTGCTCTTCAGTCAGTTGATGCGGCACCCAGAGAGAACAAAGTTTCTTCACGTGCAAATGATCTTGCAGAATCGAACGAATTGCTGGTGCATTTAGGCCCAAAGTATCCTCTATCTGTTGGTAGGTCACTCGCCTGTTTTCGTCAAGCATTTTCCTCACAGCAGTAACGTTTTCCTCCGTAACTGACGTTCGTGGCCTTCCCGGCATCTCAGAATCCTCCAGAGTGAAATTTCCCCTTTGGAATTCTCTATACCACCTGAATATCGTTGTACGATGTGGACAAGCATCATCTAGTGCAAGAGTCATTTCTTCTAAGCACTGGTCTATGGTTAAACCACGCACGCAGTTATACCACAAAACTGTCCTTATCTCATTTCGTAACCACGATGCCATCTCAAGCACTTGACACTCTCACTACTAATGAATAACTGAGCCCATCGACTTGGCGCGGCGGCTACTATGCACTCAACATTCAGCAACAAGCTTCCTGTGATTCATTGTTGCGTCATATTGCAAAACTTTCCTAGTACCCTTTGTATGGTGCCATGTTTCGGCTGACCGCAGGTGCAAGTTAGCTCCTCCGTTATACCCAGCATGTTCAATTTTGCCTTTAATGGGCCATGGCCCGTTGGTGTGGAGTCTACTAAGGAGGAGAGCTCCTGCCTTAGATGCTGGTAACAATGACAATCCTTGAGTATATGATCAGCAGTTTCAGGCTCTCCACAGTGACACTGTGGTGTCTCTGTTAGGCCCAGCTTGTTTGGCGTTTATACTGCCAAGGCCCGTCATTAGAAAGGAGGCATATAGGCCTGGCGCTACCTATCATTTTTCCTTCTTGATTAGCTTTTGCACGTTCGGGATGTATTGTTTTGCCTTGTTGTTGTTGCTCCCTTTTACGTGATTGTCCAGGTGTTTTGCCATTTCTCCCTAATCACATTCCTTATTCTTGCTCTTTCCGTTTTCTTTTCAGCCTACAGGTCAACAATGATGTCATCAATAGTCGTGGGTATTCCTTTGTTTATTCTGTACTTCAGGTATCTGAATTGTACCTCTAGATTTCCCTAGTAGAGCTTGTAACGCCATTGTTGAAGTTGTTCGGCATGCCCATAACATGGTTAAGAGCGCAAATCTTTGTGCTTGTTCCAGATGTTTGGTTATTATCGCCTTGTTTGCTCTATATCCCCACACACCCGCTCCATAAGTAAGAATAGAATGGAAAACACAGTTATAATATAACCTTAGCATGTGGGCTTTTAGGCCCCATTCTGTTCTGATTATTTGCTTGAGGGCCATCAGGAAGGTCTTGTTCTTTTCTTTTAAGTATTCCATGTGTTCGGGAAGAAGCTGAGTGTTTCAGCCAACATGATGCCGAGGTATCTAGTTGTTTTGTGTATATTTGATCCTTTGATCTTTGTATGAGTGGTGGGCGCCCTCTGTCGAGTTTCCCCTTGATCAGCGTTTGTGTCGGTTTTTTTTTTTTTTTTTTTCGTGGATACCTTCAATTTGTGTTTATCCGCCCATATGGCAAGCTCTTTGAACACCGCTCTGAACCATCAGAGAAGTAATCAGAAAGCAAGGAGAAAAGCGGAGCAGAAATGGCAGCTTCCCTGAAGCTCGCGAGGGCACTCTGCCACCAGAGTGTGTCAAAGGCCCCCTGCAAAGTCCACGAAGATGGCTAGGAGATACTTGGTGTTAGAGTTATCTCTTGTGGCAATCAATTCCGAGATGGCGTCTTCTGTGCTGCGCCCGAGGATGAATCCATACTGCTTTGATGAGTATAGGCCTTTTGTTTTATAAGTGTGAATCAGTCTGGCTGCAATGACCTTTTCCAGAACTTTGCCCATGACCTGGAGGGGGGGGGGGTGGGCTGATATTTAGGTAAAAGTGTTTTAGGTAAAGTATGTTGATAAAGTATGTCAAACGGCACCAGGGGTTACCCCCATCTCCGCGTTGCTTTCATTGTAGGTGAATCAGTTCACTGGGAAGGCCAGATATTTAAAAAGTGTATGGATATTGTAAATGTGTAATGTCATGTACCGTTGAAGAGTTTAGGTACTAAAAAAAAACCCAAACTATTATATTTAGGCCACCCGAATAATTAAATTCATCTGCCGTGCTGTGTCTTATGTCTGTTAATTGTGTGTGTGTTCTATGGTCGATTTCCCTGTTTGCTGGACGAAAAACTCCAGTTTCTGGGGGAAAAAATCTTGCTATCTACACCTGAGACCAACTAACTCAGCCACGGAGTGAAAAAATCCCATTAAAGATCCTCGCGTCATCGAAGGGATTCGAACCCGGGCCTTTTCCACCCAGTATGGGGAGGACGGTGACGAAACCACTATGCTACCTGCACAGACGAAATGTTTAGGTAGTGTAGAGTGTATTTAGTGTCAAGCGGCACCAGGGTTTTTTCCCGTCTCCACGTTGCTTTCATTGTGGGTGTGCAGTTCACTGCAAAGGCCAGAGATTTAAACTGTATGGATATTGTATATGTATAGTGTTTTGTACTGTTGTTCTTCTGGCCATTTAGCCACTGGACCCCTGCTGAGGGCCAACATTGCCCGCACTCAGCCGCGAGGAGGCAGGCCAGGTATACCAGCATTTAATTATTTACTCTGGCAGGTCCTGCCACCTAATTTACTGAGATTTCAGTGGGTAGAACCACTAAAAAAAATTATTTTGCGTGGGGGTTAATAGCGCTAGGATTTGAAAGGCCGAAATTATTGGCAAACAGTAATTTGAACGTGTAGGGCAATCACTTGTGTACAGATAGAGTAGGGGAGGAAGACTAAAGACTGGGGGAAAGAGACAGAAATATGGGATCAATAGGGAAGGCAACCCCAATAGGTGTCATTGGGGCATGCCCATGCCCCACCAGAGGGAAAAAGTGTTTAGGTAGGTGGTACACAGAGTGTTAGGCACATGGATAACTGGACCTAGGGTATCCCAACAGAACACCACCCACATAATGACACCACCGCCACCAGCTTGTTTTCATCCCACGGTGCATCCAGGTGTCATCACTTCCCCAGGTAAACGACGCACACCGACCCGGCCGTCCACATGGTGCAACAGGAAACGTGGTTAATCGAACCAGACGACCTTCTTCCAATCACTCAAGGTCCAGTTTCGATGCTCGCGTGCCCATTGTAGGCGCTGTCGTCAGTGAACCGTGGTTAGCATGGCCACTCAGTGCCCATGCAGCTACGCAGCCCCATTTTCAGCAGGATTCGATGTACTGTGTATTGTGACCCATTACTCCCATCACCAGCATTCCACTTACCGGCGAGTTGCGCCACAGTCACCCTTCTGTTGCCATGTACCATCCAGGAGAGCCCTTGCTCCCCTCAAGCATCAATGAGCCATAGTCGTTCCACACCTCGCCAGCGGTTTGTGGGTTTTTCCTCCTCGGACCACTTTCAGTAGGTACTAACCACGGCTGACCGACAGCATCCCACCAGGCGTGCCGTTTCGGATATGCTCTGATCCAATCGTCTGTCCATTACAATTTGGCCTTTGTCAAACTTGCTTAAGTCTGCTGCCTTTCCCATCTGAAGAACAAGAGTAACACTGATTAACGGAGCTCAGTATCAGGTGTTTTTTATACCGTGTGGTGACCCGCACACGCGGCGTAGTTCACTTGCAGTTGCTTTGATTTGCATAACGACTCGCTGGTCATAAATGTTTTGGCTCATCGGTATACAATTTCAAACAACCTTTTCCGAATGGTTCTACAATCACTTTATCTATACATAAAATCATTCAAAAGGAAAATTTAAATGCAAATGAAAACATTAATTGATGTTGAGCCAAGATCCCGTGTTACAGTACAACAGAGGACCTTTACTAAGCAGGAAATTGCTCAAAACAGCGTACATACATGAAGTCGTAGAACTGGTGCATGCACAGCTTTTATATATAATCAATTTTTTTTTTTTTTTTCAGGACTTTTCTAAAAAAGAAAGCGCCTGTGGTGAATGGGATCGATCCAGTTATATTAAGGGAGATGGCAAAGGAGTAAGCAAACCCTAAGCTATAATTATGAGGGCACCCTTGGAGTCAGGGGAGATCTCTGTTGACTGGAGATGTGCGAATATATCCCCGATTCACAAAGCGGATCAAAAGATGACATGAGTAATTACGGACCCGTTAGCTTTACACCTGTTCAGGGAAAATAATGGAGTCACTGGTTAAAGGAGTCATGTAGGAGATAGGAATGCAATTATATTGCAGTCACAGCATGGATGTGTTAAGGGGCGAACTTTTCTGACGAATCTGATTGAATACTATGATGGAGAAACGCAAAGGAACTGAATGTAAAAAAATAATGTTTACATTATATACATCGATTTCAGGAAGTCTTTCGATACTGTTGCACATAAAGACTACTGTACAAACCGGATCAATGTGGCATTAAGGGCTTTACAGCTACGGATAAAAGGATGGTTGTTGTTGTTGTAGGGTTTTAGGAGCGTAATCAACTAAGGCCATATTGCTCGGTGTATATAAATTGCATGTGTTCTAAAGTTGATTTTCTGTTTTGTTGGACGAAAAACCAGAGTTTCTGGGAAAATAAACCATGCTACTCTCCCCTGAGACCGACTAACTCAGCCACGTTTTGCAAAAGGACCATAACAATTCCTTCCATCATCGATGGGACTCAAACGCAGATCTTTTCCCCCCGGTTGGGGATTACTGCGATTCTACCAACTGTGCTACCCACGAAGGCAAAGGGATGGGTGAGTGGGAGAAGACAATAGTTTTCAATATGCACTTCATGGACTAATGTTATTAGTGGAGTCCCCCAATGTTCATTGTGGCACATTGTTGTTTTCAATATTTATTAATGATGTTGACATAGATATATCAGGCTTAATGTCTGATATATCTACGTCTAAGTTCACAGATGACACAAAGTTGACAGGGTGGTTAATGGCAATCATCAAAGTAAACTACTGCAACAAGGTCTAGAAGAATTATGCCGATGGGCTGAGAAATATCAGTTTAATATTGAGAAATGCAAGGTACTGCATGTGGGTATCAGTAATCCCAGATTAATACACCAACTGTGTGGTATTACACTCAGTTGTATTATACTCAGAGTAGTGGAAAATGAAAAAGACCTGCGGTAAATGCGTAGTCAGATATGAAGTTATCTAAGCAGTGCAAACAGGCTGTCAGAACAGCCCATGGGGTATTGTCAATGATATAGAGGAACTTTGCTAGGGGGGGATAACCAGGGAATTATCCCTTTTTACACGGCCATAATCAGGCAGCATCTCAAGTACTGTATACAGGTTTGCAGGCCTCACTTTAGGAAGAAACGTGCAGAAGGAGAAGAGGCACCTGCAATGAGATCTCATTGAGGTATTTCAGGCCTTAAATGGGTTGATTAAGCTCAATGTTGATGGCATTCTTCCTTTTGCTGAGACTACATACACGAGAAGAAAAATTTTCATTAAGGGAAAATGGTTGCAGGGTTGTTGTAGAGACGTTTTCTTTCTACCAGCAGGTGGTTGATTGTTGGAACCAAACTTCTATCGCTTGTGTACAGATCTGCTGCTGTTGTGAAAGTGGGTAGTTTGAATAAATCCAAGGCATTACGAGACAAATTATCGGTGGAGATGAACAGGTGATGACAGGCGAAGTGGAAAGGGTTTTTTTTTGGCTGATGCTCTATAATTTTGCTTTCTTTCATCATTTATCACCACTACTAATACTCATACCAAGATAATACGATTCAGGAGGGACGTTCTGCATTAGCGATTAACACATTAAAGTTTATTGTCATTGCAATATCGGCACAGCCTCTTTCTATATACAGTTTTGAGCAAAGTGGATTTGGTACTTAATGTATCGTCCTCATTTCGTCATGCCTAGGTATTGCACTACTCTAAACGAAAATCACTGCTCGATGGAGAAGTACTAATGACTATAGTATTAGCAAATGATTCAAGAAAGCAAACTTATATAGCATCAGCCAGAAAAATAAAACAGTTCACCTACCCATTTCCTCCAATTATTTGAATTTATTCAAGATATCCTTCCACAACAACAACAGATGGAAGTTTGTTCCAGTAAACAACCACCTGCTGGTTAAAGGCAAACTTCCACGCGTTTATTCTGCAACCATTCTTCCTCAATTTGAATTCATATCCCCTCATGTATGTAGTCTGAGTAAGAGGAAGAGTCCAGCCAGCATCGAGCTTGCTCAATCCATTCAAAGCTTTAAACACTTCCTTCAGATCACTTAATAGACGCTGCAATTTGGAGAACTGACTTCAATTAACGGCTGCTCTTGGTAAGAGCACCCGTTTATTGAAACTTTGTTGCCCTTACTAACCTGGTCCTTGAGGTTGTCACAGACATTCTCTCAGATATGCCAGACAACTGTACTTGCTACCTGGGAGTCTAAAACGCTGATGGAACTGACATTCGAGTGACACTCAAATCAAGTGGACCCAATTTCGGCGATGTCCGGACGGTCTGTGACAGCCAAATCCTCTACTTACACATTCACGATGGTGGCACTGTTGGTAATCCTGGGTATAACCTCCATGCACAAGTACATGGTGGGTGACCACCCAGGTGTGAACCAACGTAAGCAGGGGTCGAGGTGTGGCGCCCACACCACATGGAGGAACGCTGCCCCTCTTTGTTACCAGGCAGTACTAGGTGGTAGATGACTCTCATCAACGGGCGAAATACCACCACTTTGCTTATTAAAGGCTTGAAGCGGTGGAACCCATGTTTAGTCTCTAGAGCTAAGTTCCGGTCAACCCTTCCCTATCTCTTATATTATGCAGTATGATTGATGACTTTTGAGGTTATGATGAACATCGTGGCGAGATCCAATATTCCTTACATTTCGAGGGTACAGCTATAAAACGGTGTTCGCAGGCCGGCCGCTTGTTAGTACACCAGACCGAACCTATTGGTAACTCTCTAGGAGGCTTCCAGATCAGCTAGTGTATAATCTTGCTACCTCTACTCTGCCAGACAGTGACTGGAGGGAGTCCGAGTAGTGGTGGGGAGCATTGTCGAGGCCACCTTATGTCAAGGATCTGGGTATATTCTTACCACGTGTACACCATATCAAAAAATTTCATTACTTCATACAGCATGTCCCACCCACTTTTTCTTATTATTGAATACACCATGAATTGTCAAACTAATAGAGCAAGCTTATCTGCGAAAAGATCTAAACCTCCCAAGCACTTCCCAATTCATTTCACAAATATACGTGGTCTCAATTCTAATCTCAACGCAGTCCATTTCCACTTGCAGTCTGCCAAACCCCATGTACTTTTTCTGACAGAATCTCAGTTATCGGTTGATTCAACTACTGCTCATCTCAGATGCCCAAATTATTCGCTGTATGATTCTTTTCGTACCAAAGGTGGTACTTGTGCATATGTCCGTTCTGATATTAACTGTCAGAGACGTGGCGATTTGGACTCTCCTCTCTTTGATTTTCTCTGGCTTAATCTCTCTACCTCATTGTGTCAAATTCATCTGTTGTCTCTACCGTTCTCCCAACTCCACTAATCACTTGGAGCTCTTTGACTTCCTCTCTTTACAACTTGACTTTCTTCAGTCCAACTTTCCTAACAGTGAGGTAATTTTCCTTGGTGATTTTAATGTTCACAACTCCAGCTGGCTTCCGTTTTCTAGTCACACCGACCCAGCTGGTCGAGATGCTGAGGCTTTTACAATTACTACTGATCTTGCACAGATTGTTCAATGACCTACAAGAATACCGGACAATCCTAATCATACAGCCAATACGCTTGATCTTTTTCTCACAAACAACCCTTCTAAGTACACGGTCGAAGTGAGAGGTCCTTTAGGCACTGCAGATCACAACTTGGTGATTGTCTCTTCTCCAATGGAACCTTTATCTCATGGCTATTCCCAACCTCGTGTTGTTTGGCATTACAAGAATGCAAAATGGGATGACCTCAGAGACTTCTTTTCTTCTTTTCCTTGGTCGGATTACTGTTTCAAAAGTTCTGATGTCAACGTTTGCTCAGATCGTGTCAGTGGATCGTGTCTTTATCTAAACCTTGGTTTTCCAATAAATGTGCTAAGGCTGCTGAAGAGAAGAATGTTACATATCGTAATTAGCCTGTTTCTAATTCTTCAGTTTCATTTTCTGCCTACACCAAAGCTCGCAACAATTGTAAAGCAGTTATTAATCAGTCCAAACTAGAGTTTGAACAGGCTACGAGTAGAAAACTTGCTTCTTGCCCTAATGGTAGCAGAGCATTCTGGTCTCTTGCCAAAGCTATTGGCCGCAACTTTTGCCCATCTCTGCTCCCACCTCTGTCCAAACAGATGGTTCTGTTGTCACTTCAGCCAAGGATAAAGCTGACCTGCTAGCATCCCATTTTTCTTTCAACTCATGTATTAATGATCTTGGTAAAACACCTCCCACCATTCCAAACACGCTCCATTCAATGCCTCCTGTGGTCTTCCGTCAAAAGGATATCAGAAGGATTTTGATGAATCTTGATACTAAGAAAGCTCCAGGTCCCGATGGTATTTCTCCACTTGTTCTCAAAACCTGTGCCGCCTTTTTTCACTTCCTTATTCCAAAGGTGTTTTTCCTTCTGCTTGGAAATTTGCTCATATCCAGCCAGTTCCTAAAAAGGGTGACAAATCCCTCCCATCCAATTATCGTCCCATTGCAATTACTTCTACTCTTTCTAAAGTAATGGAGAAATCAATTAACCGCCAACTCTTAAACTACCTAGAAACCTTCTGCCTGATCAACGACCGCCAGTATGGATTCCGTCAGTGTGTCGATCCACTGGTGATGTTCTAGCTTATGTTACCCATTTATGGACTAATTCAATGGAAATATTTGGTGAAACACAAGTAGTTGCTCTTGACATCTCAAAGGCTTTCGATCGTGTTTGGCATAAAGGTCTTCTATACAAGCTTCCATCTTATGGTTTGCCAACCGTTTTTAGTAATTGGTTATCCTGTTTTCTCTCTGATTGCTCACTGAGGGTGATGGTTGATGGCTCTCTGTCTTTCAGCTTCTCCACTAATGCTGGTGTCCCTCAAGGTTCAGTTCTTTCCCCCACTCTTTTCCTCTTGTATATTAATGACCTTCTTCCATTGACTGGAAATCCTATCCATAGTTTTGCCGATGATAGCACATCGCATTCCACTTTCCATTTTGAGAAACCTTGTCCTGCTCAATCAGCTTCAACTTCTCGAAAATCTGCTACCAATTCCTTAAATGCCGATCTACAGGTAATTCTCCAGTGGGGCAAAGACAACTTAGTTGATTTCAACCCTTCTAAATCTGTCTTGTCTTATATCTCGCAAAAAGGATTCTTCTGCTCCTATGCTTATCTTTAGTGACACTGCGATTTTTAGGCAAAATGATATATCTCTTTTGGGGATTACCCTGACTTCTAATCTCTCTTGGCACAAGCACATTACAAATATTGCTTCCTCTGCATCTAAAAAACTTGGTTTTCTCTTTCACTCTCGGCGTTACTTTTCTTCCAAACAGCTGCTCACTCTGTATAAATCGCAAATCCGCCCTGCCATGGAATATTGTTCCCACATCTGGGGTGGTGCCCCCAAAACCTCTCTCAGGCTTCTTGATTCCATTCAGAAGAGGGCAGTTAGGTTAATTAATGATTCATCTCTAACAGTCTCTCCCCTCGCTTTCTCATAGACGTACTGTTTCTGCTGCATGCCTTTTCTACAGATACTTCCATGGGCACTGTTCTTCTGAATTGGCTTCTATAATTCCCGCTCTCTTTCAAAACAGTCCGAACACGTGCCGCCACCAGCCAACTTCCATTTACCGTCCAACTTCAAACCCACAGAACCAATTTTTCATCTACCTCATTTATTCATTCAACTGCCGTTTTCTGGAACAACCTTCCTTCTTATGTATTTCCTGAAAATTAGTCTACAGAAGTTCAAGTCCAATGTCAATAAATATCTTCTTTCGTCGTCTCAACCTCCAACCCAAGCATGGTACTAAGTACTATAGGTTCTTTCCTCTCGTGTTTGGGGTTTACATAAAAAAAAAAAAAAAAAGCTATCCTTCCACAACAACAACAACAGATGGAAGTTTGTTCCAGCAAACAACCACCTGCTGGCTAAAGGCAAACTTCTACGCGTTTATTCTGTAACCATTCTTCTTGAATTTGAATTCATACCCCCTCATGTATGTAGTCTGAGTAAGAGGAAGAGTCCAGCCAGCATCGAGCTTGCTCAATCCATTCAAAGCCTTAAACACTTCCTTCAGATCACCTGATAGACGCTGCAATTTGCAGAACTGACTTCAATAAACGGCTGCTCTTGGTAAGAGCACCCGTTTATTGAAACTTTGTTGCCCTTACTAACCTCTGTACTCTGTACCCTTTGCAAGCGCTCACCATCCTTCCTAAAATGAACAATTCAAACCTGTATATTTAGCTTTCTCCTCTTGAGGCTCTCGTCCTGGACTCAACTTAAGTTTATTATTTTAAAAATTGCATTATTCGTATTGTATTTTTGATTGAACTACTTGCATTCCACTGTTTGTTTTGAAAATAAAAATTTCCTTTCATCCTATTTGTTTACTATCGAAATGAGCACATTTTTGCTTGATTATGAATAACTTTTTTGTTTTACGTTTTCTTTTATGTGATTTCACGAAAAGACACTAGAAAACACGAAACTTTCCTCGTTCGATGATATTGATTAACTTAGATTTTTGAAATTTTCTGTTTTAACCAGATATTTGTATTTGCAAATGCAAGCTGGTTCATATATCATGCAGTTTTTGTTTATAAAAGGACTATGAAAAATTATAAATATACTTTAAGTTGGTATATAAAAACAGTTGAAGGCTTACTTTTCTTTGTTATATTAAGATGCTGTTTGTATTCTAAAAATTAAATTGTAACATTTACAATATTGTGAATTTTCGAGATCTCATACTCAGCAACCATAAGATATGCCCTTTTCTGTCTGAAAATGATCTGAACCCTAGCTCCAAATATCAAAGAGAAAATGCATGAAATCCTAGGATTAGTTTCATTGGGCATCAAAAGACAAGTACAGTATATACTAAACAAAGTCAGACTTGCTTTTCAACTGAGGTTGTCGAGGCGAGGCCTGTGTAACAGTTTCACCAAGAAAGGTTTCAGTTCTGCAAATTGCGGCGCCTGGAGACTAAGCAACGTGATTTGATTGATGTGTTTAACGCATTGAACGGATTGAGCAAGCTCAATGCTAATGGCATTCTTTCTCTTGCTCAGACGGTGAGGGGGCATAAATTAAAATTGAGATTGGATAGATTTGTGGAAGTTTTCCCTCAGCTAGTGGGTGGTCGATTGTTTGAACAAACTTCCAACTGTTGTGAAAGTGGGTAGTTTTAATATATTTCTATTCAAATTCTATTCTATTCAATTCAAGGAAGAAATAAACAAATTACTTTAGGGAATGGACAGGTGATGCGAAAATTGTGTTTTTTTTTTTTTTTTTTGATTGATGCTTTATAAGCTTGTATTCTTGCATCATTTGCCACTACCAGTCCTAATACTAACTGAATGCAACACGCGGGATGTTTAACATTGTTAAATTTTATCAAACTATTTCTTGTTTATTTAACAAAGGTTTCCTTCGAAACTTTCGAACTTCCAGCAGATATCTGTGGCAACTTGTCCAGATTTATATGTGAAACATTATTTATCTGAGTGGTTCTCTTCCTGTTTATAGTGATGTAGTGTTAATCTGTAAGCAATGACCCGTTAGATACCTTATAAAAAACTGACCATTTCGAAAGTTTATTTTTCTGTACATACTGTAATTTGTGTTAAAGTCTTACTTCACTTGTTTAAAATACAGGGCGTTTCAAAAGTGATGGTCAATAATTTAAAGGTGAACTGTACAGACTACAATATGCCAAAAACAGCCTAGTAAACATGGGTCCTTAAGTTAATCGTTTTCGAGATATTGCACATTTCTAGTTGGGATCCACCACTGACAAGGTGACAAACTCTACAGAGTTGGGATGCACCACTAACTTGTTTGTTTAGGTTAGGTTATGCTCATTCTCTCCGTTTCCCCTCTCTCAATACTCTGAGAAATAGCAGGCATACTAGTACTTGTCAAAGAGTAGTCAACGTGGAAAGAGGTTACGGCAATGAAGAGTATGCGGACATGCATTTTATGTATGGTAAAGCCAACGGGAGTGCACTCGAGACTGCACGTTTGAACCAAGAAGCATCTCCCTTCCGAAGGCAGCCAAACAGGTGCACATTCATCAGGGTACATCAACGCCTTAGAGAACACGGGCGCTTCGCACATGGTGTACGAGTAGGAAGGCTCAGAAGCATAACAGCTGATGTTGAGGAAAAGGTGTTAGAAAGAACATCCTGTAACATCTGTAAAATCCTGTGGTGTTGAAACCAAATATTAAAAATGTATTATCTTATGTTTAATAAAACCACCCTTACCAAAGGATTCGCAGCAGGATTCATCATCTTAACAGAAAAGGTGTATCTCGAAAACGGTTCATTTGCGGCCCGATGTTCACTGGGACTTTTTTGCTTATTTTACTTTGTACTTTTTACCTTTAAATTATTGACCATCATTTTTGAAACACCCTGTATATTAACTTATCATTTTTAATTAATGTACATTTTGATCTTGATTTTCTAAGGTTAAATGGATTTCTGGACATTTATATAAACTAGGCTTTCATTTTTCAGCCGCGTGGCCCCAAGTGATGCGTAGTCTTGCGAGTAGCCCACTTCGTCCACGTCCTTCGCCGACAGCGGCTTTAGGTGTGGGCTTATGTTTAACTTAGAGACAAATACTATTATCCACGAAAATCTGTCTAGGTTGCTAATATCTTTTTACATTGTATAGCCATCATCTGACCAGGTGAATCCACTATACATTAAAAAAAATCTGAGACTGCTCAGTGCAGCTACTGCAAAGCTACTAGCTCCTTATCAGCTGGCAGGTGGTCTCTATTAACAAACCTATACTGAACTGCGTATCGCATATTTTGTTCCACTGAACAGCTAAGCGGAATATGGAAGTAAAACTTATTTAAACACGTAACAGCTGTTATATGTGCCTATAACTGCTAGAAATGGGATGCGTTTGCCCTGTCAGTAAAATGCTATCAGGAGGGGGGAAGAGTTTGGGAATTTTAATGCAGAAGTTGAAATCAAATAAAATTCGTACATTTTACTGCATTCCATTTTGGATCATTGGGATAATTCTGAACTCACTGAAGGCTGAGGCCGAGTATTGGCGCAATGGCTTGGGCGCTGTTCCATTTAGAAACGAATACCGTCATCCCCATTCTGCCTAAATTGCTACTATCTTTTTAAAATATGTAGCCAAGCACATGTTCAGATAGTGGTTATTTTTTTATTATCTTTACAATTCTTGTTGGTTTCCTAACTTTCACAATTTCAAAATCAAATCCATTTTAATGTATTTATTTTTAATTTTAGGTAGCTCGCCAAAGTTTTATGTCGATTATGATTGCTATGTCGATGGCGTTTGGTCTTCCTTTCTATATTTACACTCTAAACAACCTTGATGAAGCTTGGAGGACTTTAAGAAATGAGAAATACTGCAACAATCGTGCCACTCAAACTCTGTTAGAAAAGGGAAAAACTCACGATGATGACGACGACGACGAGGAGCAGGAGGAATCTGACAGTGCCGAGAATAATGAACGCTCAGGCAGCCATGAGGAAATCTAAGGATGCTGCTCGCACAATTTTTTGACATATTTATATGTACATACATATATACCTTTTTTCTGTTTTTATCCCTGAAAAGTTCTAGCAAAATTAGTGTAAATGCTTTATAATTTTTAAATTCTTTTTAAAAAGTATAAATATGACTTGAACATTACAAAAATTATGCATTATTTGCACAATAAATCGATATCCTAATTTGGTTTTAAATATTTGTTTCTTTTGATGAACTGCAAAAGAACAGCTATAAGCACATGCCCTATTATGAAAATAAACGAGTAGAGAATAGCCATATTCATGGATTTTTTTTTTTTTATGCGCTGTTGCATTAAATTCAAAGTGAGTAACAGAAGATCTAAGTTAGTATATTAATAGTAGCAAATAATGCAAGGAGCACACATATAGCATGACAAAAAAAAAAAAAAAAAAAAACAACCATCTATCCACACCCGTTAATAATTTGTCTAATCCTTCCTTTAAATATATTCAACTCATCCATTTTCAAAATAACAGATCGAAGTTCATTCCCACAAATATTCGCACAATTCGACAACCATCATTTTTCAATTTAAATTTAGGTTCCTTTATGTGAATTATCAGAAAAGGGGCAAAGACGGCATCAGCATTTAGTTTACTGAATCCTTTAAAAACGAAAGAAAACGTCTGTGTAATGAGGAGTGGTGTTGGTTTGTAAGAGATGGATCATTAATTAAACTGACTGCCTTCTTCCACAAAAATTTACAGAGCCCACAGAATTGTCCAGAACAAAATGTAGGGTGCAGTATTCACGGTTCCATGAAGGAACAGGAACCCGGGAGCGAGATTGATGTTGTGGAAAAAAAGACAGCAAGGAATTTTCCTAGCCTGGATTGAGTATCCCTTATTTGGAGTAGGCGCCCATTTCAGCAGACTGGTACACTGCACCCAGAGCCGCCGCAGGTGGGTAGGCGAAGTAAGTTAAAATTACGGGCGGCAGTTCAAGAGGGCGCTGAAATTTTTTTCGATATTGTTTTCTGATTGGTTAACGCTTATCAGTATTCAACATTCAGGGCGGAAAATTTTATTTTGATTATTGGCGGTACACAGAAACGCAGCGCTACTGGGTGGACCTAATGTGTATACTATGAGAAACATTAGTTCCACTCAGTAGCGCTGCGTTCCTATGAGGGATGGGCTGCGTTCCTGTGAATGTTTACTGCCCGAGTGTGTTTAATTACACACTCATGCAGTAAACATTGTCCATTCGCAGTCCATCAGATGGGAAGAGCACGTAGAATGACTTATCGTTATACAGGGCTGATTTTCGCTGAACTACCTTACATCCCCCCCCCTACAAGAATTTATTTTGTTATCAAAGAGATTAGATTAGGTATGAGTTAACTAAAGCCACGAGCTGTCGATATACTATGTCTGTAATTGCGTGCATTCTTCGGTCGGTTTACTGGATAACAAACATGAATATCCGGGAGGGGAAAAGCTCACCTATGCAACCTTTCCTGAAACCGACTAAGACAAAAATTGAAGGGGCAATTCATCATATTATTTACAGGATTCGAACTTCAGAAAAGGCCCGAGTTGGAATCCCAGTGTAGACAATGATTATAACCACTGTACGACCAAGTGCAGATGATATAGCCCCCCCCCATAATTAAAATAATGTCAATTTTTTACTGTTCATAGATTAAAGCTTAATAATAATTCTCTAAACAAACACTGCTTTATCTTCCCTCGCCCTCCTAGAAAATCCTGGGACTGCCACTGGTGCTAGCCACAAGGGCCGATCAAAGACCTGTGGGTCGCGGCTCTTCTGTGAAAATTTATTGCCTGCACCTCTCTACATGTCGTGGAAACATAAACATATACAGATTTACCTGCGGCCACTTTTACCTCCAAACAAATTCACAATGGTGTGATGATCTGATGAGGTGATCAGTTGTCTTAAGATGCACTAGCCCTTAGTATTTTACAATTTACATTTTAATTGGCCATTTCTCGGGCTCAGTATCATCTGTGAACATTCACTTCTTCAGCTTGCTGCCAGTTATCAACTTGAGAATGTGATTTGAGCGCACTTGAATGCAAAATACAGTTGACTCTATTCATTGTCAAAAGGATTAGTTGTAAATTCCTCTGACCATGTATGTGGTCGTGCTGGAGTATACATAGAACAAACATTTCTCTAATTTATTTGACTATCAGTTATTTGTTTTTTATTCTTTTAAAGTTGTACAACGACTTGTTATACAAATTTCTAACAAGTAATATAATGAAAATATCAAAATTTGCAAGTTGTTTTTTTTTTTTTTTAATATAAACATTAAAATAATTTTTTTTTAAACATACAAAAACCAAAATGTACTAGGCTACTAACACTTAAGTTGCTAAGTCCTTTCCATCGCATTGGATACCTGTATCCACTCCAAATGTTTTGGAGTTAATCTCCTGCTATCATCTGTTAATATTCGCTTGTAAGCAGAGAAGGACCTCTCAACATCACAAGATGTGATCGGGGCAAAAATTAAACGCCTTAATCACATCGGGAGCTAGAGGAAGTCCCTCAACGGCCGTATCCTCTAAAACCTGGGAAATTTTGCATATGCGAAAAGCATATCAAAGGAATCTCGTGAGGTACAGAAATGATGAAGGAAAGAAAACGGTACAGAGGGACTTTATTCAAAAATGGCAACATAGCACTGGCTGCCATGATACAGATGCATCACTGCAAAAGGTGAATCTAGCAACATTTGCACGATTAGTTTTATTCAGAACCTTTGATGCAAGGAGATATGATTTAGATGGTTCATCTCAATCAAGCTTTCCAATAATAAAATTAGCTACCGTATAGCCTTCACAATCCCTGGTTTCATCAACTGAACCCCATACACAGCTGCTTTTCTTTACGAATATTGTTTAGACACTGCAAGTAATAAGTAAATAAATAAATTAATTAAAATATAGCCTACACAGCGTTCAGTCTTTTGGATTTTATTAAATAATAAATTATTTAATAAAATCAATGAGAGCATATCGATTTATAGCAGTCCTCAAGGTAATTTTTCCGTAACGTTGATTCGTCAGGAATTTTTCGGAGCAGTATTTTTCCAAGAAGCTTTGAAGACCAGATCGTTCACTTTGTTCCAAGGAATGTTTGCGGCAACTATTGCTTGGCATAAATCGGCAAAGAATGGATCTGGTGTTTTTTGGTTTTCTGCAGTAAACAGCTGCTGTGTAGTACGCACCCATGAAATTCTCCTTCTCCTTACGTTCGCTTCATGCAAAGCAGTAATGTTATGCTGTTGTAATTGGGATACTTTCGTGCATGGAACTTTAAAAATGTATTTATATATTTATTTAAGATTTATAAAAATTATTATTATACGAAAAAACTAAATATGCACGAGTATTAAATTTGGTATGTCCATATATCGAAGCATCCAAAAATAAAAATTATGACAGATCTATTACCAGGTAATTAATTAATTTACTTAAACTAAATGCAACAAGGCATAATATTCAAGAGTTTTAATATTCTATATAATATTGGTGTAGATTTACCAGAGATAACTCTTAAAGAACTACGATAGTAGTATGAAAGGCATCATTTCGTCTGTATCTCATATTGTGCTCTTCCTTCAAAAGGAGTTTCCCATGTATTGCACTACCTCGAATAAGTAACGTTTCACTAATAGAGAAGACTGTTGTTACTTGTCTTACTACCACCCACCGATGAAAATCCAACTAGCATTGAAACGGTGCCGTCTGGGTGATGGTACTCACTGAGAATAAGTAACAATAGTCTTGTCTATTAGTGAAGCGTTGCTTATTTGAGGTAGTGCAATACATAGGCAACTCGTTGTGAAGGAACAGCACAATATGAGATGCAGAAGAAATTATGCCTTTCACGCTACTATCGTAGTTGTTCTTTAAGAGTTATCTATGATGTATCTACACCGATATTATATTTATTATTTAATTTCCGTACCCCTTTATTGCACGCGTTGCAATATTATTTTTCCATCCGTTTGGTATGTTTTTAGACTCTTTCTACAAAAGAAATCCATTTTCTAAAAAAGCTCAATTTTGGCTTCATTTCGCCAACAGCTGAGATTTCTACTGTATAAGATTAAATGAAATTACCACGGTTTTTTAGAAATATCAATTTGAATCAATTTTTTAAATCAATTTGATAAATAACTTGTTGATTATCGTAAGATGAAATATGAAAAAGTTTTATGTCAACAAGTATAAAATATGCTATTAAATATATTTCCTATATTTTTTTTTGAAATTATGACCTAAGTGTAAAATATGATGAAATAATAAACACGCCTCTTTATGATCCTCAGACCATGTAACATGGACACACTAAGTTTCATGCCTTTATGTAAACGAAAAATGAATACGATAATTCTGTACATAAAAATCCGAACCCTAGTGATTACAAACATGGTCAGCTCACGCAGTGCGGAAAGGCCTGATTTCAAATCCAGTTAATTAATGACACAAAGAGCTTTTATGGGCTTTTTTCACACCGTAGACGAGTCGGTCTCACGCAATTGTAGCAAGGTTTCTTCTCCCGGAAATTGCGGTTTTTAATTCCAACAAAATAAGTAAATCGACCAGACGACACCTCCAATTTAAGCACAAATTACACTTAGGGCGCACGAACAACCGATAGGATGGCGTATAACTTAAAAAAGAAAAAAGGTAAAAATGTAGTTTATGGTGCACCCTTCAAAAAGGGGCGAGTAGAAGAAGGGGAAAGCGGTGATTAACGGATTGTGACTTCGTCCACTCACTGCGTTCCCCCTCTTCTTCTCGCCCAGAGAACGTCAAGTGACACGCGGATGGCACGTGGCACAACAACAAATATGGCGGCTGAAAACAGGATAAATTCAATAAATTTAAAAATTCATGTTACAAAAATACGTTTTTCGGGGATCATAAAATGTCACGTGACATTTGAATAAGTCGGATAGGGCCCAAAAGAAGAAAAAAAAAAGGGGGGGGGAGGTAATTTAAAAGGAAATTTCGCGGAAGGAAAGTAGCGGCAAATGAACAATAATTATTAACAATAAAACAAACAAAAATGCACGTTTTTCTTCGCTGTATTTTACGAGCATTAACAATGAGATTGGCTGGGGGGGGGGGAGAAGCAATACGGTAAATTTTAAGGAAATTTCACGATAGAAATGGAACGGCAAATCAAAATTTTTATTGTAGATCAACAATGTGGCAATTCAAAAAGAAAAATAGAACGAACGGAAAATGGCAACTTTTATAAAAATGAAAGTAACAAAAATGCACGTTATTCGGGGATCGCAATATGTCACGAGACATCACAAAAGCTGAGCTGAAATGAAAAAAACGAAAAGGAAAAACTGCAATTTTGTAACAAAAATTCACACGACATGCAACCACTGATTCTTCTCGCTCATACATTACTAGACTATTTCGCAAGCATTAACAACGAGAATTGCTGATGCGAGTCAACACAAATACTTGTTTTTTGTTTTAATTTTTGGTGGGGATGCCGCCCCTACCCCCCGCTTCCCCCGACAAAATCGGAGCTGAAATGAAGAAAAAGAAAAGGCGATATGGCAATTTAAAAAAAAAAAAAATCACACCACGTGCAACCCTGATTCTTCTCTCCCGTACATTACTAGATGGGGGATAGGGGTTCCCGATCCCCTGCTTTTCTGCCCGAAGATTAAAAAACAATTAGCATATTATTTGAAACAAAAATTTTGTTTCAAAATTTTTCAGGACGATTTCACGAGCAATAACACTGAAAATTGCCGATGCCCGTCAACAGAAATACTAAAAGGACAGAAATCACTCACCTTATTAATCGAATTATGTTTTCTAAACGATCAAACACTTTCGCACTAATATTTTGTAGGAATAAATCACCCAGTTGAAGAGACACCTCCACTTAACCAAGGCAAAGCAAAAAGTAAATCACAAGCAATCGAATAATCACTGATAACTACACGATTTCACGCTGAAAATTGCCGATACCCGTCAACAGAAATGCTAAAAAGACAGAAAACCTCATCAATCGATTTATATTTTCTAAACAACTCAACATTTTCGAACTAATATTTCACAGAAAAAAAAAAAAACACACCCAATACAACAGACACCTGTCTCAACCAAGGGAAACTAGAAAGTAAATCACTAGCAATCGAATACGCAAATAGGGGATTTTTTTTTGTGGGGTCTCCGACCCCCACACCCCCGATCAGGGCCGGCCCAAACTAAAGTGGAACCCGATGCAAAGTTTACTTGCGAGGCCTTGATACAAATTTCGTACAACAAAATAATTTATTGCATTTTGATATTTATTACATTGCACAAATTGGTTTAGTAAGGATTACATGAAAATGATAAATAATTAAATTATTTTAATAAAATTAACATTTCAATCACAAAAAAAACTTTAATAAATCAAATAAGAAAAATAACTGCTTCATATACTTATAAAATACAATATGGTATGCGACTTAATCGCATAAGGTCACAATATGTGATTTTGTTTCATTTTCTTACATGTTTTATAGCAAATTCGTTGATAATATCATCATAATTTAGTTTTTTTTTAGCTATTTCGGATTCGTTAGATAAAATGGCTAAGGAGGTAAATCGTTCTTGACTAATGCTAGATCTCAAGTAATTTTTTATTATTTTCAATCTTGAGAAAGATCTTTCTGCAGATGCGACGGTAATTGGTAAGGTTAATATAATTTTCCGAACAGTAACAAAATTTGGATACAATTCAAATAAATTATTTTTCAGCAAATATTGTAATATTGTGATCCTGGAAGGCAATGCAATCAATGTCGTCTTGCAAGGTGGCGTTTAAGTCTTTGCAACATTTAAGAAGATCGTTTTCAGTCAGTTTTTGAATATTATCCGAATTATATAAAAAAAAAACCATATGATGTCTCATGTTCGTGATAAATTTCGAATCTTTTCTTAAAAGAAATAATCGCACTATCGATTATGACTAGAAAATATTGAATTCTGAGATATTCTTCGCCTGATGAAATAGGCTGATCGGTCCCTTCATAACAAAATTGCTTTGTTTTTCGTCCAGTTCTTTGATTCTTAAATTCAGATGGCACTTGTAATTCTTCAGCTATTTCCTTTGAAGTTATTAAAGAAGATTTGAATCCCGATTCACGATACTGTTCAAAAAAATTTAAAAGGCCTTTTAAATGTGAATTTGCAGTACCGATATCTATATTTGAATTTTGAAATATCTTGCTCACAATATTTACTTCATTCAGTATGTCATACCAAATGACCAAACTTAATAAAAATTCAAATGAAGTAAGTTTATTTTCGATTGATTGTATTTCGTTTTCATGTCGCTGGTATGTTTATAAAGGTATTTCAAAGCTAGAGAAAATTGTGGTACATACTTGGTATCTCACAGATTTCACACTTTCGAGCAGTGAAATCTGATTCCCACCTCGTTTCTGACAGTGGTTTTGGAGTAAGATTATTATTATTATTATTAGGCACATGGTGCAAGGAAGCCCGAGGTTTATGCTGCACCAGCCAAAAAAAAAAAAAAATAAAAAAATAAAACAATAATAATAATAATTTCTGAATTACCCTGAGAGAGAGGGAACAAGAGTCAGAAGTAGAACAGAATCATCAAGAAAGAGATGAAGATATGTATATTCCAGCGTATCACAGAACTTGCAAAAATATTATATATGGTTTATAAAGTCCCAAAAAATGAATTTGCAAAAGATGATTTTGAAATGTCTCCAAGAACTAAATTCAAATTGACTTCCGCAGGGCATATACTGTGCTTTGGAATTCTTTTTCAGGATAAGTGCTTGCACGCCTTTATATAAACCTCTCATATGAGCTCCGTTATCGTACCCTTGTCCTCGACAGTTCCCTAAATCTAATTCCTCCTTTTCTAATATGCTTTCAATTTTGGCTGATAACCCTTTTCCTGTCGAGTCTTTTACTGTTTCAAAACAAATAAATCGTTCTTGTATAGTCACATCACTTTCAGAGTTATCTACATTAATATATCTTAAAATAACAGATAATTGTTCTTGATGGCTTACGTCTGGAGTCCAATCTAATAAAATTGTGAAATACTTAGCTTTCCGAACTGTATTTATTATTTCCTTTCTAACTTTTTTAGCCAAAGCAGAAATCAGTTCATCTTGTATTCTATGAGATAAATAGGAACGTGATGCTGATTCTACGCACCGATCCAAATGTTGTTTCATGATTGGGTCAAATCTTGCAAGTAATTCTATGAGACCTAACAAATTACCGTTGTGCGGTTTATTTAAAGCATCGCTACTGCCCCTGAACGCCAAATTATGCTCTGATAAATATAAAATTGCAGCCACTATTCGTTCACAAAAAAATTTTAAACGCTGTGTTTCGTTTTTGATTATTTTTTTCATGTTCCTTGTCAATAGTGTTTCCAAGTTTCAAATTCTTTTCAAGTTGTAACAATTTGTATATAGCTTGTAAATGATATTCTGATCTTTCATGACTTTGTAATCGCGAACTTAAAAATATACCCAATCGTTAAGTCCAGTTAAACACAGAGAAGGTCGCCGTAGCCTAGTGGTCAGGCGCGCGGGTGCATAAGTACACGTGCCTTGAGTGACCGGCGTTCAAGCCCGTGACTACTGAATACGGTGCTGTTTCTTGTATTCTGTCTATCTTGTGAACTCCTCTGACCGTTTGGTCGTCCCGGAGTATAAACAGAAAATTTATTTATTTTAAGTGGTATTTGAAGAGAATAGCTTACACGCATAACACAATGTGTCATCTTTGTACGTTGATTAGAGTAACCACCTTCGTTCTTGACGTTCACCATTCGTTAATTTTCTTAAATAATTTTCAGAAAAACTTCTGTTATTTTTATCTTTCGGAAAATCGTAGTTTTTTACTTGTGTCACGCCATTTTGTACGATAGCCATTCTAAATTTATCAGTTATTATTTCAGGCCAAGTACCAGGTTCATTGATATCGACATTTTCGTCTTCGTCGCTTTGTTGATTCTCTTGAAGATGCGGTCCTCGGAATAATTCATCCTGGTCTTTGTTCGACGCTGACAAAAAATTCTCCATCTGTACGTTTCCCTCTGCTTCATGATCATCTTCCCATTCTACAGTTTTCTTATCATCGCTTTCCTCTTCATTGGGACGTGAGCTGGCTTTATGATGACCAGGATCGTTTTCGTGGATGTCGCACGGCGTAATTTCATTTTCGCGAGTTTGATCTTCCAGTAACTGAATTTTGACATAATATTAACAATGGAGTACGAGATGGATGCATGCGTGACACCGACGCAGCATGGATTGGCGGACACGGTCGAACACATCTGGAGTTTCTATGACAGTAGCAGCAGCGCAGACGAGTCTCGCCACGAGATCCATTTCCGTCTCCGCAGATGATTCTCATACACGATAGATTTGAGGCCCCCCCACAGAAAGGAATCAAGGCTCGATAAATCAGGTGAGCGTGGGGGCCAGGATCGGGTCCACCACGGCCAATCCATTGACGCCCAAAACACCTGTTCAAATGGTCACGAACACACCTTCCATAATGGGCAGGCACCCTGTCATGTTAAAACCAAATGTTGCATCTCACATCTGCTGGAACATCGTCAAGTAACCCTGGTAGAACTTGTTCAAGAAAGATCCGATATTTAGCGGAGTTCATGCGGGATGGTAATAGGTATGGGCCGACTAAGCAGTCACCAACCATACCTGCCCACACATTTATTGCGAAGCAATGTTGTGCCGCATGGAGGCGCACAACGTGTGGGTTGTCGTGAGCCCACACACGAGCATTGTGCTGATTGAATAAGCCTTCCCGAGTGAAATAAGCCTCATCAGTGAACAAAACATAGGCTGCAAAATTCAAGTCTTGAATACTTTCTTGGAGAAACCACTGCGCAAAAGCCACATGTGCAGGATGATCTTGGGGGAGCATAAGGAATCGTCGTGCCAGACACGCTGTACACTGCAACGAGACACTCCTAAGGCAGTGGCAACGGCACGTGTGCTGGTAGTAGGATTATTCTGGACGGCATTCAACACACTTTCTTCCATAGCGGGAGTTCGCGTCGAACGTGGTCTGCCCGCACTACTCCTGTTACCTCTAAATGACCCATAAACGCACAAATTTTGATGCACACGGAACAAAGAAACGGTGGTCCGGTACATGTCTGTCTGGGAAGCGTTCTCCATAAATTCGTTGAGCGGCTCGTCCATTGCCCTCTGATAATCCATACACTAGGTGCATGTCTGCCAGCTCACAGTTCGTATATCGATGCATGCTCTTCGTGCGGCGAATACTGCTTGAATGAGTAAACCAGAAATTTTCCCTCTCGCGAACTGATGAACAGCTCCAGCTACCGACCTACGGTGACGTTTCCGGTTATTGGTTCCTATGCGATTCACATTCCTTTAGATGTTAACTACCTCCCCTAAACGTTTGTACCAATATTTTTGAGACACCCTGTATATATATTCGTATTTGTGGGGAATATTTATTCAATAATTTCAAATGAAACTCCAATAAATTATTATATAATTTATTATATAATTATTATTATATAATTATTATTTTTATTTGTAAGGAGAGATATTTTAATATATTTGAAAGAAAATATATTTTTCTGTGTTCTTTGGAGAATTCTTGGCGGGCTTTCAGATAATGTTAATAACATGATTATTGACATTTTATTTCTTATGTATGTTAAAAATATGGCCATTTTATGGCGATGTCGCTAGATTTTGCGACAGTATTAAAACAAAACAAAAAAAAAAAGCGAAACAATTTTTATTTTGTAAAAATCAGTCAGCGGTGATCCCTTCAGAAACGTGGGGCTTTGTGCGCTCTCACCCCACTCCCCTCGGGCCGGCTCTGTCCCCGATATGCGCATTATTCAGCCTTTTCCAAAACCAAACTTTTATTTTTTTTGTTTTCAATTACGCATCCAGAAAATTAAATAATCGGGCTAATCAAATATTAACACCACGTGACATTTCTAACAGCGAAGTTCATAACCTGAACATATGGAAACATGACACATGTGATACGCAACCGTCAATCACGTCTGTATCGCCGAGTTTAGGTGTGGTCTCCACCCATCAATCACTGCCATGTCAGCGAGTCTAGAGAGTGCACGCCATATACTAAATCTCAGCCATTCGGGGTAATTGTTATTATTATTAGCCATAATGGTACAAGGAAGCCTGAGGCTTATGCTGCACCAGTCAAAAAAAAAAAAAAAAAATCCTGAGTTACCCGCTGAGAAAGAAAGAAGAGAGAGGAGGAGGAGGAGGAGAGAGAGAGAGAGAGAGAGAGAGAGAGAGAGAGAGAGAGAGAGAGAGAGAGAGAAGTACAAAGGAATCACCAAGAAAGAGAAGAATGATGATATCCAGCTCAGGACCCTGGGTTTGCCAAGCCCATACTCACCAGATGTGAGCCCCCGGGGAAATTCGGTGAATACGGTTGAAATAAATTCTTAAACAACCGCTGCCCACCTTTATAGGCTAAATGCCTGCATCAGGCCTGGCGCTAGAGGTGCGCAAGTGAGGCACTTGCCACAGGTGCCGCCTAAATCTGGTCAGGACTGGCCATAAGACTTATCGAGGAAACTCCAGGTGGGCCGGAGGCTGTTGTGATTTTGGCCATAAACGTTAGTATGAGGCCACTACAAGTTTTGCCCGATAAAAATTTTTGACCGCCTCTGGCCCTGGCCTGAATATTTCGTAGTGCTTTCAATTACTTTTTACTTAATAACTGTCATATAAAATAACTTTTACTAGGATAGTGTAATCTTTATGGATAAGTCATATTTATTTTAAGTTTAAGAATGGGGTAATTCGCTTTGATTTGCTTCTCATTTAGTGGCGTATCATTTTATGGTGCAGCGGAAGCAGTGCACTAGGAGGGAGTGAACTCGGGTGGGGAAGTCTAAAATTAAAAAGATCGTAATGATACATCATTGTTCAAGATGGCCCTAATGGAGTGCAGGCACACAGCAGAATATATGATTTTAGGTGCTAATGTGCTATACAGTATAAGTAATAATACCAACAACTCAGCCTGCAAATAGGTCTGTGATAACCATGCAATATAGCCTTACACACTATATGCACACCATACATGAAAGAACTTTAAGTACTGTCCCCACACCAGGTGGAAAAGGCCTGAGACTGAATCTCCTCAATTACACGAGAAATTTTTATGGGCTTTTTTATTTCACAATGTGACTGAGTTGGTTCGGTCTCAGAAAAAGGGTTACATGGTTCTCTTCCTCCTTGAAACTCGGGTTTTTCGTGCAGGAAACACGCAATCGACTACAGAATACGCGAAATTTACCAAAACAATATACCGACTCCTCATAACCTCAGTAACCTTGATGCTTAATACATACTGTTAAGAATATTCAATGTATAATGCTTTTATGCGCAAACTTATGTTTTTGCCTTTCTAGCTATGCATGGAATGCCTGATATGCTGGCTATTAAATGCATATTACAAAAAAAATAAATACAAATAATACTTGTAATTTCAATAACAATGTTTAAAATACTTTAAACCGTTAAGGAGAGCTTAAGCTTCAAAAAAATAACCGCTGAAGCAGAAATAAGGATACATAAAACAAATAATAAAATTACACCGTGGAGCGTACGTGCACAACTCATGATGGCGAAAACCCTACCGATGTCTGAATATGAGTAGATGCGAGCGATTCCTATGATGCCCGATTGATCATGGGGTAATCATATAACCGTCTTGTGGCGGTAGAGTTTTGACATGCAGTTCTGCACATATGTGACCGTAGTTTTAACGTTTTTATTTGAATGTGTACACTATTGCTTGCGCAGTTCTAAAATTCTCAAAAAAAAAAAAAAAAATTTACAGGCGAAAACTCGTACCTCGAGGGTTGCTTGTATAACCAGTGGAAACAATGTGTTTAAATAGCCAAGTCATTATTCTGAAAAATTCTGCGTAATTACCGTGAATACCTTGTTTGTTGATATAAAAACCGTCTCTGGAATTTTTCGATCCTGCCTTGTATGAGTGAAAAATACCAGCAGATATAAAACATGAGTTTACTTTCTGTGATTTCAACGAACTGTGCAGAGTTCGTAAAAGATTACGGCATTTATTAACTTTTTTATGGCTTTCATATTTTGAATGCGTTTATATTCAGTAAGTTTAATTTACTGCAATATTAGAATTGTACTAAACACAATATGAAATGCATTTGCGCTCCTCTCCGTTTTCAGTTTCGAACAGTCGATTTTTTTCAAAATGCCACAAATAGTGTTGGGTTAATTTATAGAGCTGCTAAGAAGAAAGGTAATTAATCTAAAGGATATTATGGTAAATTGTACGTTATGTCATGAAACAGCCCAAATTTAATTATGATTTCATAAGGAACTGCATTCGTAATCGATTAAAAATTATGGTGAATTTCGGACGCATGGTCGACGGCTTGCAGGCGCGAAGATACAAAAGAAAGTCGCAGTCTGTGCGAACGCATAGCATGCTTTTAATAAAAAACGAAAAAGTGTTACCTGAACCATACCAGACAAGATATGGATTGCTGCTTACAGGCCTCTCAGTAGGAGTTGGAATTATAATAGGCGCTCTATCAACAAAATTTGCTTGTTCATCTGTACAAAAATTTTTGCATTCCGTGAAAGATGGATATGACTAGTAAGTACCAGTTTTATCTTGTCCATTGCGTTTCACTTAAAATAGAATTTTATTTTTTAGGCGCTCTCCCGAATATCCGATATTATACAGAATATTCACCAGTACTGAATTTACACTAGCACATCGTTCTTTTATAATATACCCAAAGTTTTCGGTGATATATCGCATCACCATTCCCAATTATTTCAACATTTTATCGCTAGCTGCCGCCATCGTCAGTTTTGTTTATTGTCGAAAACAGAGGTATGGCACCAATTTAAAAACGGAAAGTAAAGTAAATATAGGAAAGTAAAATTAATTTTATTATATTTTAATTTTAAGCTGCCATAAAACTGCAGAAACGGCGTATCCGCATTTAAATTTTAAAGAACGATAACTTAAAAAAATAATCATACTGTAAATTTAAATAAATCACAGTACCACCTAAATGTTATTCTGGGCTCTTCCCTATGTGGCTATAGACCAGACGTGATGATAGTTTCACCACTGCTGGTGATGAAGAAAGCAAACTTATATGGCATCAGCCAAAAGGGGAAAAAAAAAAACCAGCCTTCCCATTTCACCAATCAGGTCACTACAGATATTTATCTAGTTCGACCTTAAATTTATTTAAGCTATTAACTTCGACAACAACAGATGGAAGTCTGTCCCAGCAATCAACTACCTGCTGGCTAAATGCAAACTTCCACACATCTATTCTACAACTACCTTTCCTCAATTTGAATCTATGCCTCCTCAGGTTCTTAATCTGAGCAAGCAGAAGTATCCATTAGCATTCAGCCTGCTCAAACCATTTAAGGCTTAATACACTCAATCAAATCACCATGCAGGTGCCTAGCCACCAGCTGCTGCAACTTGCAGAACTTAAGGCCTCTTTTGGTAAGAGCACCCCTTTGTTCCTCTCACCAATATTGTTGCCCTTCTCTGTACTCATTCTAGCAACTCTATATCCTTCCTAAAATGAGGCATCCAGACCAGTACACAGTACTTAAGATGTGGCATGACCATTGCCTTATACAAAGGGATAATCACCTCCTTCTCTCTGCTAGCAAAATTCCTGTATTTCATTGACAAAACTCCATGACCTGATCTGGCAGCTCGTATACACTACCCAGAAAACTTCATATCTGAATGCACAATTACCCCCAGGTCTTTTTCGTTCTTCAGCTTACTGAGTGTAATAACACAGTTTGTATGCTTCTCTTGGGTTACTGCTACCCATATGCTGTACTTTGTATTTGTCAATATTAAACCTCAGCTGCCACTTCTCAGCCCATCTGCCAAACTTTTCTAGATCCTGTTGCAGTAGTATATTGTCTTTAGTGTCATTAACAACCATGCCAACCTTTGTATCATCTGCAAATTTGGACATTAAGCCTGATACACCTTCATTGATATCATTGATAAATACACAAAACAACAATGGGCCCACCACCGAATCCAGGGGGGACTCACTAATAACACTGGTCAACGTATAGCAGTGTCCATTGCTTACCACTCTGTCTTCTCCCCCTTCAACCACCCCTTTATCCATAGCAGCAATTTACCTCCAATGCCACATGCTCCAATTTGTGCAGCAGTCTTCCATGTGGAACAGTATCAAAAGCCTTTCTGTGATCCAAGTATATAATATCAAAGTTATTCCCTGCATCCAGTTCTTTTGTGACTGCATCATAATATTCAATCAAATTGGTCAGGCAAGACTTCCCCTTAACAAAACCATGCTGTGTCCGAGCTGTAACTGAAGTCTTGTCTAGATGATCCTGCAGTGTTTCTCTAACGAGTGCCTCCATTAATTTTCCTGGAACAGAAGTTAAACTCACAGGTCTATAATTACTTGTGTCAGCCTTTGATCCTCTTTTGTGAATTGGGGTGACATTTGCACATCTCCAGTCTGTGGGTACCTCCCGTGAGTCCAAGGAAGCTCTCATAATTATGGCTAAGGGTTTGCTTACTTCCTTTGCTGTCTCCTTTAATATAACTGGATAGATCCCATCCACCCCAGGTGCCTTTCTTGTGTTTATCTTCAACAATTTCTCCTCCACTTCACTCTCAGTTATTACAAGATTCTCCAGCTTACTGCCAGAGTTCAATACACCTCTGGCATTCCCCTCGCTGAATAACTCCTCATGGGTGAATGTCGATGCAAAATATTCATTTAGTTTGTTAACTACCTGAGCAGGATCATCAACAGTTGACCCATCGAAATCAAGTGGACCAATCTGATTCATCCGCTTCCTTCTAGAGTTTACATAAACAAAGAACTCTTTGCTGTTTTTCTTTGCATCCCTTGCCAAAGATTTCTCGTAATCTACCTTTGCCTGCCTAACCTCCTTTGTAACTTGGTTACAGATCAACTTGTATCTATTATAGGCTTCTGTGTCATGTGTTAATTTATATGTATCCCATGCATTTTTCTTCTCTGCTACATTGTCTCATTGTTCATCTGACATTCCTTTAGGCCTAATCCTTTAACAATATTTCTTAGTTGGTATGTAAAGCTTACTAGCTTCCAAGATAAGTTCTTTGAATGCTCCCCATTTTGAATTTGCTGTTGGTAACATCATCAGTTGGTCCCACTGTATAGAATTTAAATACTGTCTCAGTCCATCGTAGTCGCCTTTACGAAAGCAATAACCCTTCCCTTTACCCCTAATGGTAGTTACCTCTTTGAGTAAATCCCACTTCAGCACACTGTGATCACTGCCACCTAGTGGTTCCTTTATCTGCAGATTCTTAACGCATTAAGAATCACTACTGATAATCAAATCAAGAGTATTACTCCCTCTAGTTGCCTCTCGAACATGCTGCTGTAGAAAACAATCATCCAATAAATCCACCAAAGCCTTGCTAGTGGGCAAGTGACCAAGCCACAAGTTCCAGTCAATATCTGGGAAGTTAAAATCCCCCATTATAAGTCAATCTGATTTACTGGCCCACTCTTATTTCTCTGTATGGTTGTTTGTTGTATTCAGAGTCATCAGGCATAAACACACTCCTACCCCTAATCACAAACTGACTCAACAGTGCACTGACCACCCATGTCAACTGGATGCACTTCCTTAGATTTTGTGTTTCTTAACTAACATCAGCGCCCCTCCTGTCCTTTCTGTACACATTCTACTCCCCAAATTCCAATTCTGCATTCCTTTTCTCTCTGTGACACCATGTCTCTGATATCACAACATCAGCCAGCCTTTGATATCTTCACCAGCACCTCAAATTTATTTACTATACTCTTAGCAGTATTATAACTATTATTAGCTATATGGTGCAAGGAAGCCTGAGGTTTATGCTGCACCAGCCAAAAAAAAAATTCCCAAGTTACCCTGAGAGAGAGAGTCAAAAGGGAATCACCAAGAAAGAGAAGAATGATGATATCCAAGTGAGTCCCTGGGTTAGCATTAGTAGAGGCAAATAATGCAAGAAAGCAAGCTTACACACTATCAGCCAAAAATAAAAATAAAAAACTATTCCCATTTCACTGATCCATTCATTCCAAATGTTTGTCTAGTTCTGCCTTTAATTAATTTAAGCTATCAACTTTCACAATAACAGATGGAAGTTTGTTCCAACAATCAAGTACCCGCTGGCTAAATGCAAACTTTTGCACATCTGTTCTTCAACTATCTTTCCTCAATTTGAATCTATGCCCCCTCAGGTTTCTAATCTGAGCAAGAGGAAAATTCCCATCAGCAAGGAGCCTACTCAATCCATTGAAGGCCTTATACACCTCAATCAGATCACCTCGCAGGTGCCTAGTCTCCAGAAGCTGCAATTTGCAGAATTTAAGCCTTTCTTCATAACAATACCCTGTTGTTCCCTTCACCAGTCTTGTTGCCCTTCTCTGTATTCTTCTAGCGACTCTACATCCTTCTTAAAATGAGGCTTATAGACCTGTACGCAGTACTCAAGGTGTGGCCTGACCACTGCCTTATACAATGGAGATAATCACCTCCTTATCCCTGCTTGCGAAATTCCTGTATATCATTCACAAGACCCAGTGATACTGCGCAATTACTCCCAATTCTCATTCATTCTTCATGAATCTGAGTGTAACACCACATAGTTGGTACATTTCTCTGGGGTTACTGCTACCCATGTGCTGTGCTATGCATTTGTCAATGTTAAACTTCTGTTGCCACTTCTCAGCCCATCTACCCAACTTTTCCAGATACTGTTATTAACAACCATGCCAACCTTTGTATCATCTGCAAACTTTGACATTAAGCTTGATATACCTTCATCAATATCACTGATAAATATACAAAACAACAATGGGCCCAACACGCCTCGGTGGGTAGCACAGTGTGTAGCATACGCTTCTTGATTAGACCGGTGTTCAAGCCCGTGCCCACCAAATACGGAGGATGCGGAAAGGTTAGAGAATGACCACCGCATATCCGCGGAGCAATATGGCCTTTGTTGCTAATGCTCCTATAAAAAAAAAAAATGGGCCCAACACCGAACCCTAAGGGACACCACTAGTAACACTAGTCCAATTAGAGCAGTACCCATTGATCACCACTCTGTCTTCTCCCACACAGCCATTCTTTTATCCATTGTAGCAACTTGCCATTAATGCCATACTGCTCCAATTTGCACAGTATTCTTCCATGTACAACAGTATCAAAAGCTTTCCTGAAATCCAAGTATGTATATGATATCAAAATTATTTTTTTCATCCAGTGCCATTGTGACCACATCATAGTATCCAATCAAATTGGTCAGACAAGACTTTCCCTTGACAAACTCATGCTGTGTCTGAATTATTACTGCTATCTTGTCTAGATGATCCTGCAATGCTTCTTTAATCAGTGACTCCATTATTTTCCCTGGAACGGAAGTCAAACTAATGGGTCTGTAATTACTCCTGTCACCCATTGATCTCCCTTTGTGAATTGGAGATACATCTGCACATCCCCCGTCCATGGATGTTCTCATAATTATGGCTAAGGGTTTGCTTACTATCTTTGCTGCCTCCTTTAATATAACTGGATAGATCCCATCCACCACAAGTGCCCTTCTTATGTTTAACTTCAACAATTTCTCCTCCACTTTGCTTTCAGTTATTACAAAATCATTTCACTACCTGCTAGAGTTTGATAAACATCTGGCACCCCTCCTCCTCCTTGATTAACTCACGTGAATGCAAAATACTCATTTAGTTCAGCAGCTATCTGAGAATGATCATCTACAGTCAAACCATTGATATCAATTGGACCAATCTGATTTTTAGAGTTTATATAAGTAAAGAAGTCTTTGCTGTTTTTCTTTGCATCCTTTGCCAAAGATTTTTTCATAATCTGTCGTCACTTGCCTAACCTCCTTTGTGACTTGATTACAGACTAGCTTGTATCTACCATAGGCTTTTGTGTCACCTGACTATTTATGTGCATCCTGTGCATTTTTCTTCTCTGCAGGGAGTCTCAGTTCATCTGACATCCACTTGGGCCTGAACCCAGAGCAGTATTTCTTAGTTAGAACAAAAAGCCTAGTAGCTTCCAAAATTACTTCCTTGAATGCTTTCCATTGAGAAATTGCTGTTTATAACATCATCATTTGGTCCCACTGTACAGAACCTAAAAAATCTCTGAGACCACTATAATCACCTTTACAAAAGCAAAATCCCCCTTTACCCCTTATGGTAGCTACATCTTTTAGTAAATCCCACATCAGTACACTGTGATCACTGCCACCTAGTAGTTACTTTATGTCCAGATTCTTAATGCATGAATAATCACTGCTGATAATCAGATCAAGAGTATTACTACCTCTTGTTGCTTCTCAAACAGCTGCTGCCGAAAGAAATCATCCAATAAATCCACAAAAGCCTTGCTAATGTGCAAGTGATCAACCCACAAGTCCCAGTCTACACCTGGGAAGTTAAAATCCCCCATTATAACATACAGTACTCTGATTTCTCTGTGTTCATTGTACTCATCAGAGTCATTAAGCCTATAACAAACTCCTATCCTCATTTTTGCTTTCCTAGTGCTTATTTAATGCCAAACTGACTAATCATTGCAATGTCCATCTATGTAAACTGGATGCACTTCCTTAGATTTTTTGTGTTCTTAACTAACAGCATAACCTCTCCTCCCTTCCTATCCTTTATGTATTCCAATTCTGCATCCCTTATATCTGAGTGGCAGCACGTCTCTAATATCCCAATAATATCTGCCAAGGTTGGATGCCTTAACCAGCATTTCAAATTAATCAAATTTATTTACTATACTTCTAGCACTGGTGTACATGCAAGTATACATGCGCCTGTTCTTACTCTTAGTTACTCTAACCCAGCCCATGTATTTACTTGTTTCATGACCCACAGCAGTTCCTGAAATCCCCAGCAACTGGCTTTTTAGCATTAGCATTAGTAGAGGCATTTGATGCAAGAAAGCAAGCTTATGCAGCATGAGCCAAAAAAAAAAAAAAAAAACCACTTCCACTTCACCCCTCTGTTCGTTCAAAATACCTGTCCAGCTGAGCCTTAAACTTATTTAGGCTATCAACTTCCAAGGGATGGAAGTCTGTTCCACCAACCAACCACTCACTGGCTAAAGGCAAATTTTCGCACGTCTATCCTACATCTGTCTTTCCTCAATTTGAATTTATGCCCTCTCAGGTGATTATTCTGAGCGAGAGGAAGAATCCCATGAGCACTGAGCATGCTCAAACCATTCAATGCTTTATACACCTCTATCAGATCACCTCGCTGGTGCCTAGTCCCCAGACAGATTTGCAAAACTTAAGCCTTAATTCGTGAGAGCACCCCTTTATTTCATTCACTAACCTTGTTGCCCTTCTCTGTACTCGTTCCAGCATCTCTACATCCTTCTTGAAATGAGGCCTCCAGACCTGAATACAGTACTCTAGGTGTGGCCTGACCATTGCCTTATACAAGGGAATAATCACCTCCTTATCCCTGCTAGGAAAATTCCTATATATCATCGACAATACACCATGAGCTACTCTTGCAGCCCGTCTGCACTGCGCAGAAAACTTCATATCTGCCTGCACAACCACCCCCAGGTCCCTTTCATTCTCTACCACTGTCAGTGTAGTACCACAGAGTTGATACATTGCTCTGGGGTTGCTGTTTCCCATATGTAGTACTTTACATTTGTCAATGTTAAACTTCATTTGCCACCTCTCAGCCCATCTGCTCAACCTTTCCAGATCCTGTTGCAGCAGCATAGTGTCAGTAGTGTCCTTCACAACCCTGCCAACCTTCGTATCGCCTGCAAACTTGGACATTAAGCTGGATATACCATCATCAATATCATTTATAAATACAGAAAACAATAATGGACCCAACACTGAGCCCTGAGGGACTCCACTAATAATTAGTCCACGATGAGCAGTGTCCATTGATTACCACTCTCTGTCTTCTCCCCCTCAACCACCCCTTTATCCATAGCAGCAATTTGCCTCCAATGTCACACTGCTCCAATTTGTGTAGCAGTCTTCCATGTGCAACAGTATCAAAAGCCTTTCTAAGATCCAAGTATATAATATCAAAGTTATTCCCTGCATCCAGTTCCTTTGTGACTGCATCATAGTATCCAATCAAATTGGTCAGGCAAGACTTCCCCTTAACAAAACCATGCTGTGTCCGAGCTATAACTGAAGTCTTGTCTAAATGATCCTGCAGTGCTTCTTTAACTAGTGCCTCCATTAATTTTCCTAGAAAAGAAGTTAAACTCACAGGTCTATAATTGCTTGTGTCAGCCTTTGATCCTCCTTTGTGAATTGGGTCACATTTGCACATCTCCAGTCTGCGGGTACCTCCTCTGAGTCCAAGGAAGCTCTCATAATTATGGCTAAGGGTTTGCTTACTTCCTCTGCTGCCTCCTTTAATATAACTGGATAGATCCCATCCACCCCAGGTGCCTTTCTTGTGTTTATCTTCAACAGTTTCTTCTCCACTTTACTCTTAGTTATTACAAGATTCTCTAGCTCACTGCTAGAGTTGAATACATCCCTGGCTTTCCCCTCGCTAAATAACTCCTCATGTGTGAATGTCGATGCAAAATATTCATTTAGTTTGTTTGCTACCTGAGCAGGATCATCAACAGTTGACCCATCGATATCAAGTGGACCAATCTGATTCATCCCCTTCCTTCTAGAATTTACATAAGTAAAGAACTCTTTGCTGTTTTTCTTTGCATCCCTTGCCAAAGATTTTTCGTACTCTGCCTTCGCCTGCCTAACATCCTTTGTAACTTGGTTACAGATCAACTTGTATCTATCATAGGCTTCTGTGTCACGTGTTAATTTGTATGTATCCCATGCATGTTTCTTCTCTGCCATATGCCTCATCAGTTCATCTGACATCCATTTAGGCCCAAACCTTGAACAATATTTCTTAGTTGTTATATGTAAAGCCTAGTAGCTTCCAAGATAAGTTCTTTGAATGCTTCCCATTTTGCATTTGCTGTTGGTAACATCATCAGTTGGTCCCACTGTATAGAATTTAAATACTGTCTCAGTCCATCGCAGTCGTCTTTACGAAAGCAATAATCCTTCCCTTTACCCCTAATGGTAGTTACCTCTTTGAGTAAATCCCACTTCAGCACACTGTGATCACTGCCACCTAGTGGTTCATTTATCTGCAGATTCTTAATGCATGAAGAATCACTACTGACAATCAAATCAAGAGTATTACTCCTTCTAGTTGCCTCCCGAACATGCTGATGTAGAAAACAATCATCCAATAAATCCACAAAAGCCTTGCTAGTGTGTGAGTGACCAGCCCCCAAACTCCAGTCAATATCTGGGAAATTAAAATCTCCCATTATAAGACTCTCTGATTTACTGGCCCACTCTATTTCCCTATACAGTTTCTTATTATACTCATCAGAGTCATTAGGCCTATAGCACACTCCTACTCTCAATTTTGATCTCCCAATGCTTATGTCACACCAAACTGACTCGACACTGCACTGTCCAGCGATGTCGACTGGCTTCACTTCCTTGGATTTTATGTATTTCTTAACTAATAGCATAACCCCTCCTCCCTTCCTATCCAGTCTATCCTTTCTGTAGACGTTGTACTCCCCAAATTCCAGTTCTGCATTCCTTATATCTGTGTGACACCAAGTCTCTGATATCCCAACAATATCTGCCTTTGATGTTTTGAGCAATACCTCAAATTCATCAAATTTATTTACTAAACTCCTAGCATTGGTGTACACGCAAGTATACATGCACCTATTCTATTCTTAGCTACCCTAACACAACCCATGTGTTTACTTGTACCGCAATGACTCCCAGCAGTCTCTGAAATATCCTGAATCTTGTTTTTCAGGCTTCTGCTCATTCCAATAGAAGCAGTGCAAGAATCTCTTTCACCTGTGCCATTCCAATAGAAGCAGTGCAAGAATCTCTTTCACCTCTGCCATTCCAATAGAAGCAGTGCAAGAATCATTTTCACCTATGCCTGCGGCTACTGTTAATCGATTAGTCTGTGAATCCCCCAAAGCTAGAGTTTTCAGACGCACCTGACACTGCCTCAATAGCATCAGCAAATATTCTTGTACCCTTTCTATTTAAGTGTGTCCCATTCTTGAAGAAACAATCTCTCTTGTTAACAAGCACAGATCAAGCTGAGAAAAATTTTACTGTATGAGCCTTGCACAATCTCTCCAGGGCCGAATTGCTTGTCAAGGCTCTCATCATATACTCCCTCCTATCGTGTCTGGGCAGGATTGCAGACACTTTCAAATTTAACCCTTACTCGCAACTTTTTTTCAGCATTGACCTGTACTTGCTTAGTAAATCCACAGATCTCCTACACTTAATGTGCAACATGTACGATATCACCTTTTGTGCCTTTAAAAGATATCTGCTCTATGTCATAAACTTTTGCCCCTGACAGACATAGCCTGATATTATATGCACCTGTTCTTATTCTTAGTTACCCTAACACAACCCATGTATTTATTTGTTCCATGATGACTCCCAGCTGTCCTTGAAATCTCCAGTATCTCAACTTCCCAGGCTGCTGCTCATTCCAGTAGAAAGAGTGCAAGAATCACCTTCACCTCTGCCTATGGCTACTGTTAATCTACTAGTTGGTGAATCGACCCAAGATAGCAGTTTTCCAACCCACCTAACACTGACTCAATAGGATCAGCAAATATTCTTGCACATTTACTATTTAAGTATGTCCCATTCCTTTAGAAACACTCCTGTTAACAAGCACAGACCAAGCTGGAAAAATTTTACTGTATGAGCCTTGCACAATCTCTCCAGGGCCGTAATGATTGACAAGGCTCTCATCTTATACTCCTTATTGTGGCTGGGCAGAATTGTAAACACTTTCAAATTTAATCCTAACTCAACTTTTTTCAGCATTGACCCATACTTGTTAAGTAAGTACACAGATCTCCTACTCTTAATGTTATTAGTGCCGTGTAAAATAATATAACCCTTTATGCCCTTAAAAGATGATATCTACTGTACAACCTCATCAACTTTTGCCCTCAGCAGACATACCCCAGTCCTATTCCACCTATCCTTTTTGCACAATATATTTCCCATCTGGTACCTCCGTGGGCAGGAGCAGCAGTGCATAGCACACGCTTCTTGATTAGACCTGGGTTCGAGCCCGTGACCACCAAATATGGAGGATGCGGAAAGGGCAGGGAACCACCGCATATCCCTGCAGCAATATGGCCTTAGCTGCTAATGCTCCTAAAAAAAAAAATTTCCATCTCCCCTGACAATAGTCACCGACAATAACTAGCTCCTGCGGAACCAGTCCATTTTGCCCTGAAGGTTGCCGCTTTGTTGCCTGATGCATGAGTGGCATTGAGTTGGGCAACTCAGAGCTTGATGAGCATGATTTCCATTTAAATACGATGTGATTAGTTAGCAATGAAAATTAATAAGGGTAATAATCTTAATTGATTTCAGTTCTTTCGACGGTATCAAACCGACTCTTCGAACTCTCATAGGTGCACATCAGAACTGAGTTGCTGTGTGGTAGGTGCACACTGTGTACCTAGCATACACAAAGACATCCTCCTTGGCTAGATCATGTCCTGTTCCAGAAAGGCCTGCAAACATTTCACAAGTTGCTCATTTTTTTTTTAGGCTGCGATGCATTGGAGAATCGCTCCCTTCTGTTCGCCCCCAAGCCACAGCAGTCCTGCTACTTTCCACATGTTGCTTTGCTGCTCTAGTCTGGGGGCATGATTTCCATTTAAATACGATGTAATTAGTTAGTAATGAAAATTAATAAGGGTAATAAATTTAATTGATTAATTTACTATACTTGACTACACAATACTATATGAAGCTAATACAGTAATACATATTCCGCTATATAGTTTAAGTTATACCTTAGTTATCAAGCTCGAGATATACGCTATAAAGTTATGCTATACTGTAACGATCACAATGTTTTTGTTAAAAGGTACTGGAAGTTTTAGCTTGCTCAAACCATTCATGCAAGAGAATTGAATGGTTTGAGCAAGCTCAATGCTGATGGGATTCTTCCTCTTGCTCAGATTCCTCACCTGAGGCAACAAATTAAAATTGAGAAAAGACAGTTGTAGAATAGATGTGTCGAAATTTGCCTTTAGTCAGCGGGCAGTTGATAGTTGGAACAATAAGTTCAAGGCAGAACTAGACAAACATTTGCAGTGAATGGATGGGTCAAATGTTTTTTTTTTTTTTTTTTTTTGGTATGCCAGGGGCATATGATCTTGCATCATATGCCTCTATTAATGCTAAAAATGTTTCTCTTTGATTTCACTGAAAAGTTCAGAAATCTCTATTAATTATAACACACACAAGAAGAATGCAGGATCAAGTTTAGCCTATTCTTGATAATTATATGCACATGTTGAAAAAATTAATTTACAATTAGCAGTATCTTTTACACCCTATTACTAAAGTGCATGCTCTTTACATTCCATGGCAGCATATTCAACAGGTAAATTCTCTGACTTTGCATCATGGAAAAGTCTTGCTAGCATCCAAATGTTGAAGTGCACAGGGTTTTTTGATTGACATTTTGCTCAGTGTCACTCAAAGGTAATAAGGGAGATAATAGTCAAAACTCCCAAATAAGAGAGGTGATGAAAAATGTCTAAAGCAGTGAAGAGGATTTTATTTTCAAAAAATTATTTAAAATGTTTTTAATATAAAAATAGATTTTTCACAATTATTCATAATTGATTGAAAATAAAGATGTCAAAAAAGTGAACAATCATAAAACTATTTTTTGCTGATTTTTAAGGTTATAAATGGGATAACTTTTTACCCCATTTAATCAAGAACATGTGTGTGCGCACACACTAGTTCACAAAAACACTGCCACGACCAGTTACAATTTAAAGAGTTTATTATATATCTCTTTACTGTTTTCCGATAACTGCTAACAATGACAAGTAGGGTGAGTATCATTAGCCTTGGAGTGCTGGAAGTTTGGCATTCACTTCTTTACCAAGCATAAGTCTGGATTTCTATTTTGAAATCATTTCAATTTTTATTTTTTTATTTCTCTCTCTCTGCACTTTATATTTTGGCTATTCTATCCACAGTTATTTTTTCAAATACAAAACTATTATAAAGACCAAACAGGCTGGAATATGGGTATAAAATGACCTACTTGTGAATAATTGATGCATATAGCCTGCAGGTGCTACATCAAAGAGAAGAATAATCTTTTACACTAGTAGTAAATGAGGGCAGTTGCATGCTGACTATTCTGGTACAATGTTTTATTGTACCAGATTCTAAAAATTATTAAAGTAGTTCCTTCTTGAATAATTTTTTCTCTTTTCCTTATTTTTTCCCATACTTTACATATATACTGATATTTTCTTTATTAAATTTTCCTATGCTTTTTTTTATATCTGGGCTGATGTGCAGAATATGAAGTCAAGTAATTTGTATCCATAATAAGTTTGACCTCCATATTTGTTTCATATACGAAATGGAACTTTTAATTTAAGAAGGGGGGGGGGGGGAAGGCAATTTTATTAATCTTAAATGCTTTACTACAATGTTCATTTAGCCCATTTTTCAGTTAGAGAATAATAAAAGGAACCAAACAGTGGGTGGCTAAGAACATTCTAACCAAATGATTGCCACAAATTCAGTTTGAAATTGAAGAATCACTTCACAAAACAAGTCCTATTTGTCTGATGGCTTCCCAGTCTTCACATTCCACTTGTTCTATGCTTGATTGTTAACTGTCATTACTTTGCCTCCTCTGACTATCAGGGCTGTGGAGTTGGAGCTAGTAAAAAAAAAAAAAAAAAAAAAACTAGCTCCGTGGCTCCAACTAACTTGGTCAGTCATAATCATGAGGGTGACACATATGCTTTGATGCTTCATGGTGTAGTTTATTTCCCTATTCTTTTTGTTTACTGTTTCTTTTTAATGTCTAAACTAGCAAGTGGTTTTTGAATAATGCACATTTTATTTTTTCAGAAATGATGAACAAAGGATCTGGAACAAAGTTTAATGTATTTAAATACTTCAGACACTGAAGATGATAAATACTATATTTGCACATGCCAAGTGAATGACACTGATCACAAGATTTTGACTTGTGGAGCAAAAATTGGTAGACCTTTGACCAATAAGACCAATGTTTCAACAAGAGCATTCAATTTGAAGCGTCACATAAGTCGTAATCATCCTGCAGTGTTTAAGAGTACAGAAGAGGAAGAGAGACTCAAGCTTAATAAGGCAAGCACTTCTAGTTTTTCATCATCAGTCAAAAGTAAATCAATCAAACATTTTAAAATATTTTGTTAGTCAAAAAGTCAATGTCCATGACAACAGATCAATTCAAAAATTACATTATTGAGTTAGTGGTGAAGAATTCTTTATCCCCAGCGTCTTTTGTAAGCCAGCCATGCTTGGTTTGATAGAAATGGCCCAAAAATTCAAAATCAGTTTGGACAGAGGCAGTATTCGAAGTTTTCTAATAGAGAAAGCAAAGGAAGCAAACTTTGCTCATATAAATGATCTAAAAGGATGTTTTGTATATTTGAAAATGGATGTTTGCACACATTGTAGAATAAACTACTTTGCAATAAACGTTCGATTTGTTGATGCCAACAATAAAATCATTACACATACGTTAGCATTAAGAGAAATTCTCATACCTTACTATAGGAATGCTCTTCAACCACCACTCACCCACAACTTATCCAGTTAATCCATTATGAAAAAAAGATTAAAGTTAGTAACGTGATATTATCCATAAAATTTATTATCAATACATACGGTTTTATTAAAAAAACTACTCTTGTGTTCAATTCCCATTACTATCAATGCTAAGCAAGGAAAAGCGAAGCGTAGGCGATGCACACTGAACCACCCAAGACTAAACCAACTCACAATCACAGACCGGGAATCGAAGACAATTGTAAAATTTTCCTCATTAATTTTAATTAAACTTCTTTGTAAGTTTATTTCGGTTGAAATAAACTTCTTTAAAAAAAAAATCTTTATTTCAGTTGATATCCATGCTCACAAGAAGTAAAATGACAAACTTAACAATTTCCATTCTCTTATAAACCAAATTTAATAACTACCCAGCGTCAAGATTATTTATGTTAACCAATGTTGTTTGTTATTTGGTTTTTAGGACCATTAGCAACTAAGGCCATATTGCTCAGGGGATATGCGGTGGTCATTCCCTGACCTTACCACATCCTCCGTATTTGGTGGCTCATAGGCTAGAACCCCGGTCTAATCAGGAACCGTGTGCTACGCACTGCTGCACCTGGCTACGAAGGCACCATTAACCAATGTAACCTATTCACACATGTGCGTGAAAGTTCAATGAATCCGAAATGATGTATGGTCTACGAACATTTATAGAATTAAAATTTACCTTAATTTCAAGTGTTTCAATTATTAAGAGTTTTATATATTCATTTTGTATATTAATAACTTTAGCTTCATTAAAAAGAAAAACATTGTTCTCAATGATGGCACGAAAGGAAAGTTCAGAAGCACTTGTTCTTTTTTGCCCTCACAAAAAAAAAAAAAAAGGAAAAAAAAATTCAATTCATCTGATTTTTATGTTGAAAGAATCAAGGAATATTTTGGGGGAGGAGGTGAAATAAAGCCAACATTGAGATTTGATCTTGTATAGCCAAAGTAATAAAAGCACATAGGGAACTATTTTATCCACTACACCAGATTCAACTGTTATCTTTTTGGTTATAATATCCTGATTTACAATGTCAGTCATTTGCACAAACATATTAATTACTTTACTTCATATTTAAGAATTAACTCATTAAGTTCTGATTAATTCTCAAATCCTGGTTGAGATTTTTTAAATGATTTATCTTTGTAGATGCATAACTCAGGCCGATAATCATGAAAGAACAGATATTCAAGAACAGTTTTGACAATCTGTTATGCCAAAGAATTACTCTGTCAAACTAAAGTCCAGGTCATATTGTCTGATGGCTTCCCACAGTCTTCATAACACCTCTCTTGCTCTACTGTTAACTCATTCCATATGCCTCAGATCTAGAAGAATCATTCCAAAACTGTCTGAAAACAATGATGACAGAATTTTTCTGACTAATGTGCATATTCTGAATTTTTCAAGTTTCAGTAAAAATATGTCTCCTTTCTGCTGTTGCTGGTTTGGTTTTGGAAATAAAGTGAATCCATATTTCATCACCTGTCACCACATTACACACAACTCTTTTCCTACTGTCTACTGCTAAAGAAGTGAGAGATAAGCTGTAAAACAGATGATAAAATTAGTGCAAAATGTTTCTTGACGCTTCAGTTTACAGTATTCATTAGCAAAAGTGTTAACACTAAAGGAAACTGAAATATGCATAACAAGTAACAACCACCAGGAAGTTGTTTCTTTCCCCCAACACACTTCACACACAATGATGTTACAATAACTATTTTACAAACTGGGTATATTAAATAAAGGATTTAATATGCAAAAATATACTTTTTTTGTCAGTTTAAAATTTCAAAACTGAGATATGTGTTCTGGTAAATTAGAAAAGAAATAATAAAATAAATACTTTATATATTACTTTTGATAAGCATTTAATTTGTTAGCATTATACAATATATCAAAAGTACACAACCATTGAATAGAGTATATAGAAAATGTATCCTTTTCAAATTTGGATGTAGTTAGGCCTAATCTTATTAAAAATGAGAGAAAAGCAATAACATGAAAGGTATACATGCCTTTACAAAAATAAATGTTTGACAAAATAAATAAATGAAGGTTAAATATTTATATAAATAATTATTTATATAACTATTAAATAGTTATATAAATAACTATTTAACCTTCATTTATTTCACTATTTAAAAAAACAGGTTACGGTTTTTGATTCTTTTGAAATATATAAATAACTATTTAACCTTCATTTATTTATTTTGTCAAACATTTATTTTTGTAAAGAAAGGTTTTCCAGCATATATCAATCTCAAGTTTTCACTCCTTAAAGCCTGCATATTTTTTGACATCAATCAGAAATGCTAAAATATTATTGGATGGCTCCTTGATAATTAATTTCTGCAATGTATGTTTCTCATGGGTTGATCATAATCAGGAGTGACAGCTATTATCAGTATAACTGCATGTCACAGACATTCTCTCAGATATGCCAGACAACTGTACTTGCTACCTGGAAGTCTAAAACACTGATGGAACTGATATTCGGGTGACAATCAAGTCAAGTGGACCCAATTTCGGCGAAGTCCGGACGGTCGGTGACAGCCAAATCCTCTGCTTGCACCTTCACGATGGTGGGACCGTTTGTAATCCTGGGTATAACCTCTATGCTCAAGTACATGGTGGGTGGCCACCCAGGTGTGAACCAACGTAAGCAGGGTTGGAGGTGTGTTGCCCACACCACATGGAGGAATGACGCCCCTCTATGTTACCAGGCAGTACTAGGTGGTAGATGACTCATCAACCGGTGCAATACCACCACTTTGCTTATTGGAGGCTTGAAGTGGTGGAAATCATGTTTAGTCTCCAGAGCTAAGTTCTGGTCAATCCTTCCCTATCTCTTCCATCATGCAGTATGATTGATGACTTTTGAGGTTATGATGAACATCGTGGCGAGATCCAATCCAATATTCCTTACATTTCGAGGGTACAGCTCTAAAACGGTGTTCGCAGGCCGGCCGCAAGTTAGTACACTGGACCAAACCTATTGGTAACTCTCTAGGAAGCTTCCAGATCAGCTAGTGTATAATCTTGCTACCTCTACTCTGCCAGATAGTGACTGGAGGGAGTCCGAGTAGTGTGCATGCGGGGAGCATTGTCGAGGCCACATTATGATCTGGGTATATTCTTACGATGTGTACGCCATATCCAAAAATTTCAATACTTCATACAGCATGTCCCACCCACTTTTTCTTACTATTGAATACACCATGAATTGTCAAACTAACAGAACAAGCTTATCTGCAAAAAGATCTAAATCTCCCAAGCACTTCCTAATTCATTTCACAAATATATGTGGTCTCAATTCCAATCTCAACGATGTACATTTCCACTTGCAGTCTGCCAAACCCCATGTACTTCTGACAGAATATCAGTTATCGGTTGATTCAACTACCGCTCATCTCAGATGCCCAAATTATTCGCTGTATGATTCCTTTCGCCTCAAAGGTGGTACTTGTGCATATGTCCATTCTGATATTCCCTGTCAGAGACTTGGCAATTTGAAATCTCCTCTCCTTGATCTTCTCTGGCTTAAAATCTCTCTACCTCATTGTGTCAAATTCATCTGTTGTCTCTACCGTTCTCCCAACTCCACTAATCACTTGGTGCTCTTTGACTTCCTCTCTTTGCAACTTGACTTTCTCCAGTCCAACTTTCCTAGCAGTGAGACAATTTTCCTTGGTGATTTTAATGTTCACAACTCCAGCTGGCTTCCATTTTCTAGTCACACCGACCCAGGACGAAATGCTGAGGCTTTTGCAATTACTAATGACGTTGCACATATTGTTCATTTACCTACAAGAATACCGGACAATCCTAATCATACAGCCAATACGCTTGTTCTTTTTCTCACAAGCAACCCTTCTAAGTACACGGTCGAAGTGAGAGGTCCTTTAGGCACTTCAGATCACAACTTGGTGATTCTCTTCTCCAATGAAACCTTTATCTCATGGCTATTCCCAACTTCGTGTTGTTTGGCATTATAAGAATGCAAAATGGGATGACCTGCGAGATTTCTTTTCTTCTTTTCCTTGGTCGGATTACTGTTTCAAAACTTCTGATGTCAACGTTTGCTCAGATCGAGTCAGTGAAATTATTCTTGGAGGAATGGAATCCTTTACTCCACACTCCACTTTAAAATCTCGTCCTTCATCTAAACCTTGGTTTTCCAATAAATGTGCTAAGGCTGTTCAAGAGAAGAATGTTGCATATCGTAATTGGCTTGTTTCTAATTCTTCAGTTTCATTTTCTGCCTACACCAAAGCTCGCAACAGTTGTAAAGCAGTTATTAATCAGTCCAAACTAGAGTTTGAACAGGCTAAGAGTAGAAAACTTGCTTCTTGCCATTATGGTAGCCGAGCATTCTGGTCCCTTTGCCAAAGCTATTGGCGACAACTTTTGCCCATCTTAGCTCCCACCTCTGTCCAAACCAGATGGTTCTGTTGTTACTTCAGCCAAGGATAAAGCTGACCTGCTAGCATCCCATTTTTCTTCCAACTCATATATTAATGAGCTTGGTAAAACGCCTCCCACTATTCTCAACATGCTCCATTCAATGCCTCCTGTTAACTTCCGTCAAAAGGATGTTAGAAGGATTTTGATGAATCTTGATGCTAAGAAAGCTCCAGGTCCCGATGGTATGTCTCCACTTGTTCTCAAAACCTGTGCTCCTGAACTTACTCCTATTCTTTGCCGCCTTTTTTCACTTTCTTATTCCAAAGGTGTTTTTCCTTCTGCTTGGAAATTTGCTCATATCCAGCCAGTTCCTAAAAAGGGTGACAAATCCCTCCCATCCAATTATCGTCCCATTGCAATTACTTCTACTCTTTCTAAAGTAATGGAGAAATCAATTAACCGCCAACTCTTAAACTACCTAGAAACCTTCCGCCTGATCAACGACCGCCAGTATGGATTCCGTCAGTGTGTCGATCCACTGGTGATGTTCTAGCTTATGTTACCCATTTATGGACTAATTCAATGGAAATATTTGGTGAAACACAAGTAGTTGCTCTTGACATCTCAAAGGCTTTCGATCGTGTTTGGCATAAAGGTCTTCTATACAAGCTTCCATCTTATGGTTTGCCAACCGTTTTTAGTAATTGGTTATCCAGTTTTCTCTCTGATTGCTCACTGAGGGTGATGGTTGATGGCTCTCTGTCTTCTAACTTTTCCACTAATGCTGGCGTTCCCCAAGGTTCAGTTCTTTCCCCCACTCTTTTCTTCTTATATATTAATGACCTTCTTCCATTGACTGGAAATCCTATCCATAGTTTTGCCGATGATAGCATTGCATTCCACTTTCCATTTTGAGAAACCTTGTCCTGTTCAATCAGCTTCAACTTCTCAAATTTCTGCTACCAATTCCCTAAATGCCGATCTTCAAGTAATTCTCCAGTGGGGCAAAGACAACTTAGTTGATTTCAACCCTTCAAAATCGCAGTCTTGTCTTATATCTCGCAAAAAAGGATTCTTATGCTCCCGTGCTTATCTTTAGTGACACTGCAATTTCTAGGCAAAATGGTATATCTCTTTTGGGGATTACCCTGACTTCTAATGTCTCTTGGCACAAGCACATTACAAATATTGCTTCCTCTGCATCTAAAAAAAACTTTGTTTTCTCTTTCGCTCTCGGCGTTACTTTTCTTCCAAACAGCTGCTCATTCTGTATAAATTGCAAATCCCACATCTGGGGTGGTGCCCCCAAAACCTCTCTCAGGCTTCTTGATTCCATTCAGAAGAGGGCAGTTAGGTTAATTAATGATTCATCTCTAACAGTCTCTCCACTCGCTTTCTCATAGACGTACTGTTTCTGCTGCATGCCTCTTCTACAGATACTTCCATGGGCATTGTTCTTCTGAATTGGCTTCTATAATTCCCGCTCTCTCTTTCAAAACAGTCCGAACACGTGCCGCCTCCAGCCAATATCCATTTACTGTCCAACTCACAGAACCAACTTTTCATCTTCCTCATTTATTCATTCAACTGCCGTTTTCTGGAACAACCTTCCTTCATACGTATTTCTTGAAAATTAGTCTACAGAAGTTCAAGTCCAATGTCAACAAATATCTTCTTTCGCCTTCTCAACCTCCAACCCAAGCATGGTACTAAGTACTATAGGTTCTAATACCTCTCATGTTTACACAAAAAAAAAAATAAATAAAAATAAACCAAACTTTAACATTTTAAAAAATGTTTAGAACATTATGCTGTTTCTTTGGCAAATTTATTAATTAAATGAATTTTTGGAATCAAGTTTATTGTAAAACTTACTTTTTCTATATATATATATATACAGTAAACCCCCGCTATTCGCGTGGGTTACGTTTCTGAGAAATGTCACGAATACAGAAAACGCGAATACTGAGTTATGGCTCCCATAGTAATAAAGGGGTTCCGTTCCAAAGTATGAAATATATAAGAAAAACTAGTCTAAAATTTTGTCTATGTATGTATTATATGTACCTTCATAATATGACTATGTACATAGACAGTACATAGTGAAATGCAAGCATATGGCATCGAAATGAAAATAAGAAACAGTTTAATATTAAATGTAATATTTATTAGAAATTTCACACAAATCTTTCAAACCAGCATCTTTGCTAGCTAAAAAACTTACCCTGCCAGTGCTATCACCAGTTTCGCTAAAGTGTTGATAAAGGAGTTTTGCCTTTTCACGAATGATGAGTGAACCTAACAGAATTTTATTTCGAGTTCGGTCTTCTATCCACAGATTTAAAGCTTTTTCAATTTTTTCTAATTTAAAATAACGAGTTACAGAGCAAATTTTTGAAGCAATAAGCGCATTTACACAGACACTACGGCGGATTTTTACTTCCGATTTTTTGATTGATCGTACCGTTGACTCATTGATTTCATAATGTTTTGCCACTGAGGAGACACTTTCACCATTAGAAATTTTGTCTAATAAGTCAATTTTATTCACTAATGTCATCACCTTCTTTCATATTTCTCTTGTTATTCGTAGCCATATTTTTGTATGGGTTAGAAAGAATTTGTGCACAATAAAGTCACTTTCTTCCGTTAACACACTCGAAAAAGTCTGTTTTACACTGCAAAACGGTAGATTTATCACTTTTATAAGCATATCAATTTATAAATTGATAAATTTATTCAATTTATAAGCATATAAATTAAAAGCAAACGACGAAACCTTCCATGACAAGCGCATAACACATACTGAACAAGGATTAGCGAGAAACATCCATGCTCACGATTTTGTCGCCCCTCTCCCCACACTCACTGAGCACTGTTTTGACTGGGAAAGATAATTTTAGCCACGCCCATGTTTTTGTATGGCAAAAAATATTCACAGCGCTTTAAAATTCACATTTTTTAAGGTTTCATTTTATATTAAATCAGCGATCGCAAATACGCGAAAACAGATACCGCGAATAGCGGGGGTTTACTGTATATATATAAAAATGTGGATTATGAAAAGGCATTTGACTCCATACAGCATAAGGCAATGTTTCGGGCACTGTAAAGACAAGGCATAGATACCCCATATATTATGATTTTGAAGAAAATATACGAGAGTGCTACCTCCTTTTATTAGACTAGACAAAGACAGTAGGAAATTTAAAATCGAGAAAGGAGTTCGACAAGGAGACACAATATCTGCAAAGCTATTTACTGCTGCCCTTGAGGAAGCTTTCAGAAGATTAGACTGGTTGCAGAAAGGAGTCAATGTGAACGGAGAGTACCAAAACCATTTACGATTTTCAGATGACATTGTGGTCATAAGCCACGATCCCAAAGAATTAGAGGAAAATCTTAATCAGTTATGCACAGTTAGTAAAAATTTTGGACTAAAGATAAATATGGCTAAAACAAAAGTAATGATGAACAAGTATGCCACAGAAAGGGAAATAATGATTGAAGGAGCAGTAATTGAAAAGGTGGAGTCATATACTTATCTGGGACAAGTTATTAGCTGTAATAACGATAAATGGCTAGAAGTCAAGAGAAAAATAAATTTTGGATGGATAGCATTCAGGAAATATAGTCACATACTGAAGAGTAATATCCCAGTTTGTCTGAAACATAAAATAATGAACCAATGTATACTCCCCACCATGACTTATGGAAGTGAAACTGGGCACTCACCAAAAGAATGGAAGAGACGCTGAGAACTACACAGCGAAGAATGGAACGAATTATATTGGGAATCAGACTGTTAGATAAGAAGAGAAACACATGGATTAGGCAGCAAACTCAAGTAAAGGACATTCTTATCAAAACTAAAGAACTAAAATGGTCTTGGGCAGGACACATAGCTCGAAAACATGACAGATGGACTAAGAAAATAACAGAATGGTACCCAAGAGGAGCTAGAAGAAAACCTGGAAGACAAAGGTGTAGATGGATAGATAAAATTCATGAGTTTTTGGGTAGTAAATTGATGGCCAGTGCTCAAAACAGAAGGAACTGGAAAGTTGCTGGAGAGGCCTTCATCCTGCAGTGCATTGAAAATGGCTGATAATGATGATATAAAAAAGGTGGAAGGAATGAAAGCAATGTAATTAAATTTCACAGAGTATACTGCAATAAAAGAGCTGATTTACAATATTCTGTTTTTGGGAAAGTTGTGGCTTATTGAACTTGATCATGCTGGGCAAGCTCAGTATTCCCCCCCCCCATGTTAATTAGAAATAAAATCTTTATCTTCTCACTGTTTAATACTTCAGCCAATTACCGTAACGTAATATGAAACAGTTTTGTTACAATTTGTTACTTAAGAACGATTTAGGAACAAGAAGGCTAAGAAGCAAAATAGAAATGAACACACACCCAAGTTGGAAAGAAAACTGCTCATTCACCTGAATGTCCATATGTATTTTACTAATTGTCCTTTTTTGTAAGTTTCTCTAACCTATCTGAATGCAACATTTTATTTTTAAAATATATGAATTACTTAATTTTATGCATATAAATGGATGCTGATTACCAATATAACCAACTGCCAAGCATTAATATTTGTACAGCTATTTATTTGTTATTCACTCCTTCAGCAGCATATAAATGTTCATTTCAGTAATTTAAACATTCATGGGTCTGTAACAAAATCACCATGTTGACATTTGGTTATGTCACCCATAGATAAACATATCCAATATTCACAAGTTAGTTATTTGGTTTTTAGGAGCATTAGCAACTAAGGCCATATTGCTCCGGGATATGTGGTGGTCATTCCCTGACCTTTCCGCATCTTCCATATTTGGTGGTGATGGGTTCGAACCCCGGTCTAATCAAAAAGCGTGTGCTACGCACTGCTGCTCCTTCCCACCTGGCTATGGAGGCGCCTATATTCACAAGTAAAGGAATTCTCAGAGAAATTAGTCACATACCACATGAAAATATTTTAGCAATGGTTTGAGAGGATATCCTCATGCCATTGGTTAATTTTACAAAATTACACCAACTTTTGAAATTAGAAAGTCACGTATCACTTGGGATTTTTTTTTTAAATAACAGTAGGATATTATTTGTTATTATATTCTGCACAGAACAAAAGTTAAACTCTACGTATAAAATAAACATGATATCTAACCTGGCAGCGATTGCACACAAAATGTAGCAAAAACAGTGGCAGGCCACCTGACAGGTTCCCAACTTTCTCATTTCTGGAAATTATTTTGGATTTTTTTTAATTCTATTTAAACAATGCTAATAATTTACCTTTTTGTACTGGATTGCAGTAGTTATTGTATATACTTTTTACATTTTAATAAAAAAATTAAAACATGTTACATGTTTTATACCTTTCATTTTCAACAAACAAAAAATCATTAATTCTGATGCAAATTGCAAAAATAAATTTTAGACAAAACAGAAACATCAATCTCTTAGCCTCTTCTAGTTCTCTTAGCCTCCTCTAGTTTTCAGTTTAAAAAAACCATTAAGTGCAAAACATTTCAAATCTGCACAAGTATTTCTCTGCTTATTATGTATATAAATGTAAAAAATTCAAAAACATTGACAGAAGTATTTAATGCTATTAAATACTTCTGTTTTCATAGGTTTATTTCAAATTTTGTGCACTTCACAGTGTGTGAAATTTGAAACTACATATTTTGCTTCCCACAGTATTGTGGCCACATGGAGAATACTGGATTTTATTTTCAAATCCCTATTCTGTGAAAACAGGAATAAATCTTTCAAAAACAACTAAGGTAAGACTGTAAATGTTTACTTAACTAGTGGGAGAAGAAAAACAACTAACCTGAAACTTTAAACAAACACAGTATAAGTGCTTGTTTGGTATCACACTATTCCTCAAGCAAAAAGCCAACAAATATTGTAAAGTTTGACTATGTTTAGGAAGACAGAAAAAATTTTCGATTTTTAATCACTAACAGTTAACATGTGAACATTATTTTCGAAGGTCACCTGTCAAGTGATCTGCCACTCCACCAGGTTAAAGTAATTATGTTCATTCACTGTAACTGAATCAATGATATACCAGTGATCCAGTTAAAATTATCAGATCCACTACCTACATCATCCCAAGCTTCAACATAGGCAAACAGCCTGACTTGATTTGGCAAGAATTTGATTATACTATGGCACACATTGCTCAAATAAAAATTTTTAGAGCATTGAGCACAGTTGAAGTAAATATCAACCACTTTTGTTAAGGCACAAATATCCACTAAATTGACAGAAAGAAAACAATCATTTAGCCCAAGCTTTTCAAATTAGTCCAAAAGAGATTTTGGACAGTTTTCACTTCAGTTAATAGTGAGAGAATTTTCTGGAAAGAAGCACAGACAATTACTAATAAGCATAGTAGGTTGACAACTGACAAAATATCTAAAATCATTTTTCTTAATTTGAATCTAAAAAAAAAAAAAAAATTAAAAAAAAATTTTTTAGTACTTTGTGTTCCTTAGCTTTTTCCTGTACTGCACTATCTAGGCATTGTATTTTTATTATTAGTATTTTGTTATTTCTCTATGCATTAATTACAATGCATAAACAGAATACAAAAAATTGGGAAGTCTTAGAGGAAAACACAGGAAAAGTCCTATTTGTATGAATAATAATAAAAAAAAATTAAAATAAATATTCAATAAAATTTGTAGGTTTACAATGTGGCCATGTTTCTTCATTCAAATATTTAAAAAATGTTAAAGAAAACATGCAATCAATACGAGAAAGATGCAGGGACTGTCTATGGGGAAAGGTCAGACATATAATGGGAAATTATCCACTATTCTAATTTAGAATGATATATTAAAAGTATTTGTGAAGATATCTTTGGATATTTTATTTTCCTATACTTTTATTCCCCCCCCCCCAAAAAAAAACATGAAAGGCTAGATTTGCCCTTGGGAATACCAAATTATTTTTCCAGGGGCATAACAGACAATATGCCTGCTCCAAGCAAAAACTACAAGAACAGTTCACAGCTGAGAATAGTATATGGAGGCTAGCAGTGATGATGAAACTGAAATGGGTTACCACATGTTACCTTGTTGCTATGCTAAATAATGGAATAAATATTTGGTAGGTTTCGATTGGCTAGTAAACAGCAGAATGTCTGAAATACTGCTTTAGTTACCTTTCTTTTAACACTTACAGAAACACAGCCAAATAGTTCAATAATTTTTTTCATTTCACTATTTGATGTGCAGATTGCATCAATAATATAATATACCTAATATTTTCCTAATACCAAGACCAACACAAACCACAAGTTTTTGTTTCACCAAAAATTTCATTTTGTCCACTACATTGAACTGTTCATTTACATTAACTTATTTCTTATCTAGGAAATAAACTCATACACCGACCATTGAAAAAAATTTACTGTAACTAAAATTTTTACAAATAGTATAAAAATATAATATAAAACAAATTATTTACAATAAACTAATGACTGTACATTACGGAATACTAAAAACTGTAATAAAAGATGGTTTACAATAAAATAAGCTAAAATATAAAATTAAAATAAGCTAAAATATAAAAAATTTATATTTTAGCTTATTTTATTGTAAACGATCTTTTATTACAGTTTTTAGTATTCCATAATGTACAGTCATTAGTTTATTGTAAATAATTTGTTTTATATTATATTTTTATACTATTTGTAAAAATTTTAGTTACAGTAAATTTTGTTCAATGGTCGGTGTATGAGTTTATTTCCTAGATATGAGTTTTCCCGACCTCAGAGGCCTCTTTCAGGAACTTATTTCTTTTGGGCAAGTTTTTCTTCCCTCCCCCTCCTTCCCTTTATTTTCCTTCTTTCTTTCTATTCTTTTTTTCTTCCTATATTGAGCATAATTTTGTCAAGATGTTGCATGAAATGATTTTTATTGTGCATCACAAGACAATATGATACTTAATTGATATCACATAATATACTTTAGAGTTAAGAAAGAAACACTGTCTTGAAAGGCACCATTTGTTTATTATATGCTTTTAGCACTATTTTTTTATCAGTTCTTGTTTTTTTATTTTGTTTTTATTGTTCTTTCATTCTCTATTTATTTAGTTCATTAAATATTCTATTTCATTTCCAATTGTGTTTAAGTGAGTGGATGTAAGAACATGTTACTAAAATTAAACATATGAAATGAATATTCCCATCCCACCACCACTTTCCAAATGTAAAGCTCAGACTGGCAACTGATCTCTTATTTTGAGCAATCTTGTAAATGAATAGCAGTCTTAATTATAAGTAACATTTTAATCATTTGATCATTATTTTCAGATTTTTTTTTAAAAAAAAATTACCTGTGTTTATTTTTTTACCTTTTACTTTATTTCACTGATTTCATTAGTTTTGTTTCACTTTTTAAAAAAAATTAAAACGTGTAGGATTTTTAACAGGAATAATATGTGTACATGTTTTTAATATGAAAACTCATTTTTATTATCCCATGATCTTTTCCTTAAAAACTTATAGTAGTAGTTTTCAAACCTTTTTGCCCTGGCAGAATCCTGGTAATTAAATTTCACATCCTGCAGAATCCAAGTAATTAGCCCACTTGTTTGATCACCACAAACTAGAAGGGTATGAGAACCTATAGCACACTTGCCAACTTTTGGTAAGCTAGAGATCAGGTGAATTTAAGTAGGTGAAAAGTAGATTTTTTAAAATCCAGATGTTGGCCTTGAATTTAAATTTTGCTGGCAAATATGCATTTTATATTAAAATGCAATCATAGGATTGTTTACAAGTACAGTATGCTTTAAAACATTAGCTCAGCCAGGATTTTTCTATCTGTGGATTTCTGTTTGGAATGTTCTGTTAGACAACTTATTATGGCTGCTTAAAGAAAAATACTGTTACAGACTTCACCCTCTTCAAAAACATTGAGTCAGGTTTTTTTTTTTTTTTAAACAATGGCTCTGTTGTCTGGACTAGGATGTGAAGAGCATTTCCAAAGTTTCATCAGATAGATGATTTGAACTCCCCCCCCCCGACCCTGGCTGAAAATCTCACACTCGGCAATAATCCTGTTAACATGCCAAGCATTAGTAGAGGCATTTGATGCAAGAAAGCAAGCTTATGCAGCATCAGCCAAAAAAATAAATAAAATAATAATAAATAAATAAATAAATAAAAAATAACCACTTCCACTTCACCCCTCTGTTCGTTCAAAATACCTGTCCAGCTGAGCCTTAAACTTATTTAGGCTATCAACTTCCACGACAAGGGATTGAAGTCTATTCCATCAACCAACCACGCGCTGGCTAAAGGCAAATTTCCTCACGTCTATCCTACATCTGTCTTTCCTCAATTTGAATTTATGCCCTCTCAGGTGATTATTCTGAGCGAGAGGAAGAATCCCATCAGCATTGAGCATGTTCAAACCATTCAAGGCTTTATACACCTCTATCAGATCACCTCACTGGTGCCTAGTCCCCAGACAGATTTGCAAAACTTAAGCCTTTCTTCGTGAGAGCACCCCTTTGTTTCATTCACTAACCTTGTTGCCCTTCTCTGTACTCATTCCAGCATCTCTACATCCTTCTTGAAATGAGGCCTCCAGACCTGTATACAGTACTCTAGGTGTGGCCTGACCATTGCCTTATACAAGGGAATAATCACCTCCTTATCCCTGCTAGGAAAATTCCTATATATCATCGACAATACACCATGAGCTACTCTTGCAGCCCGTCTGCACTGCGCAAAAAACTTCATATCTGCCTGCACAACCACCCCCAGGTCCCTTTCATTCTCTACCACTGTCAGTGTAGTACCCCAGAGTTGATACATTGCTCTGGGGTTGCTGTTTCCCATATGTAGTACTTTACATTTGTCAATGTTAAACTTCATTTGCCACCTCTCAGCCCATCTGCTCAACCTTTCCAGATCCTGTTGCAGCAGCATAGTGTCAGTAGTGTCCTTCACAACCCTGCCAACCTTCGTATCGCCTGCAAACTTGGACATTAAGCTGGATATACCATCATCAATATCATTTATAAATACAGAAAACAATAATGGACAATAATATACTGAACCTTGAGGGACTCCACTAATAACATTAGTCCACGATGAGCAGTGTCCATTGATTACCACTCTCTGTCTTCTTCCCCTCAACCACCCCTTTATCCATAGCAGCAATTTGCCTCCAATGCCACACTGCTCCAATTTGTGCAGCAGTCTTCAATGTGCAACAGTATCAAAAGCCTTTCTAAGATCCAAGTATATAATATCAAAGTTATTCCCTGCATCCAGTTCTTTTGTGACTGCATCATAGTATCCAATCAAATTGGTCAGGCAAGACTTCCCCTTAACAAAACCATGCTGTGTCCGAGCTATAACTGAAGTCTTGTCTAGATGATCCTGGAGTGCTTCTTTAACCAGTGCCTCCATTAATTTTCCTGGGACAGAAGTTAAACTCACAGGTCTATAATTACTTGTGTCAGCCTTTGATCCTCCTTTGTGAATTAGGGTCACATTTGCACATCTCCAGTCCATGGGTACCTCTCCAGAGTCCAAGGAAGCTCTCATAATTATGGCTAAGAGTTTGCTTACTTCCGTTGCTGCCTCCTTTAATATAACTGGATAGATCCCATCCATCCCAGGTGCCTTTCTTGTGTTTATCTTCAACAATTTCTCCTCCACTTTACTCTCAGTTATTACAAGATTATCTAGCTTACTGCCAGAGTTCAATACACCTCTGGCATTCCCCTCGCTGTATAACTCCTCATGTGTGAATGTCGATGCAAAATATTCATTTAGTTTGTTAGCTACCTGAGCAGGATCATCAACAGTTGAACCATCGATATCAAGTGGATCTATCTGATTCATCCCCTTCCTTCTAGAGTTTACATAAGTAAAGAACTCTTTGCTGTTTTTCTCTGCCTCCCTTGCCAAAGGTTTCTCGTAATCTGCCTTCGCCTGCCTAACCTCCTTTGTAACTTGGTTACAGATCAACTTATATCTATCATAGGTTTCTGTGTCACGTGTTAATTTATATGTATCCCATACATTTTTCTTCTCTGTCATATGTTTCATTAGTTCATCTGACATCCATTTAGGCCTAAACCTTGAACAATATTTCTTAGTTGGTATGTAAAGCCTAGTAGCTTCCAAGATAAGTTCTTTGAATGTTTCCCATTTTGAGTTTCCCGTTGGTAACATCATCAGTTGGTCCCACTGTATAGAATTTAAATACTGTCTCAGACCATCCTAGTCACCTTTACGAAAGCAATAACCCTTCCCTTTACCCCTGATGGTAGTTACCTCTTTGAGTAAATCCCACTTCAGCACACTGTGATCACCGCCACCTAGTGGTTCCTCTATCTGCAGTTTTTAATGCATGAAGAATCACTACTGATAATCAAATCAAGAATATTACTCCCTCTAGTTGCCTCCCAAACATGATGTAGAAAACAATCATCCAATAAATCCACAAAAGCCTTGCTAGTGTGTGAGTGACCAACCCACAAATTCCAGTCAATATCTGGGAAATTAAAATCCCCCATTATAAGATACTCTGATTTACTGGCCCACTATTTCCCTGTACAGTTTCTTATTATACTCATCAGAGTCATTAGGCCTATAGCACACTCCTACCCTCACTTTTGATCTCCCAGTGCTTATGTTACACCAAACTGACTCGACACTGCACTGTCCAGCGATGTCGACTGGCTTCACTTCCTTGGATTTTATCTGTTTCTTAACTAATAGCATAACCCCTCCTCCCTGTCTATCCTTTCTGTAGATGTTGTACTCCCCAAATTCCAGTATTGCATTCCTTATATCTGTGTGACACCACGTCTCTGATATCCCAACAATATCTGCCTTTGATGTTTTGAGCAATACCTCAAATTCATCAAATTTATTTACCAAACTCCTAAGCATTGGTGTATACACAAGTATACATGCACCTGTTCTTTTTCTTAGCTACCCTAACACAACTCATGTGTTTACTTGTACTGCATTGACTTCCAGCAGTCTCTGAAATATCCTGCATCTTGTTTTCCAGACTTCTGCTCATTCCAATAGAAGCAGTGCAAGAATTACTTTCACCTCTCCCAGTGGCTACTGTTAATCTATTAGTCCTTGTATCCCCAAGCTAGCAGTTTTCCGACCCACCTAACACTGCCTTGATAGCATCAGGTACCACTTTGTTTCCTTCAACAATCTTGTTGCTCTTCTTTGTACTTGTTCTAGCAACTCTACATCCTTTCTAAAGTGAGGCCTCCAGACCTGTACACAGTACTCTAGGTGTGGTCTGAACATTGCCTTGTACATAAGGTATGTTCGTATCAAATGGCACCTGGGATTTCTCCCAACTCCACGTATGTTTCGCTGTATCGAGGACAGTACACTGTCAAGCCAGAGACTTTAAAGTGCATGGGCCGTGTCTGTGCAGTGTGATATGTTGTGCCCACTGTTTAACTGGATTATTGGCCGCCAGGCCCCTAGTGGGGCCTGACATTGCCCATATCCTGCCACGTGGAGGCTAGCCGGGTGTATCCAGTATCACAACAAATTGCTCTGGCAGGTCCTGCCACCTAGTTTCCTGGGATTTCAGTGGCTAAAACCTTAAAAAAATAAAAATAAAATAAAATAAAATAATTATGCATTTGACATTAGTGCTTAATGGGATTGTTGTTTGGGACTGAACGCTAAAGAGATGTGTTAAAGACCTAATAGGTCAGGCAAAATTTTGATGTTATTAAATTTAGACGATGCTATACGCTAGATAAAAGCTAATAGTGTTTGTTGTCTTAGAGATTTAGACGAAACCAGTGGAATTTAGACGTTGATTAGAATTTCGCGGCATTGTTAAGGGTGTACCTTGATCGATTTAGTGAGAGGGGGGAGAGAGACTGAAGACTGGGGGGAAACAGATAGAAGAATAGGGATGATAGAGTAGGCATCCCAAAAGAGGTCAGGGAGACGAGCCCCACCAGGCGAAGTATGGGGGGGGTAGGCAGGGAGGAGAGGAGATGGAGATCAGTCTCCCCCCCCCTGCCTGGGGATGGGGTTTTAAAGGGAACCAGGTTAGATTATCCAGTTCAGATCGCCAATGCCGTGTTGGCAGCAAAGCCGCAGAATGTCTTCGTCAGTGTCGAATCTGGTATGAAGGTCAAGCTGCCCATCCCGCTCCGGGGGTGGGATATGTTAGCTGGCAGTGGGGAACCCACCAGGCGAGGGGGTGGGAGAGTGAGAGACATTTATTTCATTCATAATCTGCATTCTCACTCTACTTTCATTTTTATATATATATATATATATATAAGGGGAGAATGCAGTGAAAGTGTTTATGTGGTTAGTAAATGTTTGTTAGTACAGTATATGTAAAGTAACGTAAGTTTTTTTTAACTTTGTATTCTTTCGGCCAATTACATTTGCTCTTCCACTCATTCCCATTTACTCTCTCTCTTTCCCTCATGCTAAGTCACTCTTTCTTTCACCAAAACTGCCATTTATTCCCTTTTACCATAATTCCTAGTTCACTCAGTGCCCAGCCTATTCATTCTATCTTTCATTTTCATTCATTCTTCTTTCATTCTACATTGGATCCCCTTGCTACTAGCTTACTGATATTTTTCAGTTAATCTGCTTCCCTGGCTGCCTGTACATCTCCCTCCCTTGCATGGTTACTTATTTGGTGTGGGGCCGTAGGTTCCTACACATGGCAGGGTAGTCCTGGGGAGTTTTGTTATATCAGGTTTCTGTCAGGGTGCAGAATACTGCTGTCCTAATAGTTTTTAAGTCATCATCTGGGCGTGGTGGGAAACTTGGGCAATTTTACTATTGATTATTGTCTAATTGCTGGGGGCTGAATTGCCATTCTTTGGATTGCTCTGCGCATTTGAAATACTTTCTGTGTGAAAGATGTAAAAGCTTTATAATTTTGCTCTTCTATGATGAACAGATGTTCTTCTCCCCAGGGAAGGGGAACAATCTGTGCTATTAGCTCTGTTCTGGGGATGTCATATATTATACATTCATATAGACTGTGCTCAGTCTTCACTTTCGCCACAGGTGGTTTGGGTCATCAGTCAGGCCTAAGGAGGTTAGTTTCGCCTTTAGGGAGTCGTGACTTGTCAATATAAATGTTGTAAAAAGTCCAGGGGCATACCACTTAGGTGGCTCTGGGCTAACCATTGACACCTGTGGCAGAAACCGTTTGGTAACCAGACCTCTGGTTTCCTGCTCCCACTTTGTTTGCCCTAGCTCATGGAGCTTTGTGGCTATTCTTTTTCTTTCATCATTGAAGGTGTTGGTTATGTCAAGGGCTACCCCCAGAAATTCTGTGGGTATGCCCTTTTTAAATCTATAATACAAGCCTCTGTTGGCTACTTCCAGGTAAAGTGGGAGAGTTCCGGCCAGCAACTGTAGTGCAGGTGTGCTTACTGTGCAACATGCTCTGGTAATAGTGAGTAGTATTGTCCTTTGTATTGATTCTAATTTATTCCTATTTCTTACTATGGCCGAGCAGATGAATCACGCACCGGCTCCAAAGGTGATAACAGGTAGGAACATTTCACGGTATATGACTACCAGGGTCCTTCTTTTGAGCCCCCAGTCTGCTCGACTGATCCTGGCAATCATATCTGCATAATTTCTCACTTTCCTCACCAAGTAGATCAAATGGGGGTAAAAAGTTAGTTTTGAATCAAAGATCACTCCAAGATATTTTAGTTCTGTTACCATTTTTATAGTGGTTGTGTTAATTTTGATTTGTGGATGTCTGCTTATGTCCAAATTGCCTTTTAGAAATATTTGTTTGGTTTTTTCAGGCGATATTTTGAGCATGTGCATTTGTGCCCACTCCTGCAGCTGCAAGAGGGCAGCGTTTGCTCTTTGCTATACAATCACTCGTGAATTACGTTTTACAAGGAAAATCATGTCATCTGCAAAGGCCAGGCTTTCCACGGGGCCCAGATGCAAGGACAGAAATTCTTCCAGAACAATTTTCCAAAAGAAAGGGCCAAGGATTGAACCCTGTGGGCAGCCTTTATTCACAGGGCATGTCAATTCCTGGAACCTTGTGCGTATTGAGACACTTCTGTCTATAAGATAGCTGTTTATTACCTTATAGAGGTTTTGTGGGACATTTGCCTGGTGAAGTCTCCTAAGGACACTAGGCCACCAGAGTGAGTCAAATGCCCCAGCAAAGTCAATGGAGATTGCCAGCATATATTTCTCCTCTGTTTTTAACTGTTGTCAGTAGGTGGTCATGGCATCCTCCATGGAATTGCCCTGCTTAAAATCGTACTGATTGTTGGAATGCAAACCTGCTTCTGTGTAATATTGAGCTAATCTGCTATATATTAGTCTTTTCATATATTTTCCCTGGATCAGTAGGGAGTTTTTCAGGGTTTTTGAGAATTAATCTTAACACAGCTTGTTTCCATATTTTTGGGAATATACCTTCTGTCATACAGTTATTATATAGTGCTATTAATTTATCTGGTGCTATTTCTGCTAATTTTTTTATAATCTCAACCTCTAAGAGGTTAAAACCTGGGCATTTATTGTTTTTGGTTTTAGATAGTGCTATTTCTAAGTCTTGTATGGTGAACAGAGGTTCAATATTGGCATTGTCATATTCAGTTGTTGTATTTGGGTTTTCTGGCACAAGGGCCTCTTGGGCCATATTGTGCTTGTTCAATATTTGCTTATCACAAATTTCTCTTGTTATTGTGATCATAGGCTATTATAGAGATTTATCTGTTTCAAATAAGTAAACAGTTCCTCCAAATTTGCGTAATTGCCAAGAATCTGCAATAAGGTTATCGGTTCCTTCAAATGGGACAGGGAGGTAAAGCTTGATTTTCTGGTAGTTGAAAGTTGGGGACATTCAATGAGAATATGATTTATTGTCAACTGCGACTGGCACAACAAACACTGAGGAGGGTTCTCTCCCATAAGCAAATACAGATGAGTTGGATGTGAATGTCCGATGCGGAGCCTTGCTAGAATTACTTCTTGTCGCCTGCTTTTCCTGATACTAGATGTCCACAGTTTGGCTTTTTTTTTTTTTTTTTATCTGCAACAGTTTATTATTTATTTGAGCTTTCCAGAGGTCAGATCATTGCTTTCTACATGATGTTTCAATGATGGATTTGTAGTCTGTGTAGGACACTGTTTGTTGCCTGGAAGTGCTTGAGTCAGGGTGTTTAGCGGTGGCATCCGCTTGTTCATTACCTGGAATGCCTACATGACCAGGTATCCAGCAGAAGGTAACCTTCTGGTTGGCATGGCTTTTTGACAGTAAAATAACTTGGACTGTATCTCTTTAAGAATCGGATGAGAGGGCGACATGGTAGTTTGAATGGCAGTGATTGCGCTTAAGGAGTCTGTGTATATCAGAGATTGCTTTATACAGCTGTTGTGTATTCTATCTAGAGCTAGTTTAATTGCAAATAATTCTGCAGTATAGATGGTGCATTCCGTAGGAAGAGACGCAGCAACTGAGAAGGCGGAAGAAACTGCTGCAGCACCAACGGCTGCATCTGTTTTGGAGCCATCAGTATAGATAGGTACTTTATCTGAGTTTTACAACAAATGAGTTTTATGGAGCTGTTGATAGTTTATATTTGCCAGAGAGGATTTTCCCCATCTTAAAAAGAAATTGTCGCAGAGAGGTGAGAATTCAGTCCAGGGAGTTTCAGGAGTAGCAAGGTCTTGGAATATGTTGTGAAATTTAATATCCCAACTGATCATGAGTTCTTGCAGTTGAATCCCTGCGGGGCAGTTTTCATTAGGCTTATTGTGATATAATTCAGCATATTGGGGATCAAACAGGTACTGCCAGCTGGGGTGGGATGGAATGCTTTTAATTTTTGCTGCATAATTACACAATAAGGATTTTCTCCTGAGATGCAAAGGGGGTTCATTTGCCTCAATATACAGGCTGTGGACCGGAGATGTTCTGAAGGCTCCCACAGCTATCCAAAGAGCACTATGCTGTATGGTGTTCAGACGTAATAGTGAACTTTTCCTAGCGGAGTCATAGACAGGTGATCCATAATCTAAGCGTGATCTTATTAAAGCTCTATACAGATGAAGGAGAGAGCTTCTGTCAGCACCCCAGGACTTAGCAGAGACTGCTCTCAGGGAGTTCAGTTTTTTAAGACATGTAGTTCGAAGGAAAGCAATATGGGAAGCAAAATTAAGTTTGTTATCTAAATATAACCCCAACAGACGGAAATTGTTAGTGACAGGAATCAGATTGTTTTTTAAAAATTTTTTTGGATCCGGGTGAAGTTTACGTTTTTTACAAAAATGAATTGCACTAGATTTCTTTTCTGATAGGGAATAGCCATTCCGCAATGCCCATGATTCAATTTTAGCAATGGAAATTTGAAGTTGTCTTTCAATGGTGTTCATGGTTTGGGATTGACAAGAAACAACGAGGTCATCAGCGAACATATACGATTCTACTGTATTAGGTACATCCTGTGTCATGTTTGTAATTCTTATTGAAAATAATGTCGGACTAAGAATGGACCCCTGAGGAACACCCTCCTCCTGTTCAAATGATTTGGATAAATTGTTCATGTATCTGACCTGAAATGTTCTGTGGCATAGGAAGTTTTGTATAAAGTGGAGTAAATGACCTCTCAAGCCAAAAGAATGAAGATCTTGAAGTACACCGTATCGCCAGGTGTTATCAAAGGCTTTCTCAATATCGGGATTGATCATGACCAGATGTTGTCCCCTTATGAAGGCATTTCGGATGTTTGCTTCTGCTTTTATCATTACATCTAACGTGGACCGGTTCTTTCGAAACCCGTACTGATTGCTATTTTGCAAGTTGTTAGTTTCCAGGAACCACGTTAGCCGCCTGTGAACCATTTTTTCCAGGACTTTGCCTAAGCAGCTGGTCAGTGAAATCGGCCTGTAATTATGTGGAAAGCTGCAATCCTTTCCTGGCTTTGAAAAGGCTAGTATAATTGAGTGACTCCAGGAGTTTGGGTAAGTATTTTCTAGAAATATTTGATTGTAATATTTTAACAATGCCCTTTTTGTTCTGTTGTTTAGTTGGCTTATCATGACGTAGTAGATCCCATCTGGACCAGCAGCACTACTGGAAGTTTTATTGAGCGCCCCTAAAAGTTCTGTTAATATAAATGGCTGGTTGTACGGGTGTGAAACTCTAGTGGAGAAATTGATCTTATGCTGCTCTGTTGATTTTTTAATTTTCTGAAAGATTGGGTTGTAGGTGGATACGCCTGATATACTGGCAAATGATTCGGCTAAGGCATTTGCAATTTCTGCCGGAGAGGACAACTCCTTTACTTTCCAGTTTAATATTGAAGCCGGGGACTGGACATATTTGCCATCAATTGTTTGTATTTTCTTCCAGATGAGTCTGATATCTGTGTCCTTGTTTATACTAGAGGAAAAGCTAATCCATGCTTCTCTTTTTGCTTTCCTTCTTATTTGGCAGAACTTAGCTTTCATTCTTTTAAAACTAATTAGGTTACTGGTTGTGGGGAATTTGCGGAACAAATTCCAAGCCCTATTTTTTTCCTGTTTAACGTATGTACAATCCGGATTCCACCAGTAATTATTGTGTTTGCATTTCCCAGGCAAGAACTTTGGTATTGTAGAGTTAGTAGTTTGTAATATTTGATTATTTATATGTTGTGTGACAATCTATGGGCTGAAGTTGAATTATTTCATCATCTAACTGAACATTTGAAGCATATTCATTCCAGTGTGCCCTACGAAATTTCCATTTGGAGCAACCCGGCAAAGGGGAGTTTACCCGTCTTTGCAGCTTGCAGAGAATTGGAAGATGATCACTATTTAGTGGATTTTCAAGAACAGACCACTCCGTATTAGTACATATGGAGGAAGAGCAGATTGAAAGGTCTATTGCACTCATGGATCCTGTAGAAAAATGTATATAGGTAGGCTCAGCAGTATTCAAAAGGGTAAGTTGACACACATCGAGAAGATTTTCTATTTGTTTACCTCTTTTGTCGATTGTTGGAGATCCCCACAGCAAATGATGAGCATTGAAGTCTCCGAGCAAATAGAAAGGAGGTGGTAGCTGGTCTATTAGATTTTCTAAGGAATTTGGGGGAATATATATAGATGCTATTGTAATAGTCATGCCAATTTCTGCGTGCATTGCGACTACCTCAAAAGGAGTCTGAAGAGCAACAGGTTTAGATGGAATATTATTTCTAACAAGAACCGCCACGCCTCCACAGGCCGGCAAGTTGATACTCCTATCTCTTCTGAACATGGTATAATTTTTAATGGTAGGACACACTTGTGGATTTAAATAGGTTTCTTGTAGGGATATACATGCTGGTTCACAGCGGTTTACGAGATCATGCAAGTCATCTTTTGCATTAAGAAAGCCTCTACAATTCCACTGAAGAATTTTTTCCATTATGCGTTCTTGTTAGTTGTTTTTGCTTCTGACAGTTTTTTGGTTGTAGCTTGTTTATACCTCTCTATTTTTACTTTGTCTTTCTTAGGAAAGAAAGGACATGTCGTGTCCATCTCATCAGTTGCGTGGAGTTCTAAAATTCCATCATCTGAATTTTTCTGCTGATCAATATCCATTTCCATTAAAATCCGTGGATGCACCATTGGGGTTTCTGTAGCTTTTGGTTTCACTGTTGACACATCGGCTGGAATGGAGATTGGAGTATTGCTGGCTTGTTCAGTTGTTTGTTGTAAAGGACAATGTTTGGGAGAAGCGATATGGATCGTGCCCAATTCACGATAGATGTATTAGGAGGAACTGTAACGTCTGTTTGGATACTTACTGATTGCACCTGTTTGGCAGCTGTGGCATACGTACGCTTTGGCTCCATTTTAATTATTTCTCTTCTCGCCTCTGAATAAGTGACTTTGTTCTCCACTTTATATTTCTGTATTTTTTATATAGTTCGCATATTTTGGAGAAAGCTGGGTGATTACCTTTACAATTTGGGCAATGAGGAGTGGTAGCATTGCAATCGGACTGTTAGTGGTCCTTCGATTCGCAGTTAGGACATATTGCCTCACCTCTACATGAAGTCTGAGAGTGGGGTCGGACACGGCAATGGAGATAGCCTGCTTTGACAGATGTTGGTAAGATGGGAGAGCTAAAAGTGAGGATTATGCTCCTTGTTGGAATGAGAGTACCATCTTTACGAGTCATGATTCTCCTGGTTTGGATGACTCTTTGTTCTCGTAGCTCTTTGACTATTTCCTCCTCTGATACGGTTAATAAGTCCCATTCTGCAATTACTCCCTTGGAGGAATTTAAGGTGGCATGGGGAGTGACTTTTATTGGATGTCCGCCAAAAGTTGTCAGATTTAATAACTTTGCAGAATGCTGGGATTTCATGGTCTCTACTAGAAGATCCCCAGACTGGAGTCGCCTTACTGATTTTGGTGAACCTGCGACAGCCTCTAAGCATTTTCACACAAGGAATGGGGACAATTTACTCAAAGGCTGGTCTGATGTAGAGTGCAGTATGAGGAATGCTGGTATCTCCTCTTGAGGATTTGTTTTCAACTTGGTTTGGGAAAAGTCATCATCGGTGTGTTTTGTCGCTAGTTTTGAGCTCGGAGGCTCTAAAGGTGGGAACGTATTGTTATCCATCTTTGCTCCTTTCAGCCCCGGGAGAGTGGATTTCTTCTCCCAGGTTACCTGCCCCGCCACAGGGAAGCAGGAGCAGTGCCGCTAGAGTGACCAAGCAGTATAAAGGTTAGTATATTTGTTTAAATGGAAAAAAGAAAGGTGATTTGCCTTTCTGAAACTTAGTTACAGATCGTAAGTCTAAATTTACTATTATTTAATGAAAACGTAAGAAAACTTTTATAACTGAACAAAAACTGCAGCTTCGAGAAAAACTCTATAGAAATCACTGAGAATCACTTGATCACTATAATGCTTGGCACCCGGGGCCGTCATATTCAGTATTTTCTTTTATAATGTTTAAGCTGGGTGGGGGAATGATTCCCAGTTTCAGTCTGAATGATACTGTCTAGGATGTTATTTACAGAATCCACCCAACACAGGGTTGGGGTTCCATCTGGTTTGACAGTAGTTTCTAAGACATCTCCTCTTGGCAGCTTGTTGGTCACTATTCTGTAGACTACTCCCCAGGGGTTATTGTTTCCAGTAGTTCCCACCAAGTGCTTCCAGCATTCCCTTTTCTTCTCTCTTATGAGGGCTGTATACTGATTCCTGAGAGTTCTATAAGAATCTCTCAGTGCATCCACCTCATTTTGTGGCAAGATGTTCTGGCTCTTTGAAAATGTCTCCTCGCCTGGTGTACCCTACTTCTGATTATAGTCAGTACGAGGCACCACCAGGGAACTGTCTGCTTCCTCGGTTTTTTTCCGTGGGATAGACAGGGTTGCTGTTTTTGTTAAAATGTTTGTCATAGTCAGTGTTTGCTCGTCCGGGTTACAGTTGCCTGATCTAGACCACTCATTTTCCTGTTTTTGCAGCTCAGCTCAGCTGCTGTATGTTCTGCAAAAATCTGCCAGTTTGCCTTTTTAAGGTTATACCTTTTAATATCCAACAGGGAGTGTTGGGTTGTTTGTAATTGCCTGTTTAGTTTGAAGGAAATGGCTCTGTGATCTGATGTGGCCCAGGCTGGCTGGACACACCAGTCTGTGATTTTATAAGCTATTGAATTGGTAGCAAGAGTAACATCAATGTCACTCTCCCACATGGTACTGATAAAAGTTGGGAGGTTATTTGGTTGGTTCAGCACTTGAAAGGGTGAGGTGGCTATATAGTCTGAAAGTATCTGGCCAATGTGTGTGCCTGCTCTGTCTTCCGTATGGCTATGCCATAAGACTGACCGGCAGTTGAAATCAGCACACACACTATGATATTTGCAGTAGGTAGTGAAGTTTGCGACTACTTGTAGGTGTTCAATGGTTGGGTTTATATCTTCCCCTGGTCTGGAATATAGTGAAATAATGTAAAACTGTCCTACAGCACTGGTGATATGGGCACACACTCCCACTGGGGAGCAGAGGTGACCCACCTTTGTGACTGTAAGGTCAGTATTTTTAACTACTATTGCTTTAGAAGGGACACCTGAGGTGTATTTTATTATTTTATAGCCTCTTGGGTATCCTTGAACCCTACCCATGTGTGTAGGGTTCTTGGATATCTATATTTATTGGATATCTTGGATACCAAGATACCTATATTATTTTCTTCCAATTTGAGTTTGATCTGATCTACAGCGGTTCTAAGTCTTCGTTTGTGATTTCTCATTGTTTAGTACCTGTATCCCACAATCAGGCAGGTCCTTCAAGTTAGGATCGTGATCGATATTTTTTTGATTTTTCAGTTTTTTCCTGTGAGCTTTGGTCTTTGCCAGTCATTCTGCTGTTATTATAACGTTTCTTATATCCAGAGGAGTAATTTAAGGTATATTTTATCGTGGGCCTATTAAAACCCAAGATGCAACCTTTTCCAGTTTTGGCGGGAAAACTGTCACACACAAAGAAAGGTATTCTTAAACGCAAGAATATGTTTAATCTATGTGAAATTTACATTTCCCCTCACAAATAACACGTATCCAGCTAATTTCATTAGCTGGATATGTGTTATTTGTGAGGGATAAATTGACAAATTTATCCCAATTTTTGGAATTTTGAGGCGTTGCAGTATCAAAATCGGCAATAATAGGATTGCTAGCACTGTAACAATCGTACTGTGTGTAAACGCATTCAAAAAAGTCAACAATAGCTTTTTTTATTTATTTTTTTTTTTTTGTAGTTGTTGGCTCATCGGCTTCTGTGGCCATAATGCATCTCCCAAGGTTTTTTTTGTAGTACTTTGATCCAAGCCCGAGGCAGGATTCGAACCTGCGACCTTTGGATTGCCAGGCAGGCACTTTACTCACCCGGCTAGCCCAGTCGGCCCAACAATAGCTAAAAACAACTATAACTAACAAGCTTGCGTGAATAATACTAGTTGTTTTCATCTGTACACAGCATGTAGAATCCAAGTTTTATGGTTTTTGAAGTCAGAAAATCCAAGAAATCCTCTCTGCCGCCATCGGTTACTATCCACCATTTACATCAAGTGGAGTGGTGTTCTTGCGGATACGTCCGTTGCCTTGTACAATGGGATAATCAGCTCCCTGTCCCTGCTAGCAAAATTCCTATATATCATTGACAAGACTCCATGACCTGCCCTGGCAGCCCACCTGCATTATTCATCGAACTTCATATTTGACTGCACAATTACCCCCCAGGTCTTTTTCACTTTCCACTTCCCTGAGTAGAGTACCACATAGTTGGTACGTTTCTCTTGGGTTATTGCTGCAAATATACTTTGTACTTTGCATTTGTCAATGTTAAACTTCAGTTGCCACTTCTCAGCCCATTTTCCAAACTTATCTAGATCCAGTTGGAGTAGCATACTGTCTTTACTGTCATTAATAAACCTGCCACCTTTGTATCATCTGCAAACTTGGACATTAATCCTGATATACCTTCATCAATATCAATGATGAATACAAAAAAACAATGGTCCCAGCACCGAACCCTGGGGAACCCCAGTAATAACATTTGTCCACAGAGAGCAGTGTCCACTGATTACCACTCTGTCGTCTCCCACTCAACCATCCCTTTATCCATTATAGCAATACCCTTAATACCATACCTCTCTAATTTGTACAGCAGTCTTCCATGTACAACAGTATCAAAAGCTTCCCTGAAATCGAAGTATATGATATAAAAATTATTTTTGACATTCAGTTCCTTTGTGACCACATCATAGTATCCAATCAAATTGGTCAGACAAAACCTCCCTTTAACAAACCCATGCTATCTTAACTATTACTGCAGCCTTGTCTAGATGATCCTACAATGCTTCTATAACCAGTGACTCCATTATTTTCCCTGGAACACAAGTTAAACTAACAGGTCTATAGTTACTAGTGTCACCTTTTGAACCCACTTTGTGAATTGGTGATACATTTGCACACCTCCAGTCTGGGGACCTTCCCTGAGTCCAAGGAAGCTCTCATAATTATGGCTAATGGTTTGCTTACTTCCTTTGCTGCCTCCTTTAATTTAACTGGCTAGATCCCCGTCCACCCAGGTGCCTTCCTTATGCTTAACTTCAATAATTTTCCCTCCACTTTGCTCTCAGTTTTTACAAAATCACTTAGCTCCCTGTTAGAGTTTGATAAACGTTTGTCCTTCCTCTCATTGAATAGCTCCTCATGTATGAATGTAGATGCAAAATACTCATTCAGTTTATCAGCTACCTGAGCATGATCATCAATAGTCAACCCATCTATGTTAACTGGTCCAATCTGATTCATCTCTTTCCTTCTAGTTTACATAAGTAAAGAACTCTTTGCTCTTTTTCTTTGCATCCTTTCTTTGCCTAACTTCCTTTATGACTTGATTACAGACAAGCTTATATCTGCCATAGGCTTCTGTGTCACCTCATAATTTATATGCATCCCATTATTTTCTGCCATGAGCCTCATTAATTCATCTGACATCCATTTAGGCCTGAACCTTGAACAGTATTTCTCAGTTGGAATGAAAAGCGTAGTAGCCTCCAAGGTTAAGTCCCTGAAGACTTCCCATTTAGAATTCAATGTTGGTAACATCATTAGTTGATCCCACTGAACAGAATTTAAAAACTGTCTGAGACCCCTGTAGTCATCTTTACAAAAGCAAAAGTCCCTTCCCTTCCCTTTAGCCTTGATGGTAGTTACATCTTTAAGTAATTCCCATATCAGTACATTTTGATCGCTGTCACCCAGTGGGTCCTTTATCTGCAAATTCTTAATGCATGAATAATCACTGCTGATAATCAGATCAAGAGTATTACTCCCTCTGGTTGACCTACTCTCATTTTTCCTTTCCCAGTGCTTATGTCACACCAAACAGACTCAACATTGCATTGTCCACCAATATCAATTGGATGCACTTCCTTAGATTTTGTGTTTCTTAATTAACAGCAAAATCCCCCCCCCCCTCCCTTCCTGTCCTGTCTATCCTTTCTGTACATATTGTACTCCCCAAATTCCAATTCTGCACTGCTTATATCTATGTGACACCACATCTCTGATATCCCAACAATATCTGCCTTTGATGTCGTGAATAGCACTTCAAGCTCATCAAATTTATTAACTATACTCCTAGCATTGGTGTACATGCAAGTATGCATGCACCTGTTCCTGCTCCTAGCCACCCTAACACAGCCCATTTATTTATTAGTTCCACTAAGACTCCCAACAGCCCTGGAAATCTCCTAATTTCTTGACACTCTAGAACACACAAAGACATCCTCCTTGGCTAGACCATGTCCTGTTTTAGAAAGTTCAGCAAACATTTCACATTTTGCACATTTTTTTTAGACTGTGATGCATTGGAGAATCGTTCCCTTCATTTCTCCCCCAAGTCACAGTATTCTTGCTAGTCTGTGATCTTTTCTTTGCAGCTCTAGTCTGGGTCATGATTTCCATTTAAATACAGTTTAATTAAGAATGAAATTTAATAAGATTAATAAATATTTTTGATTAATTGATAATACTATACTAAGCAAACAGCTTCCTAATACAGTGCTTCATATTACGTTATATAATTTTAAGTTATACCTTATGCTATCAGTTCAAGATATATATGTTGCGGTACTTCTTATCGATTACAATATGGTGGCTATTTCAACAATATTGGTGCCAACATCAGGAGTCGTAAATTCCAAAGATCACTAGTTAAATTCAAAATAAGAAGCTAAAGAATGCTACTAAACCTATTTAATATAATTTTAAAATATAATGTAGTATGTTAAATTAACGAAAAATATGGCAAAACTATCAAAAATAATCAAACAGCAGCCAAAAATCCACCAACTGTTCTCTTCCGTGACCAGAGCGCCGTCTAAATATTGTGAAAGACCATTACCATCTAAAAATGTAATTACACCCAGAGATTCGGTGGGAACTCCCCACCCCCTGAGAGGGCAAAGAAAGTAAAGGTGTCTTTAGTATGTTTCCTTGTAATTGAAAAATGGAGAATTATTGTCTAAGCTTGGAGATTAAGTCGCTTATCTGAAGAAGTGGCATACTTGTTACTATTTTCTAATAAATTTCTTTGGCTGCTAGTCACCACTTTGTGAAGGAATAACACAAAAGTGTGTTTTTTTTTTCTTCCCCCTGTAAGTCATATTTAAGTTCATTATAAAATTCAAAAGTAGCACACAGTGTTAATATTAAGTGAAGAAGCTCACTTGCAGAAATCAGAGTATAAAGTTATGAAACTAAAGTTTTTATGCATTTATAAAACCAAAAATTTACTCTTTCTTTGTTTCATTAATAATGCTTTGTATAAGCAGAATTATGATTGCATTATATTCATACTGCTTTGGTTCTCAGAATTAAATATTAAATGTCAGTTTCTTTGAAGAAAAAAATAAAAATGAAGAAATTTTCAGATAATTGAATTACTAGATAACCAAAATTGCACTTTCCCTTTTGAAATCACAAGAGTTTCTCAAATTAGCATTAGTAGAGGCATATGATGCAAGAAAGCAAGCTTATGCAGCATCAGTCAAAAAAAAAAAAAAAAAAAACCTCCCATTTTATCCCTCCATTTGTTCCAAATGCCTGTCCAGCTCAGCCTTCAATTTATTTAGGCTATTAGCTTCCACAACAAAAGATGGAAGCCTGTTCCACCAATCAACTACCCGATAGCTAAAGGCAAATTTGTGCACATTTATTCTACAACTACCTTTCCTCAATTTGAAACTGTGCCCCTCAGGATCTTAGTCTGAGCAAGACGAAGAATTACATCAGCATTCAGCTTGCTCAACCCATTCAGGGTTGAGCAAGCTGAATACACCTCAATCAGATCACCTCGCAGGTGCCTACTCTCCAGGCACTGCAATTTACAGAACTTAAGCCTTTCTTGGTAAGAGCACCCCTTTGTTCCCCTCACCAATCTTGTTGCCCTTCTTTGTACTCTTTCTAGTAACTCTACATCCTTCCTAAAATGAGACCTGTACACAGTACTCTAGGTGCGGCCTTGTATAACAGGATTATCACCTCCCATTATATTTAATGTAACTTAATGTATTTAAGTACTGTATTATATAATTAAGTATATAATTCATTATTGGCCAAATTGATAACCATACAGTTTGCAGGACAAAAAAAGCACAATGGGTAAACAAAAAATGGGTCCAACAAAAAATACTGTAATGAATGATGGAAAAGTATGAGAGATGGACAAGAAATGTCCATCTCTCATACTTTGTCATAGAAATGACAAATGGACATTTGGTATCAGATGGATAATACAATTAATAAATGTGCTTCATTTTAATAAATTGGGACAGTGGCATATCTATTGAAATGAATTGCAAACACCATAAAAAACAACATTAATGAATATAAATAAACAAATGAGGAAGTAAAACGCAATCAGCAAAACACTAATGTTGTCAGGGAAATGTAATGCAGACAAATCATACCTGTCCAAGTGCACTGTTGGTAAATGATACCTGTCCAAGTGCACTGTTGGTAAATGATACCTATCTGGCAAGCATACTGTTGGGCAATTGGTGTTATGAAATCATACTGTAATAAGAATGTAATAAGCAAATAGACTTTCAACTCTATCAACTGGGTCTTGCAACTGGAAATCTGAAACCAGCTGTGAATATGAACATTAAAATCACAAAGGAAAATTAGTTCACCACTGAGAAAGTTAGATGAAGGAAGTTGTTTCAAAGAAAGGAAGTCAAAAATGATTTGTAGAGTTAAGAGAATGATAGTGATAAGAGATGAATTTGATAGAATGAGGTAAAGAGATTTTAAATCAGAGGAGATCAAAGAGGAAATTCCAGATCAGGAAGTCTCAGACAAGGGACCACAGAATGGATATATACCGTATTTCCCCATGTATAAGACGCACCTTAATTTTGGGGGCATAAATTTGAAAAAAAAAAAAAATGTATTACATAAAGTTATTGAACTCAAGTTTTATTCATCATAAAATTCATACAACTCATCACTGTCAAAACTCCCATCCATTAGCTTGTCCTCATCTGTGTCTAATGACGAATCACTGTCTTCATATATTGCCTCATCCTCAGTTCCATCTATGGCATTTGAAATGCCACACTTCTTAAATGACTTGACAACGATCTCAATCTTGATATTATCCCAGGATCTTTTCACCCAAGTACAAACTTCTCCTATAGTTGGCTTCTTCACTCTTCCTGCTGGTGTCAAATTGTCCCCAGAAGACTTCGTCCATTGGTTCCATTCATCTCTCATGGCAGCTTTAAAGGGTTTGTTAATGCTATCAAGTGGTTGGACCTGGGATGTCAAGCCTCCAGGTATGACGGCAAGTTTTGTTTTTTGCTTTGCAGCAATCTTCTTTGTATTTTTTGTTATGTGTGCCCTGAACTGATCAAGCACCAATAGGGCAGGTTTGTTTAAGAGCCCATCTGGTCTCCTGCTCCAAACTTTCTCAAACCAGATCTTCATCCCATCCTGATCCATCCAACCCTTGTCATGAACATGGAAAATCACTCCTCGAGGAATGTCTTTTTTTGGCATTGTTTTCTGTTTGAAAATCAGCATAGGAGGCAGCTTGGTTCCGTCGGTGCAACAAGCTAGAACAACTGTATAATGGCTCTTTTCATGTCCACTTGTCTTCACGGTTAGTTTTCACCCCCTTCTTATCAACAGTTCTGTTACTTGGGACATCAAATTGAAGGGGGATTTTGTCCATATTTGCAATCTATCCCAACTCAAACTGATGTGTCTTCCGACATTGAATGACAAAACGATGAAATTTAAGGACCTTCTGCTCATAGCTTTCAGGCATCTTTAGCTGGGGTGTGTACGCATGCTAAGTCTATTCCTTTCATGAACCTGAAGCACCAATTGTGTCCTCCTTTGAAATCAGTAACTTCTTTTTCATCAGCAATTGTTCTTGCCTCATGCTGAACCATCTTTGTGGACACAGGAATTCCAATCGCCCTTTGCTCCTCAATCCATATCTTCAATTCCCTCTCTAAATCAGGCCATTTTGCTGACTTGCCTCTAATGGCCTTCTTCTGCCGTGGCGTTTTCAGTAGGGTTTCTTTTGCCCGTAGCCAGTCTCGGATTGTTTTCTCAGTTGGGGAGGACTAAACTTACGTTCAGCAGCACGATTTCCATTCACTTTTGCAAACTGGATCACTTTTAACTTGAATTCAGCACTACGAAAATCTTTTCTGAGCAGAACGTGGCAAAACGTAACCTAATATACCAGTAACAAGTGCGAAACAATGAGCACAAAGACAACAAGCACGAAAAAGTGGGAAATTAAAGTAAAAAAAAAAAATCTACAACCACTGTATAAGACGCACGCAGTTTTTAAACCCCAAATTTTTCGAAAAAAGGTGCATCTTATACATGGGGAAATATGGTACACAAGTATCCCTATGAAGTGAAGGGAATCATAAAGAGAATAATTAAGGCACCTAAGAGGACTGGTAGTTGAGGCAGCCAGTAACTGAAATTTGGTAAGAAAAAAGTAAGCAGGCCTTAGCACATTGTAGGTAGAGATGGACATAAAAGTGCAACAGAGACCACATATATTTGTTAAAGGAATTAGAAAGTTTTTTGGAGGGTTATTTACAGTCGGACCTCCATATAACGAAATTGTTCGCCTGAAAAAATTCGTTATACAGACATTTCATTAAAGAAATATGACCTTTTCAACAATGAAAAATACTAATTCAACATTCATAAATAGTAAAATATGGGAAATAAATCAGAAATATGTGAGAATGAATAAATTTTCTAACATTTTAAAACAATTAATTTAATGACTACTTGCAGGATGCACACAATATATTAGTACACTTTTAAGAATTATGTTGTAAAATATTTGGTTATTTTTTGTTGTACACTGGATTTTACTGTGCATCATTCATAAAAATGTTCACATTTGTTTAAGCACTCAAATATATTTTCTGGTACATTTTATTCACACTGAAGGCATGATCAGATTTCCCATTAGGCACCATAGGCACAGTGTCCACAAAGGAAGGAAAAAATTTTAAAAAAGCAACAGTTCGCTCTTTTTACTGTGGCTAGTGAAAAACGAGCTGAAAAAAACACGTGCAATCGACTCTAGGAGCTTCAATTCAATACACAATTTACCGACTGTTCTCGAAACTAGAAAAATCGAAGTGATGGTTGCTCCATCAATTGGAGCTGTTTATCATTTATTATAGTTGAATCTTGAGTCACGTTAATTGACGTGATTCGGAGTAAAAGTGTTAAAACAGAAGAAACACTTTATCTCCTTTTTTTTAGCACATTTCAGAATAAAAGTGCCTAGGCACCTATGAACCCCAAAATCTAGCCCTGAAGGCCTTAACACAGTTTCAAATGCTGCCAGAATTTCATGTTTGGAAGGTTTAATATTGCACTCATTGCCCTCATTTTCATCCAACTCATTGTCGATATTGTCACTAGTTCTTTGAATACTCTCCAAAATGTTGGAGTTACTCGGATATTCGGCTACTATGACATCGTTATCAACTCCTAAAGTTCTTCAAGAACAATTTTTCCACTGATCAAACCTCTTGCTTAGAGTTCTTCCCAAGATTGCTCAATGTCTTGTAGCAGTTCACCCCTCTCATCACTGTTAATTGGCGTTTTAGAAAAACCTGCTTTTGTGAAAAAATTCTTATTGTTTCTGTCAACATCTTGACTCCAAACTTTTGCCGACTCTGATATGCACATCTGCAAATCTTTAACAAGATCTATAGGTTGGTTTCTATTCTCAATATAATTTTTTTCAGTATGCGACTTTGATAATGCATTATCAAATTCTTGATAATGCCTTGGTCCATTGGCTGCAGTTTAGACAAGATATTCGGAAGAAAACAAGCTTCACACTTGTAGGTTTCGAAAATGGGCAGGAAAGTTGTCGACAATCAAAGCGATTTTTCTGTGTTCTTTCATATTTCTATCGAAATTTCAAATCCACTGTTCAAAAATTTCAATTATTATTCAAGCTTTTTTTGTTGTAGTCCAACACTAATGACTTTACTCCTTTGAAACATCAGGGTTGTTTACTTTTGCCTATTACCAAAAGCTTCAGTTTTTCATTACCAGTCAAATTTGCACCAACCAAGCCTGTAATTATCTCCTTTTTTTAACTCTGTAATTACCTCCTATTTTTAACATCTACACATTTATGACCTTTAAAAGTCAGTGTCTTGTTCAGCAAACATTCAAAAAATAGACCTGAAAAATAGATTTCATCAACGTTGAATATGTCTTTTGGGCTTGTAGTCATTGGACTGTACCCATTTTTCAATTTGGACTGTACCCATTTTTCAATGGGTACAGTCTTCTTCAATTACAACCCCACTTTCACCAGAAATAACTTATTCGAGTAAGCCATGGTACTTTTTAAATTGGTCCAGCCAACCAGAACTGGCTTGGAATGTTTTATGCCATTTTCTTTTAATAATGGTCCTGTTATCTACATGTTTTGGTCTCGAATCAACTTCACCCACTTAAAAACAGCTTCATCCACATCTTCGTACAGACATAATTTTGCATGCTGCTGACTGGGTCCTGTTTCCTCTAACAGTTTGAGAATCGAAACACGTTTTTTCAGAATGGTTGGCATTTAATGGTTGGAAAATTTTAAAGTGATTTCTTTTTTTCTTTAATGCCCTGATCTACACTATTAAGCACTTCTACTTTTTCCACTACACACAAGGCCTTCCTCTTATATATTGTATAAGGTTACTTGCACAGCAGCAGCTTTTTTTCATTTTTTTTCTATTTTGTTGGCGCATAGGCTTCTGTGGCCATAATGCACCTCCCAAGGTTTTTGCAATACATTGATCCAAGCCTGAGGCAGGAGTCGAACCCGCGACCTTTGGGTTGCCAGGCAGGCACTTTACCCACCCGGCTAGCCCAGTCGACAGCGCACAGCAGCTAAAACAAAACTGGTTTAGGGATCATTTGTAGAAATCTTTGGCGAAATTTAGTGAAAGTGTGGACGACTTATTTCTGTGAAACAGATGAATTTCCAGGATAAAGGAAAATCACTCTCTCCTAATTCTCTAATATGGTGCTTACAATAGAAAACAGGTTGACCAGAGCCAATGTCTGAGTTGGGAATATGCCTTAATCTTTGCCAATAACTGAAAAAAACATAGCAGTTAACCAGCATGAGTTCTCAGTACAGTAATGGCTTTATGGGACAATAAATTGTGGATTGCTCTTAAGAATTAAACCTTTAGCTATTAAAAGATAAAGTGATTAATTCTTATCCTTTTAGCTCCTAATTCATGCTTTCTACAGCGTCAGCTCTATTGCCTAAAGGCCAGAGGTGCAAACAATCTGTACCCAGGTCTCTCGAAATCAGTTGATTATATGGGAATTTTCTTCGTTATACGGAAACTATTTTTAATATAATGACCAAGGGGAAATCAAAAAAGATCGCTACATAGAAAAATTCACTATATGGAAGTTCATTAAAGAGAGGTCCGACTGTATATCTTTTCACAGATAGGTTTTATGTTAGTTTGACTATTCATAATACATTAGTAGACATGAGGTAAAAGTTGGCGGGGAGGATAACGTGTATGAATTGATGACAATTTTTGGATATTGTGTACAACAAAACAAGAATATGCCCAGCTTTGTTCTGGAAACAAAACAGTTTTCACCACTTCCAGCCTCCAATGAGCAAAGTGGTGGTATTGCATCATGTGAAGAGTCACCCACCACCTAATACCCTAATGACACAAATAACTGGCTATTCTTCTGTGTGACATGGAGGCCACACATTGACCTTATGTACGCTGGTTCACAACTGGCTGGCCACTTCCCATATACCAGGTGCAGTTTTTGGACTTTGCAAATGGAGATATAGCATTAGCAGATACATGTGATGCCAAAAATCAAGCTTATACAGCATCAGCAAAAAGGAAAAAAAAAACCCATTTCACACATCCATTAGCTCTAAAAGTTTGTCCAGTTCTTCCTTGAATTTATTTAAATCAAAGAAGAACTGAACTTTAATATCAACTTCCACAACAACAGATGGAAGTTTGTTCCAACAATCAACTACCCGCTAGCTAAAGGCAAATTTCTGCATGTCTATTCTACAACTGTCTTTCCTCAATTTCAATTTGTGCTCCCTCAGGTTCGTAATCTGAGCAAGAAGAAAAAATCCCATCAGCATTGAGCCTGCTCAACTCACATTCAAGGCCTTATACACCTCAATCTAATCATCTTGCAGATGCTTAGTCTTCAGATGCTGTAATTTGCAGAACTTAAGCCTTTCTTGGTAAGAGGACCCCCTCCTCGTTTTAGCAACTCTACATCTTCCTAAAATGAGGCCTCCCGACCTGTACACAGTGCTCAAGGCATGGTCTGACCAGTGCCTTATACAAAAGGATAATCACCTTTTCCCTACTAGCAAAACTCCTGTATATCATTGATAAGACCCCATTGACCTGCTCTGGCAGCCTGTCTGCACTGCTCAGAAAACTTCATATCTGACTGCACAATTACTCCTAGGTCTTTTTCATTCTCTACCACCCAGTTGTTACATTTCTCTGGGGATTACTTCTACTCATATGCAGTTCTTTGCATTTATCAATGTTAAACATTGATAAATGCAAAGGATTATGAGCAGCCAAGGATTATGGTTTGTTTGGTTTTTTTTTTTTTAGGAGCATTAGCAACTAAGGCCATATTGCTCCGGGATATGCGGTGGTCATTCCCTGACCTTTCCGCATCCTCCGTATTTGGTGGTGACAGGCTCGAACCCCGGTCTAATCAAGAAGCGTGTGCTACGCACTGCTGCTCCTTCCCACCTGGCTACGGAGGCGCCCCAAGGATTATGAGCAGCTTCACCATCATAAGGTACAAGAAGAGGATTTGGTTGTTACAGTATAACTAGATTTTTCTGAAAATTCAGCCCACTTAATTCATAAATGAGACAAACAATGCTCAATGCTGATGGGATTCTTCCTCTTGCTCAAAATAATCACCTGAGAGGGCATAAATTGAAATTGAGGAAAGACAGATGATGGATAGACATACGGAAATTTGCCTTTAGCCAGCGGGTGGTGGGTTGGTGGAAGTTGATAGCCTAAATAAATTTAAGGCTCAGCTGGACAGGTATTTCAAACGAACAGAGGGGTGAAGTGGAAGTGGGTTTTTTTTTTTTTTTTTTTTTTTGGCTGATGCTGCATAAGCTTGCTTTCTTGCATCATATGCCTCTACTAATGCTAATGCTAAGATTAGCTCCATCAGAATTTTAAACTCAGTTAGTAGCCTTAGCCATTACAGCTGGATGACTGTTTGCAATAAACCATGGGACAGTACTTGGTTTGATTTTGTTGAATGTAAAATTAATTTGTAAAAGGTATATACTACATAAAAATTAAAAGAAAATATTTTATATTCATAATTTTTATTATGAATATAAATTTGTATATACTATTTAATTTTTAATTTAAAGTTGACATTACTGGCACCTTACTTTGTATTAATAAAGTAAGGTATTTTATAAAAATATATAAGTAATGTATTCATTATTTACCCTCATTTATCTCCATTTAATACAAGTTTTCATAAACATAATTGCAACATGTTTTATTCCGCAATACTTAAATTATAAAATAAAACATGAACGTGACAAATCTTGCACAGATGCATTATACATTTGCATAATGCACAGGCTATTATTATTATTATTATTTTAATTAGCCATATGGTACAAGGAAGCCTGAGGTTTTTGCTACACCAGCCAAAAAAGAATTTCTGAGTTACCCTGAGAGAAAGAGAGAGCAGCAAGAGTCAGAAGTAAAAGGGAATCACCAAGAAAAAGAAGAATGATGATATCCAGCTCAGGAGCCTGGGTGTGCCAAGCCCATACTCACCAGATGTGAGCCCCTGGGAATAAATATTTGCACTAAAGTACAAATACAACCTGCACAATCACTAGCATTACAAAATGCTATGTCACCATAGATATAACAATCTGCTATACCAAAACCAAATAACAGTTGATAAAAGAGTAGCTAATAAAAATTAGCCATGCTAGAATGAGAAATACAGTAATAAATCTTTTGAAAGACAGCTTTTAAGGATACTGTGATACCGTTTTTAAAACAATCTTGTCCTTAAATTACTATTCCATAATAAATGCATAAGGCAGATTCATAAGCTTTCTTACATGCCTCATTCACAAAAGTATCAAAAGGAAGATGTGCAAAAAAAAAGTTGTCATTACTATAAATTACAACATGGAATCAATTAACTTATGACTAGAGTCATAAGTTAAATGTTTTGAGAAAATAGGAAAAGATAATGGGAATTACAGCATTAAGAATTAATTTAGTTTTTTCATCACTTAACATATTTATTAAAGTATTTTAATTAGCTATTTGAGTGTTTACCACCACATTAACACTGAAGCTTCTTTGCAGTGAGTCTTAATATATCAGGATGTAAATATGATTGCATTAAGATACAATTAACTATACAAATAATTTAATTTGAAATTTATCATCTCTGTAATTCATCTCTTTTGTTTAAAAAAGTAATAAAAATACAAATCTTAAATAGAAAAGAGCAGTTTTATAGAAATTTCAATTAATTTTACTTGCAAAAGTGAAGAATTCACATATTACTGTACACTGTGTACTGTACATTCACATATTGCAGTACACTTTTACAGCCCTAATCACACAGTACATAAAGTTAAATGAACTTTGTATATAAAGAGTTAAATCAAATTTTTTGGTGATATGGTTTCACATTGTGATTATTGTTCTTATACAGAAGTAACAAATAAAGTATAAATAACTATCTCGATGTACGATTATGTTAATTCATTAAGCACATCCTATAAACCGAATAATACAGACCTTGTGCAGATACATGGGTATCTATATATATATATATTTTGTAACAAAATCTTTAGATTAAAAGTAATAATTTTAATCTGGCATAAAATTCCCATTTCATGCCAACACAAACTTGATAAAATGTTAGCTTGTATTTAAAGCTAGCGACAGATATTGAAAATTAGGAAAGAAATTGGAAGTGATTAATCAATTACAAAAAATTAATTTTAATGCGGTATACAAGTAACTCTTTGTACTTTTTTTTTGCACTGTAAGCTTTTTTCACTGTATGTAACATTGTACAAGAAAATTCATCAGAACCAAGACAATGATCAAACAATCCTCTTTTTTTTTTCTGACTGCCATAAATGAATTCTTCTCAACTATTACTTAAATAATTTAAAACAATATGTTCATTATACAATGAAATTTCTGTACATGCATGCAACAGGGCAAAGTCACTTTGTTCTTAACGTATGCACACAGGTATGTAAGAACTCTCCATTCAAACTACTCCAACAAAATTATATACAGCCTATATAAAGAACAATTTATTCAAAATATTTTTTTTTTTACGCTTTGATTATAAAACTGAAATATTCAGACACATGCTCCTCACCGGAGTGCACTAATCCTCTGTAGTTGGCATTTAAATTACAGGAGTAGCCTTCTTATTTTTGGCAGTTCACTGTATACTTTGTATACATATCCTTCAAAAAAAACAGCCACTTATACTTTGCTAGTCAGATATTCATAACTTCCAAATCTAGAAATTACCATGCCACACATTGGATTACCTGATAGTTTCCAGCTAACACTTGGTTGATCACTGCTGCTTCATACAAGTTTGTTTTTCAGTTCTTTTGTGGAATGATATTTATGATTTATCATCTGTCATTTCCAGAAATTGTGCATATACATCACGAGTACATTCTCCTTTGGTATTGAATATGAACCTGTAATAGCTTCCATCTGCACAGATTGCTGTGAATCAAAAAAAAAAAAAAAAAAAAAAATTTAAAGATAAATGTTAATATCTTTGCACTTTGCATGTGAAACAAATTTCTTTGATTAAAAGTAGATAAATAAAATAAATGTTTATTGAATGTACCATAGCCAATAAATAACAAGTAAAAGGTACATAATATTCATCATGACAGGAAGCCATGGACTAAGAAGAAGCAAAACTGATGTCTAATACATTGAAAGATTTTTTTTTTTGTAGTTGTTGGCACATCAGCTTCTGTGGCCATAATGCACCTCTCAAGGTTTTTGCAGTACTTTGATCCAAGCCCGAGGCGGGATTTGAACCTGCGACCTTGGGTTGCCAGGCAGGCACTTTACCCACGCGGCTAGCCCGGTCGGCCATTGAAAGATGACTAAAAATATACAAACAAAGATACATACATACAATCTAAGTACACATAAGCTTCAAAAATTATACAAATAATAATCATCTGGTTTATTTAAAAATTTTGTTCCCATGATTAGTTCCCTTCCACTTATTACAATCAATTAGAGGCTCTTGTTATACTCTCCACAATCCTCTGGTCTGTAGATTACTCCCACTCTCATTATACCTTTGCTTCAAACTAACTCTGTGTTGGGTCCATTGTTGTTTTGTATATTTATCAATGATACTGAGAAAGGTATATCGAGCTTAATGTCAAAGTTGGCAGATGATACAATGGTTGGCAGGGTTGTTAATGACAGTGTGCTGCTGCAACAGGATCTGGAAAAGTTGGGTAGATGGCTGAGAAGTGGCAACTGAAATTTAACATTGATAAATACTACACATGGATAGCTGTAACTCCAGAGAAATATACCAACTATGTGGTGTTACACTCAGGGTAGTGGAGAATAAAAGAGACCTTGGGGTAATCGTGCAGTCAAATATGAATTTTTCTGAGCAGTGTACACAGGCTGCCAGAAGTCATGGGTATCTTGTCAATGATATACAGGAATTTTGCGAGCACGAATAAGGAGGCGATTATCCCCTTGTATAAGGCAATGGTCAGGCCACACCTTGAGTACTGCATACAGGTGTGGAAGCCTCATTTTAGGAAAGATGTAGAGTTGCTAGAATGAGTACAGAAAAGGGGTGCACTTACAAAGAAAGGCTTAAGTTCTGCAAGTTGCAGCAGCTGGAGACTAGGCACCTGCGAGCTGATCTGATTGAAGTGTATAAGGCCTTGAATGGTCTGAGCAGGCTCAATGCTAACAGGATACTTCTGCTTGCTCAGATTAAAAGCCTGAGGGGACATAGATTCAAACTGAGGAAAGACAGTTGTAGAACAGATGTGTGGAAGTTTGCCTTTAGCCAGCAGGTAGTTGATTGCTGGAACAAGCTTCCATCTGTTGTTGTTGTGGAAGTTGACAGCTTAAATAAATTCAAGGCAGAACTAGACAAACATTTGGAATGAATGGATCAGTGAAATGGGAAGGGATTTTTTTTTTTTTTTTTTGGTCGATGCTGTATAAGCTTGCTTTCTTGCATTATGTGCCTCCACTAATGCTAAGTCACATCACACAGTTTCTATGATGGTAAGCATAACTTCAAACTCAGCAAGAGCTATTTTTGCAGTCAGGACCACTTTTAATAATAAGCAGGACTCCATCACTACTTCTATCTTCCCTAAATACATTAACATACTCTAATGGAACTTGTCATACCTGATTTCCAGGTGGAAACACATTTCTGTCAGCATTACTTGTCCTAACTAGGAGTTCAAATTTACCCAATTTATTTACATCACTTCTGACATTACTGTAAATACAGTTAAGACTAAGTAATCTTTACAGTTTACTACCCTGACCCACTCCTTTACGTTATTTAGGCTTGTTTCCTTAGTTTTATCTTCTTGCTCATTTCAAACACTGCTACTCTCAGAACATCTTTCCAACTTCAGCTATTGCAGCAACAACAGCGAGATGTGTGCAAGTTTCACCCATATCATCAGGTAAATGTGTCTATATTATCCTTCTCCCTGAACCCTTAAGATATCTTCAATAATATTGGCAAAAACCCATGCACTATCTTTGTTCACAGGAATATCATTTATCTACAAGTGCAGGCCATGACAATAAAAATTTTTACCCTAAAACCCAGAGTAAACCCACAAGGCTTTTACCATATAATCTCTCCATCGTGTCTGAGCAGAATTAAACAAATATCTCTTGTATATTAATGATCTTCTTCCATTGACTGGAAATCCTATCCATAGTTTTGCCGATGATAGCACACTGCATTCCACTTTCCATTTTGAGAAACCTTGTCCTGTTCAATCAGCTTCAACTTCTCGAAAATCTGCTACCAATTCCTTAAATGCCGATCTTCAGGTAATTCTCCAGTGGGGCAAAGACAACTTAGTTGATTTCAATCCTTCTAAAACTCAGTCTTGTCTTATATCTCGCAAAAAGGATTCTTCTGCTCCTATGCTTATCTTTAGTGACACTCCGATTTCTAGGCAAAATGATATATCTCTTTTGGGGATTACCCTGACTTCTAATCTCTCTTGGCACAAGCACATTAGAAATATTGCTTCTTCTGCATCTAAAAAAACTTGGTTTTCTCTTTCACTCTCGGCATTACTTTTCTTCCAAACAGCTGCTCACTCTGTATAAATCACAAATCTGCCCTGCCATGGAATATTGTTTCCACATCTAGGGTGGTGCCCCCAAAACCTCTTTCAGGCTTCTTGATTCCATTCAGAAGAGAGCAGTGAGGTTAATTAATGATTCATCTCTAACAGAGTCTCTGCACTCACTGTCTCATAGACATACTGTTTCTGCTGCATGACTCTTCTACAGATCCATGGGCACTGTTCTTCTGAATTAGCTTCTATAATTCCTGCTCTCTCTTACAAAACAGTACGAACACGTGCCGCCACCAGCCAACATCCATTTACTGTCCAACTTCAAACTCACAGAACCAACTTTTCATCTTCCTCGTTTATTCATTCAACTGCCGTTTTCTGGAACAACCTTCCTTCTTACGTATTTCCTGAAAATTACAGTCTACAGAAGTTTAATGTCAACAAATATTTTCTTTCGTCTTCTCAACCTCCAACCCAAGCACTGTACTAAGTACTGTCGGTTCTAATACCTCTCTGTTTGGGGTTTACATAGGGGAAAAAAAAAAAAAGTAACACTGATTAGCAGAGCTCAGTGTCAGGTGTTTTTTATACTGTGTCCCAACCCGTGCACTCGCTGTAGTTCACCTGCAGCTGCTTCGATTTACATAATGACTCGTGGTCATAATGTTTTGGCTCATTATCAATCCTCTGCAGGATGGAAGGCTCCTCAACGATTAATGTTTAGGGAAATGGACCATAATCTGCCACGCTGGTCCAGTACGGATTGGCAGATTGGCTTTATTTAGCAGTCAGGGGCTTGAACCCCGGCTACTCAAAGAGCATGTACTGCTGCACTCCTGCTCCTAACCACTCAGCTACAGAGTGTCTCCATTGAGGAGGAGTCCACTGATTACTACTCTGTATCTTCTCCCACTCAACCAACCTTTTGTCCATTGTAGCAACTTGCTCTTAATGCCATACTGCTCAATTTGTTTCGTTGTCTTCCATGTGCAACAGTATCAAAATCTTTCCTGAAATCCAAGTATATGATATCAAAATTATTTTTTGCATCCAGTTCCTTTGCGACCACATCATAATATCCAATCAAATTGGTCAGACAAAACTTCCCCTTAATAAACCCATGCTGTGTCTGAATTATTACTGCTGTCTTGTATAGGTGATCCTGCAATGCTTCTTTAACCAGTGACTCCATTATTTCCCCTGGAACAGAAGTCAAACTAACAGGTCTGTAATTATTCGTGTCACCCTTTGTAAACTGGAGCTACATTTGCAATCTCCAGTCTGTGGGGACTTCCCCAGAGTCCAAGGATGCTCTCATAATTATGGCTAAGGATTTGCTTACTACCTTTGCAGCTTCCTTTAATATAACTGGATATATCCCATCTGCCCCAGGTGCCTTTCTTATTTTAACTTCAATTTCTGCTCCACTTTACTCTCAGTTATTACCAAATCATTTAACTCCCTGTTAGAATTTGATAAGCATCTGGCCTTCGCCTCCTTGAATAACTTCTCATGTGTGAATGTAGATGCAAAATACTCTTTTAGTTTGGCAGCTATCTGAGAATGATTATCTACAATCAAACCATTAATATCAAGTGGACCAATCTAATTCATCCCCTTCCTTTTAGAGTTTATAAGTAAAGAAGTCTATGCTGTTTTTCTTTGCATCCTTTGCAAAGATTTCTCATAATCTGCCTTCGCTTGCCTAATCTCCTTTGTGACTTTATTACAGAGTAGGTTATATCTACCATAGGCTTCTGTGTCGCCTAATAATTTATATGCATTCTATGCATTTTCCTTCTCTGCTACGAGCCTGATTAGTTCTTCTGACATCCATTGGGGACTAAACCTAGAACAGTATTTCTTAGTTAGAACAAAAAGCCTAGTAGCTTCCAAGATTAATTCCTTGAATGCTTCAAGGTTTAGAATTTGCTGTTGGTAACATCATCAGTTAGTCCCACTGTATAGAATTAACCTAACCTAATTTTACATCAGTGTCCTGGTATGAACTTGTCCCATTTGTCTCAATGTTGCACAACAATGTTCTTCTGTTGCAAGGCTATTCCACAAACACAAAAAACAACATTTAAACCCACATTGAAACCCCCTTAAGATCACTGGATGTGTTCTAACCATAATCCTGGTATTTTATAGCATGTAGAACGTTAGACATGCTTTCATGTCCACCTGAATGAAACACAGGAACTAATGGAAATTCGTTGTCATTATGAAGCAAAACTGCTTTTAAACTTAATTTTGAGGCATCTATGAATAAATGGTATTCATCTGACTTATGCAAGACACTAGTTCTTTCAGAAGTCCAATAAGATCTTTGCAAAAACACATACTATCCTCTGTAGCAAAATATGTCACAAAGTTGTCTTTTCAAAACACTGAAATCTTTGAAATTGAGTATATTCCACTGCTGTAACCTAACAATTCAGCTTGTTCTTTCAGCAAATTTAAGTCTCAAACCAGCCAGCTCTTACTGGTTGATACCAGAACTTACTGGCTGATAGTCGACATGTTGTGAGGCTTCCAGGGAATCCTCAACTTGGACTCTCGAGGGGCTGATTATGTTTGGATGATAGATTTACAACCCTGAGAACATGTCACGATCAATTAATATGGGAAAACCTTGGCACAGCCTACAAAAATCCTCACCAAAATTGCTGTGTACTCTCTTCAAATTGTAAATTGTTGCTTCGGAATTTAAACCCAAGAGGTAGAAGTCTGATTATGTCTATCACAAGAAAAGAGGCCAGAATCAATTGCTAAAATTAAGAGAATTAATTTATATCTGTTAAAAAAATGAGTATGTCATACATTACTGGCTAGATTATTCAAAATTGGCATATTTTGGTAAAATGTAACTCCCTCTATATTTAAAAAACTGTGATGTTATGTGAAACTATCATAGTGATTTTCGAAATCTATGCATAAAAACTGGTTAAAAACAGCATTTAAGTTCTTGGAGGTAAAAATTGTGTTGGCTAGTGTAATTATTAAACAAACAGCAACTGTACCTTAGGTTGCAGTATGTTGATACTATTTCGCCAAGGCACAAATCAGTTAAAACATTTAGAAAATAGAATTTTTCCAATAGTCAAATTATTTTTTAAGTATTGGATGCTGTTCTAGTTCATTGTATGAATCAGTAAAGTCATACAGATACTTGATTATTTGATTATTAAAAATAAGATAGTTTATTAATGAGCATTCCATTTTTTAAAATTGTGTTGTTTAAAGGTTATATGATAAATTTTTAACACAGAAAACAAAGATGAACTTTCTTGAAAGGTACTGTGAGTTACAGCTAGGTGGGTAATGTGTTGAAGAGCAGGAATGTTTCACATCACTGTAGGCCTGCCAGCCTTCTGAACACCTGCCATATATTTCATATTGCTGATCCAAATTATTTTTATATTAAATGATATTTTCACGTTATCTGTTTCATATAACCAATATTTGGTCTTATCCGTTTTCACGTTAACCAGTTTCCACTTTAATACTGTTTTTTTATATTATATCTAGAACCAACACATTAAAATATAATAAGGTTAAACTTGTAGGGATCAACAACAACAAATATGTAACTTCTGAGAAACACCACAAGAACAGCTATGCGATTATTGCAGACTGTTGATACCCGAGCATCTAAAAATTTGTCATATGCTATTCAATTTGATGGAAGTTTCAAACATGTTATTAACTTACCAATTACAGAATTGGTCTCAGCTCCAAATGCACAGATACAATATGCTCCACTAGGCACTTGAAATTTGGAAAAACTCCATTTTGAACTGAAGTACTTGGGAAGAAAAGATGCAGATGCTAAACTGTAAAATATGCAATTTTTTTTAAATTAAAAAAAAAAAAAAAAAAACAGGAAAATTTTAAATTCATGATCCAATAATTTAAAAAATGTTCTAAATTGTTCTACATCTTTTAGTAACAGATCCTTTAAGCGCAGAGGCTTACACAAGTCAAACTAGTAGAAATGCACTAATAAAATCAATTAGTGTTTAGAAAAACTTTCAGTTTTGGAAAATCCATATCAAAGCAGAACCGAGCAAAGTAAAGGATGACAAGGCTATAACATTAAACCATTCAATCCAATTACACCATCAAAACAAGTTGTACTATGCTGCTGTAACTAATTTAATAATTAAACACATTGACTGTCATTTACCAAATATAACTTAAGATAATTTCATTAATGAATAAATTAATAGCTATTACAATATCTAAAACACTTCAGAACAATATGGTTCCTTAGACTGAGAATAAATAATTAAAAACTTGTTTAGATATCGACACACTGCAGAATCCTCCATTGAAAACTTGCCAGACACAAAGCTAGAGAATAAACAGACAAGTAAGAGACAGACACAAGACAAAGCGGTCATAAAAAATATTTTATTAACAGTCCCCAAGCACATGCTCAAAACTGTACCGAGTTTTTCCATTAAGAAGCCCAAGGGCTTGTATTTGGTTTTTGCATTTTTAAGGTTCTCATGTTCTCCCTAAATAGAAGCCCATGGGCTTCTTAACGGAAACAGGTTTATTTTGAAATAATATTTATTTGATTAATGAAAGGTTATTTTTATTTTAAATATTGCAACAATAGAACAGTATGAAATTAAAAATTATTCTAAAAATTTTAAGAATATACTTATCTTAAAAATATATAAATATATAAGACATATAATAATTGCAAGAAGAGAATTATTTATATTAGTAATTTTCATTCAGAACCTGTTGTATCAGAGCAATCCAAATTAGTAGTGGAAGAATTGTTGTTTTCGTCTTCATCCAATTCCATTAATTCTTCATCACTTCCATCACTAGCAGCCAGATCATCAGATTTAATTTCAAGTCCATGATTGTTTACAAGGATAATTCACAATTTTTGATTTAATATATTGGTCGCTGGTACTTCTTGTCCATTTGCAGCAACACTGCAACATTCAAATACTCTTTGAATTGATTTTGATTGGATTGTATTATAGGCAGAAATAAGCATTTCAACAATCTTTTGGTAAGATAGTCTTTTTCTATATCCTTTTGGAGTAAATTCAGCAGTTTCTTCTCTTACCCAATTATCCCATTCCTTTCTCATAGCAGCTTTGAAACTGGAATTTATGGCAAAATCTAGGGGCTGCGTGTAGTGCTCTATCTTTCCTGGAGTTATTACTGCCTTTGAGCCATAATTTTTAAAAAGATATTTTAAAATTTCTTCTTTCTTATGAGTTCCATAAGAATCCCAAATAATTACTGATGGAGTGTTACTAAAATAAGATCCTCTCTTGCAGAAAACAGTATCCATCCATGTCTTCAGTAGATTTGTGTCCATCGATCTGCTTTTGTTTACAGCAACAACTGCTTTACCACTGGGGATTGTTACTTTGGGAATTTTCTTTAAGCCATGAAAAATAATCATAGGTGGGAGTATGCGTCCATCCAATGATATTGTCAAATAGACAGTGTATCGATTTTTACTGAACCCTGTATCCGCACCATCAACATTTTTGCTCCCAACAAAGTGAAGAGTGCAATCTCTTGCCATGTCAAAGTAACATGGAGTTTCATCCGTATTAAAAACACGATCACTTGTCATTTCTGTTGTAGCTTTATTTACTTGAATTAAGTATTGCTTTACTTGTTCCTGCGTTTCCTTTGGATCACGATTATCCAGTTGTCCATGATGAGTTATTTTACGTGATCTAATCCGATGTCAGAAGATCGGTGGTTATTTCGTTCCTTTTTGAAAAATTCAAATAGTTTTTTTCTCAATTTTGGGATAAAACACCTTCCTTCCTGCGCCCTCAAGACGTTTGTGTTTACGTTTTTTAACCGACAAGAAGCAGAATTCAATAATTCTGCTTCTTTTTGCAACCAACGGCAAAGATTTTTCCTGTCAATGCCTGTTTGTTGCGATATTGAATTTTGACTTTCCCCCACTTTTAAACATGTCACAAACTGTAGTTTTTCCTGGATAGTATACGATTTTAGTTTACTAGAATTTTTATTTTCCATTTTTTAGGGTTAAATATTCTGACAACGAGTAAAGATGCGCAGTTCACGTCTATTGCAATGACATCTCGGGCATGCGCAGAGCCCTGATATACGGGACGTTAAGAGAAAGCGCGTTATTATTTGTCCCCAATAAAAGCCCATGGGCTTCTATTTGGAAAACAAAATCCTAATATAGGCCCAGATGGGCCTATATTTGGGTGGGCCTCTTAACGGAAAAACCCGATAAGTGTATTATGTCCGTAGAAATGCACACGTGTGTAATCAATCAGGCCAATTTGCATGTTTTGTAGGCTGAAACCCTACCCCATCTGCACGAGATTAACTAAGTACAGCCTGGAATTTATTAGCATTAAGTACTATATTCATTTTAGCAAGGACTTATAGTACTATTGTTTATGTCATTAAATTTTTAGCTAGAACTTATGCTTTTATGGTATTCACCTCAATCTGTGTGGTTGAAGATATCAAATTCAAGTGAAGAAAAACAAATTAAAAATTAAAATTAAAGTTAAAAATGGCCCGAGGAAAAAATAAGTGAGAAGAGTGCAACCACTCTTTTGATATCTGAGGTCAGTGTTCAAAGCTTTTGTAATTCTGTAAAGACCAGAGAGTGTGAGTTATTTTGTTGTTTGTATAGTATGGTGTTCGGTTATGTTGGCCTGCTGTTCATTATGCTCTTAGCCACTGGGCCCTGGAAAACCAAGAAACCAATATTACCTGTCCAGTACTGCGAAGTGGGCTGGGTACAGTAGGATAATGTGATTCTCTGGCAGGAAGAACCCCTGCCAGAGAATCACATTACCCGGCATTACCAAGGGCTTGACGGGCAGGAGGGAAAAAAATTTTTATTTGAAACAAGCACAGGGATAACAGTTGGGACAAAAGGTGAAGAGAAACAGAGTGAATGTTAGGAAGGTACAGACAGGATAGACAAGATAGAGCAGGGGGTTAATTAAGAAGTACATCCGGTCAATATGGGATGCCAGTGCAATGTTGAGTCAGCTTAGCGCAACATAAGCACTGAGAAATCAAAAATGAGTGTGTTATAGACCTAATAACCATGATGAGCAAACAAACAAGTTTGTTTACAGATAAAAAGTGGACCAATAAATCAGAATGCCTTATAATGGAGGATCTTCCAGATACAAAGTTTTCTGAGCAGTGCAAACAGGTGGCAAGAGTAGCTCATGGGGAGCTTGTCAATGATATACAGGAATTTTACTAGCAGGGATAAGGAGATCATTATCCCTTTGTATAAGACAATGATCAGGTCACACCTTGAGTACTGCATACAGATCTGGAGGCTTCAATTTAGGATAGATGTAGAGCAGCTGGAATGAGTACAGAGAAGGGCAATGAGATTAGTGCGTGGAACAAAGGGTTGCTGTTACCAAGAAAGGCTTAATTTCTGCAAATTGCAGCATCTGCAGACTAGGCATATACAAGGAGATCTAATTGAGGTGTATAAGGCCTTGAATAGTTTGAGCAAGCTCAGTGCTGATGGGATTCTTCCTCTTGCTCAGATTCCGCATCTGAGGGGACAAATTCAAATTGAGGAAAGACAATTGTAGAATAAATGTGCGGAAATTTGCCTTCAGCCAGCGGGTGGTTAATTGATGGAACCTACTTCCATCTGTCATTGTGGAATTTGACAGCTTAAATAAACACAAGGCTGAACTAGACAAACTTTTGGAGTGAATGGATGGGTGAAACGGGAAGGGTTTTTTTTTTTTTTTTTTGGCTGATGCTATATAAAATTGCTTTTTTGCATCATATTCCTCTGCTAATGTTGTAACAATGCATTTGCACTAAATGTCAGCAGACGCGTAGCTAGGTTTTTGGCGTCCTTGCCAAATTCGTGACTATGCGCCTTTTTACGATAATTAGTAGTCGAGTTGGTCAACTACCATCGTAAAAAGGCGCGTAAATAAAATTATCATAATAAATAATAATAAGTACAGTCTGACCTTTGTTTAACGAACTTCTTTATACCAGATTTTTTTTTTTAGCGAATTTTTTTTAAATTCTCCTTCGCAATTATATTTAAAATAGTGTTTGTAGAACAAAGAAAATTTTCTATATGAGATTATGTGGTTAACGGATTAAGCATTGTTCGCCCCTCTCGTCTTCAAGAAATTTAGGCACCAGTGCTGTTGCTAAGCACAATAACTAATCTCTTTGGCTTAAAAGATTACCATCGGCAACTTAGCGGTACCTGTAAAACCTATCTAACTTCCTGTCCCACATTTGATTGGATACTAAGATGTGGTCACAAAGGAGCTGGAAGCAAAAAATAATTTTGATGTGATATATTTGGATTTCAAGAAAAGCTTTTGATACTGTTGCACATGGAAGACTACTGTAAAAATTGGAGCAGTATGGTATTAAGGGCAAGTTGCTACAATGGATAAAAGGATGGCTGAGTGGAAGACGACAGAGTGGTAACCAATGGATGCTGCTCTTTGTGGAATAATATTATTAGTGGAGTCTCTCAGGGTTCGGTATTGGGCCCAATGTTGTTTTGTATATTTATCAATGATACTGTTGAAGGGACATCAGGCTTATTGTCCAAGTATGCAGATAATACAATGGTTAGCAGAGTTGTTAATGACAGTAATGGCAGTGTGCTACTGCAACAGGATCTAGAAAATTTGGGCAAATGGGTTTAGATGTGGCAACTGAAGTTTAACATTAACAAATGCAAAGTACTGCATATGGATAGAAAAGGAACCCCAGTGAAACGTACCAAATGTGTGGTATGGTTCTTAGGGTGGTAGAAAATGAAAAGGACCTGGGAGTAAATGTGCAATCAATAATGAAGTTTTCTGAACAGTGCTGAGCAGGTCATGGGATCTTGTCAATGATATAAAAGAATTTTGTGAGCAGGGATAAGGAGGTGATTATCCCCTTGTATAAGTCAATGGTCAGATCATATCTTGAGTACTGCATACAGGTCTGGAGACCTCAATTTAGGAAGGATGTAGAGCTGTTGGAGAGAGAAGGGCAACAAGATTGGTGAGGGGAACAAAGGGATTCTCTCTCTTACCAAGAAAGGCTCAAGTTCTGCAAATCGCAGCTTCTGGAGAATAGGCACTTGTGAGAGGGTGATTTGATTGAGGCATATAAGGCACTGAATTGGTTGAGCAGACTTAATTCTGATGGGATTAAGATCCTATTGTTCAGATTACAAGCCTCAGGGAGCATAAACTCAAATTGAGAAAGATTGTTATTAGCATTAGCAAAAGTACAGGCATATGATGCAAGAAAGCAAGCTTATGCAGCATCAGCCAAAAAAAAAAAAAACCACTTCCATTTCACCCCTTCGTTCATTTAAAATAAACTGTCCAGCTGAGCCTTAAATTTATTTAGGCTATCAGCTTCCACAACAAGGGATGGAAGTCTGTTCCACCAACCAACTACCCGCTGGCTAAAGGCAAATTTCCGCACATCTATCCTACATATGTCTTTCCTTAATCTGAATTTATGCCCACTCAGGTGATTATTCTGAGCAAGAATCCCATCAGCATTGAGCATGCTCAAACCTTTCAAGGCTTTATATACCTCTATCAGATCACCTCGCCGGTGCATAGTTTCCAGACACTGTAATTTGCAAAATGTAAGCCTTTCTTCATAAGAGCAACCCTTTGTTCCATTCACTAATCTTGTTGCCCTTCTCTGTTCTCGTTCCAGCAGCTCTACATCCTTCTTGAAATGAGGCCTCCAGACCTGTATACAGTACTCAAGGTGTGGCCTGACCAGTTGCCTTATACAAGGGAATAATCACTTCCTTATCCCTGCTAGAAAAATTCCTGTATATCATTGCCAAGACAACATGAGCTACTCTTGCAGCCCGTCTACACTGCTCAGAGAACATATCTGCCTGCACAATTACTCCCAGGTCCTTTTCATTCTCTACCACTGTCAGCATAGTACCACAGAGTTGATAGGTTGCTCTGGGGTTGCTGTTTCCCCATATGTAGTACTTTACATTTGTCAATGTTAAACTTCATTTGCCACCTCTCAGCCCATCTGCTCAACCTTTCCAGATCCTGTTGCAGCAGCATAGCGTCAGTAGTGTCCTCAACAACCCTGCCAACCTTTGTATCATCTGCAAACTTGAACATTACGCTTGATATGCCATCATCAATATCATTTATAAATACAGAAAACAATAATGGACCCAACACTAAACCCTGAGGGACACCACTAATAACATTAGTCCACAATGAGCAGTGTCCATTGATTAACACTCTCTGTCTTCTCCCCTTCAACCATCCCTTTATCCATAGCAGCAATTTGCCTCCAATGCCACACTGCTCCAATTTGTGCAGCAGTCTTACATGTACAACAGTATCAAAAGCCTTTCTAAGATCCAAATATATAATATCGGAGTTATTCCCTGCATATAGTTCTTTTGTGACTACATCATAGTATCCAATCAAATTGGTCAGGCAAGACTTTCCCTTAACAAAACCATGCTGTGTCCAAGCTATAACTGAAGTCTTGTCTAGATGATCCTGCAGTGCTTCTTTAACCAGTGCCTCCATTAATTTTCCTGGAACAGAAGTTAAACTCACAGGTCTATAATTACTTGTGTCAGCCTTTGACCCTCCTTTGGGTATTGGGGTCACATTTGCACATCTCCAGGCTATGGGTACCTCCCCTTGAGTCCAAAGAATCTCTCGTAATTATGGCTAAGGGTTTCCTTACCTCTTTTGGTGCTTACTATAATATAACTGGATAGATCCCATCCACCCCAGGTGACTATTTTATGTTTACCCTCAACAATTTCTCCTCCACTTTCCTCTCAATTATTACAAAATTATCTAGCTCACTGCCAGAGTTTACTTCACCTCTGGCATTCCCCTTCCTGAATAACTCAGGCGCCTCCATAGCCAGGTGGGAAGGAGCAGCAGTGCATAGCACACGCTCCTTGATTAGCCGGGGTTCGAGCCCGTCACCACCAAATACGGAGGATGCAGAAAGGTCAGGGAATGACCACCGCATATCACGGAGCAATATGGCCTTAGTTGCTAATGCTCCTAAAAAAAAACCAAATAACAAATCCTGAATAACTCCTTATGTGTGAATGTAGATGCAAAATACTCATTTAGTTTGTTAGCCACCTGAGCAGGATCCTCAACTGTTGAACCATCAATATCCAGTGGACCAATCTAATTCATCCCTTTCCTTCTAGAGTTTACATAGGTAAAGAACTCTTTTCTGTTTTTCTTTGCATCCTTTGCCAAGAATTTCTCATAATCTACCTTTGCCTGCCTAATCTCCTTTGTGACTTGGTTACAGACCATCTTATATCTATCATAGACTTCCATGTCACCCATTAATTTATATGTATCCCATGCATTTTTCTTCTCTGCCATATGTCTCATTAGTTCATCTGAAATCCATTTAGGCCTAAACCTTGAACAATATTTCTTAGTTGGTATGTAAAGCCTAGTAGCTTCCAAGATAAGTTCTTTGAATGCTCCCCATTTTGAATTTGCTGTTGGTAACATCATCAGTTGATCCCACTGAATAGAATTTAAATACTGTCTCAGACCACTGTAGTCGCCTTTACGAAAGAAATAACCCTTCCCTTTGCCTCTGATGGTAGTTACCTCTTTGAGTAAATCCCACTTCAGCACACTATGATCACTGCCACCTAGTGGTTCCTTTATCTGCAGATTCTTAATGCATGAAGAATCACTACTGATAATCAGATCAAGAGTATTATCTTGATCTGATTATCTCCCTCTTGTTGCCTCCCAAACATGCTGATGTAGAAAACAATCATCCAATAAATCCACAAAAGCCTTGCTAGTGTATGAGTGACCAACCCACAAATTTCAGTCAATATCTGGGAAATTAAAATCCCCCATTATAAGACTCTCTGATTTACTGACCCACTCTATTTCTCTATACAGTTTCTTATTATACTCATCAGAGTCATTAGGCCTATAGCACACTCCTACTCTCAATTTTGATCTCCCAATTTCTTATGTCACATCAAACATACTCGACGCTGCACTGTCCAGCAATGTCGACTGGCTTCACTTCCTTGGATTTTATGTGTTTCTTAACTAATAGCATAACCCCTCCTCCCTTCCTATCCTGTCCTGTCTATCCTTTCTGTACACATGCACTCCCCAAATTCCATTTCTGCATTCCTTATATCTGTGTGACACCACGTCTCTAATATCCCAACAATCTGCCTTTGATGTTTTGAGCAATACCTCAAATTCATCAAATTTATATACCAAACTCCTAGCATTGGTGTACACGCAAGTATACATGCACCTGTTCCTATTCTTAGCTACTCTAACACAACCCGTGTGTTTACTTGTACCTAATGACTCCCAACAGTCTCTGAAATATCCTGCATCTTGTTTTCCAGGCTGCTGCTCATTCCAATAGAAGCAGTGCAAGAATCACTTTCACCTCTGTCAGTGGCTACTGTTAATCTATTAGTCCTTGTATACCCCCAAGCTAGCAGTTTTCCGACCCACCTAACACTGCCTCGATAGCATCAGCAAATATTCTTGCACCCTTTCTATTTAAGTGTATCCCATCCCCGTAGAAGCAGTCTCTCCTGTTAACATATAAGGCCTTGAATGGGTTGAGCAGGCTTAATTCTGATGGGATTAAGATCATCCTATTGTTCAGATTACAAGCCTGAGGAAGCATAAATTCAAATTCAGAAAGACTGTTATAGAATAAATGTGCAGAAATTTGCCTTAGCCAGCGGACAGTTGATTGCTGAAACAGACTTTCATCTGTTGTCACAGAAATTGATAACTTAAATAAATTCAAGGAGGAACTCGACAAACGTTTAGAGGGAATGAATGTGTGAAATGAGGTTTTTTTTTTTTTTTTTTTGGCTAATGCTACATAAGCTTGCTTTCTTGTATCACATACCTCTACTACTACTACATACTGAGAAGTCTAGTTGGTCCACTAGCCAGTGGGCAGATCAAGGGTATTCCATTCAGACAATAGGCTCTTGTCAATCTTCTACTGTAAGCACCCCGTTAAGAGTTTTATGAGAGTGGTTTTTCTGTACACCAACAAAGGGTGATCTGTTGTTTCGCTGAAGTGAATATCTGAATCGTCTGGAAATTTAGATATTAAGCCTGATATAACTTCATCAATATCATTAATAAATACAGAAAACAAAATGGAACCAACACTAGACCCTGGGAGACTACACTAATAACATTAATCCACAAAGAGCATTGTCCATTGATTACCACTCTATCTTCTCCCACTCAACCATCCCTTTATCCATTCTAGCAACTTGCCCTTAATGCCACACACTGGTAAGGTTTAAGAAATTGATTGAATTGCACATGGAAGACTGCTACACAAATTGGAGCAGTGTGACATTGGAGGCAAATTGCTGCTATGGATAAAGGGGTGGTTGAGGGGGAGAAGACAAAGAGTGGTAATCAATGGACACTGCTCATCGTGGACTAATGTTATTAGTGGAGTCCCTCAGGGCTCAGTGTTGGGTCCATTATTGTTTTCTTTATTTATAAATGATATTGATGATGGTATATTAAGCTTAATGTCCAAGTCTGCAGACGATACAAAGGTTGGCAGGGTTGTCAAGGACACTACTGACACTATGCTGCTGCAACAGGATCTGGAAAGGTTGAGCAGATGGGCTGAGAGGTGGCAAATGAAGTTTAACATTGACAAATGTAAAGTACTACACATGGGAAAAAGCAACCCCAGAGCAACGTATCAACTCTGTGGTACTACACTGACAGTGGTAGAAAATGAAAGGGACTTGGGGATGGTTGTGCAGGCAGATATGAAGTTCTCTGAGCAGTGCAGACGGGCTGCAAGAGTAGCTCATGGAGTATTGTCAATGATATACAGGAATTTTTCCAGCAGGGATAAGGAGGTGATTATTCCATTGTATAAGGCAATGGTCAGGCCACACCAAGAGTACTGTATACAGGTCTGGAGGCCTCATTTCAAGAAGGATGTAGAGCTGCTGGAACGAGTACAGAGAAGGGCAACAAGATTAGTGAATGGAACAAAGGGATGCTCTTACGAAGAAAGGCTTAAGTTTTGCAAATTACAGTGTCTGGAGACTAGGCACCAGCGAGGTGATCTGATAGAGGTGTATAAAGCCTTGAATGGTTTAAGTATGCTCAATGCTGATGGGATTCTTCCTCTAGCTCAGAAAAAGCACCTGAGAGGGCATAAATTCAAATTGAGGAAAGACAGATGTAGGATAGACGTGCGGAAATTTGCCTTTAGCCAGCGGGTGGTTGGTTGGTGGAACAGACTTCCATCCCTTGTGGTGGAGGTTGATAGCCTAAATAAGTTTAAGGCTCAGCTGGACAGGTATTTTGAACGAACAGAGGGGTGAAGTGGAAGTGGTTTTTTTTTTTTTTTTTTTTTTTTTTTGGCTGATGCTGCATAAGCTTGCTTTCTTGCATCAAATGCCTCTACTAATGCTAATGCTAATTGTCTATTTCTGTTTCGAGGGTAAACGTAAGTCTCTCGTGTATCTTGTTGAATGTGTTAAGCTATACATCGATAGTTTCCTTGTTACCAATTAGAAGAACGTCATCCGCATATCTCATGTAAAGTCTAAGATTAGAGGGAAATGGTTGAAGCACTTTTTGTTCGATGGAAGCCAAATAAATTTCAGACAAGAGGGCTGATATACTTAGACCCATAGGGAGACTGTATACCTGTTGGTAAATTTTGTCCAGAAAACAAAATAGTTTTGCTTTAAGTAAGAACGACATCAGTTCCAAAATACTACTAATATTTAAATTAGTCTATTTAAATTAAAGTGTCATCTCTGGTTAGTAATTTCCTTAAGGCTTGTAAAGCACCTTCTATGTGTACGTTTATGTAAAAATATATGTCAAAGGATTGTTTGTTGTTTGTTATTTGGTTTTTAGGAGCATTAGCAACTAAGGCCATATTGCTCCGGGATATGCGGTGGTCATTCCCTGACCCTTCTGCATCCTCTGTATTTGGTGATGACGGGCTTGAACCCCGGTCTAATCAAGAAGCGTGTGCTATGCACTGCTGCTCCTTCCCACCTGGCTACCGAGGTGCCTACGTCAAAGGATGCAAGAATATCGCTGTCTGAAATGGTAATGGAATTGATATATTCATGTGCTTGTTCAGTTTTATATACTCGAAATTTGGAAAACCTCATTAGAGGTGAAATGATTTTCACCAGAAATGCAGATAAATTCGCATATGTGGAACATTTGAATGATACAATGGGCCGTAAAGGATAATCCAATTTATGCAGTTTAACAATACCGAAAATGTGAGGGAGAACATTTTGCATATTCCAATTTGTTGAAGTGCACATAAACAAATTTGCTTTTCACTCCTAAGACTCCTTAGTTTTATGTCTAATTTATTCTTAAGTTTATTAATATTAAAATTGTCATTTATTCTATATGTCGTTGTATCTGAAAGAATGTGTACCATTTTATCTATATACATGATTTTGTCCATAATTACAATGGTGTCTCCTTTATCTGCCTTTTGTATTACGATAATCGGATTCTTTCTTAATGTCCGAATATCAACCAGCTGTTGACTAATGTTAGACTTATTAGTTAATTGGGAGTATTAATCTTTACAAGCCTTAAGGGAATTACTAACCACAGATGACACTTTGATTAAATGGACTAACTTAAATATTAGTAGTATTTTTGAACTCATGTCATTCTTACTTAAAGCAAAACAATTTTGTTTTCAGGAAAAAATTTATGAATAGGTATACGGTCTCCCTATGGGTCTAGGTATATCAGCCCCATTGTCAGAAATTTATTTGACTTCCATCGAACAAAAAGTGCTTTTTGTTCAGTTTAATCAATTTCTTAAACCTTACCATTTATAAAGTGGGCACAAGATTGTGCCTACTTTAAAAATGGTAAATGGATACCAGGATTTACAGAGAAAAAAATACAACCAAGTAAATTTCTACATTTTCATTCACATCATCCTCTATACATTAAAGAAGTGGTTCTTTTTAACCAGATCCATAATGCCATTAAATATAGTTATTCACAGGTTGATTTTGGCATTGAACTTAAAAACCTCATGGAAAAATTCTTAGATAGGAAGTATCCACTACGGTTGATAAATGACACCATTGTCAAGGTTAATAACAGAATTAATAACCCACATCAATGCAACAATCGTTATGACGGGAAACTAGGAACCCAATTCGTTCTCCCTTACCACAGGCAATTTATGAAACGCCTTAGGCAAGTCTTTGCAAACACAAATATAACCATAGTTTTTTTGTCATATAATAAACTAGGTTCCAAATTCAATATATATTAGAATACACAAATACATTACACAGGATTATAATATTATATATCTAATTCAATGCCGAATTGACTGTAATGCCTGTTATATTGGGAGCACCATGCCTAAATTTGGTACTTCCAAAATCTCTAACAAGCACATGTATTATCATTTTAATAGTTTTAAGTCTAACCTATTTAGTACAGCATGTCCATTCCCACAATCATAATCCACTGATTGAGTCAGCTATTACTATAATTAAATTGGAATGTAATTATAAAACTCTCCAAAATGAAGCTTTAGTTATTGAATGGTTTCGTCTACACACATCATTGAACGTATTAAACACAAAACTCCCAATCAACCTCTCCCCTATTTGGGACTTGGCACAAATAAAGTTCCCACATGCTCTGAATTGCATCTTGGATAATAGCTCTGCTTATTAATAATGTTCGCATCCTCTTCTCACAATGCTAACTGAAGACGAACGCTGAATGTTGCTCGTGCACAGCTATTGGTTTTTCATTAATAATTAATCTATTCAAGGTTATTACCATCTTTATGGTTTTAACTGACAACCATGAAATGGAATGTACATTCCCTTTCTTACACGTATATTTTAATGGGTTTAATTAATTTCATGTTTTTATTTCTTAAAATTTAAATTGAACCACGGCTTCAGTAATGATTCAGTACAAGTAAGTCTCTCATTCTTATTAACTATGTGTCTTCTATAATCTCATCACATCCAAGCGGATTCATCAAGAGGTGAGAGCTGAAAATTAAGCGGTGCTACTTTAATATATTTAGTCATTATAACACAGCACATAAGGAGTCCTTAAACTTAAAGTTAGATGGATATACACTTAATAGTTCAAAACAGGAATATATGATAAAGAATTAAAGACCATAAAGTGCTATCAACTGCTTTTCCTTGATGATTTGCACCCTAACATCAAGCTGTTTTTTGCCATCTAACATGATATTCCTCATCCAGCCTAAGGACAAGTCATCTTTTGCAACATTTAAAGCCTATATCTGAGGGCAACATTTAGATAGGCTGTTACGGCAAGAGAAGATGATAGTGGGGGAGTGATGTTAAAGTTTTGGAAAGAATTGAATATTTTAATGTTGTTGTGGGCTTTTTTTTGGCATAAGGGCTACTATAGCCAAATTACACCTGAATATTTTAAAAGATATAAAGAACATTGGTGCTGCCTGGAATGATATTAAAGAACAAATATGAATTGGGTGTAGATGAAATTGAACCCACAATTTACAACTGACTTCAAAAAATTTGAAGAATGTGTGGAGACAGTGACCAACAGCCTGGAACCTTGTAGGCAACTGAATTTTCAAATGGATGTAGCTAAACATTCAGACATTTATAGATAGCCACAGAAAGGAACTCACCAACCAAAAACTGATAACTTCTATCAGAATAGCACGATGACATCAGTCAAGAAGAAAACATGAATGATCAGCTCAAAGGGTTCAAATGCAAGGATATGGCTTAAGATTTTAGGCATGTCCACTTTGAGGAGTGTCTTGACTATGAAAAACAAGATCCCGATGCTGAACACCTTTCCAAGGTTTTTCAAAGGCATTCCATGATGTCCTTGCCTGCTATTGGGCCATATATGTGGAAAAAAAGAGGACAACTGTTCAGACATTCTTTGATGTGTTCTTTAAGAAAATAGTAGCTATAGAATCAGTATTATCTAGATCAGGCTCTACTACTTTTTAAGCCAGAAGCCCAGAAATTGTTTCCTCAGACCCTGATAACTCCAGCCATTACCCTCACTTAGTCTTCTAATTAAACATCCCTCATCATCAAGCAATATTGGACTCGGCAATCAAAAAAAAAGTATTATACAGTAGAACACGGATAAAAAGTTTAAGGGCCTGGAGGTTTAGAACTTCTTACACGGGAAAACGACCTAAGGGTATGAAATATTAACTTTACAAATAAAAATGAAAAGATATACATACATAATTTAAAAATGATTGTTAAGTACTATTTCAGAATTTATAAATATTTTACTTTGCCTATGGGAAATATTTTTAAACTGAGAATTTCTTAACATTCTGTTCATTAAACTCATTACCAAGTTGGAAGAACGAGCTCCTTTGGAGTTTAAATATACTTTAAAAGATCACAATTACAGTAAAACAGAGCAACAATCCACTAAGTAATTCAGAACTGTTCACAACCGTTAACACTTAACGTGGTCAATGTATCCAATTATGGATATTGTTCAAAACAATTGCAATATGTCATTTCCATTGTATCAAATTGTTTATACTAAAAAGGTTTTAGAGCTGAAAGCCTCAGACTACAGAAAATTCACAATCAAACAAGTTAGTGCCAAGCATCATTTTAGTTCATAGTAAACAAACCAAGTAGGTGAAATGGCATCATTTCTGTTATATCTCATATTGTGACTGCCTTTGTGGGTGGTGGTATCTGCCAAGAATCCACTAGCAAAGTGTTGCCTATTCGAGAATCCATTGTCGAAGCGTTGCTCGAGGTAGTTCAATATCGGGGCAACTCATTCTGAAGGCATTCACAATACGAGATACATGAATATCAAAAACTATGCCATGTCACTTACTTCGTTGGTTTACTATGAACTAAAATTATGCTTGGCACTCACTTGTTCGATTACAAAATGTTTATATTGTTTAATATTAAAATAAATAATTTCTATATTTAAAAAACATTAAGTGGGAAAATATCATTATAATAATACACTGTGTATTCTTTATCAGGAACTTTTTATGCTGGAAAACTTTTTATCTGGGAAAATAATACATTACAACACAGAGTTGAAATTGGGACTTAAGAAACTAAACCTAGTGCAAGGGAAAACTTATGCGGGAATTTCTTATCCGGGTTCTACTGTATTTATTGTATAATATAATACATTTTAATAATTTTATATTTTTAACAGATTAATATAATTTTTACTGTAATATTTTTTACAGTATAATATAATTTTAATACAGTAGACGCAGTAAAATTATTAATATAATTATTAATTATATTAATAATTTTACTGTACATTACAATGTACAGTAAAGTACATTACACCGTATATACGGAGCATTTGGTACCGATAAAAGAAATTTAAAAACAATTTAATCTATGAACGAACTCCAGAAATGCATTCAGGTCTGAAGAATGCATCTAAAGAGATGTTACGCTTCTTGGAAGATCCAAATGTCTGACCTCTTCAATTGAGATTAGAGATATCCATATAAGGAGAGACCAAAAAGATGTGGTGCTACAGAGCTGGGAAACTAGGCTTGATTGGGGGTTTCAGATGTACAACACACTAAGGTGGTGGAACCATAGAATTCTCACATCAAAATTGGACACAATCCTAGGAATGTAAATACAAACTATTGGGGGGAAAATATTGTTAGAATGGACTTAAGAAAGTTTACATTTAGTCAGCATGTTATCAACAACTGGGTTTTGAGTGGCTGCTAGTTTGATTCAATCAGACCCAAGATTCATTTTACAAAAATAAAAAAAATTTCCATGACAGCTGCAGGAGCTGTGAGATTCACTTCACATCTACTACACACTCTCCAAATTATAAAATATCAAGCCCACTCACAAAATTTGTATGCTGTTGCCTGGCATCAACAGTTACCTATATATATCTACACAAATAAAGCTTTGTCTATGCAATATACACATAAAAACACCATCCTTACCTGGACTGTCTATTCCTCTTTGAATCTTCAAGATCAAATATATGAACTGTGCCATGGTCACTGGATACACACATATATCTAGAATCATTATTAAAATTGATGCTAGGGAGAAAAAAAAAAAAAATTTTTCTTTTTATTTCGTTTCTGATACTATAATAAAGAAAATTTATGAAAATAAATGAATTTAAGAAAGTAAGAAATTTAGATGATTAAATGAGGTTTAACAGTTACTGGAAAGTAGAAAGAAATAGAAAAAACAGAGGAAGGGAATAAAACCAAGACATTTCTGAGGAATGAAACATCTAAACTGAAAAGTTAAACTAAAGATGTGCGGAAGCTTGCCTTTGGCCAGCGGGTAGTTGATTGCTGGAACAGACGTCCATCTGTTGTTGTGGAAGTTGAAAGCTTAAATAAATTTAAGGCTGAACTAGCAAACATTTGGAGTGACCAAATGGGTAGTTTTCTTTTTTTTTTTTTTTTTTTTTTGCTGATGCTGTATAAGTTGGCTTTTTTGCATTATATGCCTCAACTAATACTAAAGTTAAAATGAACATACACCATTAAAAAAAGATTTAAATAAAAGAATGTGCAAAAGTGAAATTTGCTGCCAGAAAAACCCAAATTTATTAGAGAAATTCAATTTGTTGACTAAAAAATTAATGCATGCACACTGAAATTATTCAATCAACAACTTGCCCTGTGACTATACAAGTAGGTAGAGTGGGTCATTGCACTATGTTTTTTTTTTTTTTTGATAGTTGTTTGTGCATCGGCTTCTGTGGCCATAATGCACCTCCCAAGGTTTTTGCACTACTCTGATCCAAGCCCGAGGCCGGATTCGAACCCGCGACCTTTGGGTTGCCAGGCAGGCACTTTACCCACTCGGCTAGCCCAGTCGGTGCTATTGCACTAGTTTGCCACCTTATGAGACAAGTTGTAAACAACACTGAAAGCACAGGGGAGAACTATTTAAATTTTTCACCACATCACAGGTGTCCTACTCTATCATAAGTTGAAGTGAGCCACTTGATGGGTTATCTACTGATATTACTGAAGTAACACACCTATGGTGTGGTAAATAAATTCAAGCAATTTCTTTTTATATTTTTTTTTATGAAAACCTCAAACATAAGAGGTATTAGAATCTATAGTCCTTAGTACCGTGCATGTGTTGGAGGTTGGGAAGACAAAAGAAGATATTTGTTGACATTAGACTTCAACTTCTGTAGACTGTAATTTTCAGGAAATACATATGAAGGAAGGTTGTTCCAGAAAACGGCAGTTGAATGAATAAACAAGGAAGATGAAAAGTAGGTTCTGTGAGTTTGAAGTTGGACAGTAATGGATGTTAGCTGGTGGCGACACATATTCGGACTGTTTTGAAAGAGAGAGCGGGAATTATAGAAGCCAATTCAGAAGAACAGTTTCCATGGAAGTATCTGTAGAAAAGGCATGCAGCAGAAACAGTATGTCTGTGAGACAGCAAGTGGAGAGACTCTGTTAGAGATGAATCATTAATTAACCTAACTTCTCTGTTCTGAATGGAATCCAGAAGCTTGAGAGAGGTTTTGGTGGCACCAATCCAGGAACAATATTTCCATGGTAGGGCAGATTTGCAATTTGTACAGAGTGAACAGCTGTTTGGAAGAAAAGTAATGCCAAGAGCAAAAGAGAAAACCAAGTTTTTTAGATGCAGAGGAAGCAATATTTGTAATGTGTGCCAAGAAAGATTAGAAGTCGGGGTAATCCCCAAAGGAGATATATCATCTTGTCTATAAATCAGAGCGTCACCAAACATAAGCATTGAAGCAGAAGAATCCTTTTTGCAAGATATAAGACAAGACTGAGTTTTAGAAGGATTGAAATCAACTAAGTTGTCTTTGCTCCACTGGAGAATTACTAGGAGATCGGCACTAAAGGAATTGGTAGCAGATTTTCGAGAAGTTGAAGCTGATTGAGCAGAACAAGTTTTCTCAAAATGGAATGCAACGTGCTATCATCGGCATCACTATGGATAGGATTTCCAGTCAATGGAAGGTCATTAATGTACAAGAGGAAAAGAGTGGAGGAAAGAACTGAACCTCGGGGGAACACCACAATTAATGGATAAATTTAAAGACAGAGCACCATCAATGTTAGTGAGCGATCCGAGAGAAAACTGGATAATCAATTACTAAAAACTGTTGGCAAACCATAAGATGGAAGTTTGACTAGATCTTTATGTCAAATACAATCGAAAGCCTTTGAGATGTCAAGAGCAACTGCTTGTGTTTCACCAAACTTTTCCATTGAATTTGTCTATAAATGGATAACATTAGCCACCATATTACCAGTGGATCGACACTGACGGAATCCATACTGGCGGTTGTTGATCAAATGGAAGGTTTCTAGATAGTTTAAGAGTAAGTGGTTAATTGATTTCTCCATTACCTTAGAAAGAGTAGAAGTAATTGCAATAGGACGATAATTGGATGAGAGGAATTTGTCACCCTTTTTAGGAACTGGCTGAATGGGCAAATTTCCAAGCAGAAGGAAAAACACCTTTGGAATAAGAAAGTGGAAAAATACCATCAGAACCTAGAGCCTTCTTAGCATCAAGATTAATCAAAATCTTTCTAACATCCTTTTGATGGAAGACCACAGAGGCATTGAATGGAGTGCGCTGGGAATGGTGGGAGGTGTTTTACCAAGATCATTAATAATTAATACATGAGTTGGAAGAAAAATCAACCAATTTTATCCTTGGCTGAAGTGACAATAGAATCATCTGGTTTTGACAGAGGTGGGCAAAAGTTGCAGCCAATAGATTTGGCAAGAGACAAGAATGCTCTGCTACCATTAGGGCAAGAAGCAAGTTTTCTACTCTTAGCCTGTTCAAAATCTAGTTTGGACTGATAAATAAATGCTTTACAATTGTTGCGAGCTATGATGTAAGCACAAAATGAAACTGAAGAATTGGAAACAAGCCAATTACGATATGAAACATTCTTCTCTTGAACAGCCTTAGCACATTTATTGGAAAACCAAGGTTTAGATAAAGGACGAGATTTTAAGGTGGAGCGTGGAATAAAGGATCCCATTCCTACAAGAATAATTTCACTGACACAATCTGAGAAAACGTTAACATCAGAAGTTTTGAAACAGTAATCCAACCAAGGAAAAGAAACGAAATCTCACAGGTCATCCCATTTTGCATTCTTGTACAGTAAACCCCCGCTATTCGCGGGGGTTACGTTCCTGAGAAATGTCGCGAATACCGAAAACGCGAATACTGAGTTATGGCTCCCATAGTAATAAAGGGGTTCCGTTCCAAAGTATGAAATATATAAGAAAAACTAGTCTAAAATTTTGTCTATGTATGTATTATATGTACCTTCGTAATATGACTATGTACATAGACAGTACATAGTGAAATGCAAGCATATGGCATCGAAATGAAAATAAGAAACAATTTAATATTAAATTGTAATATTTATTAGAAATTTCAAACAAATCTTTCAAACCAGCGCCTTTGCTTGCTAGCAAAAAAAAACATCACACCAGTGCTATCACCAGTTTCGCTAAAGTGTTGATAAAGGAGTTTTGCCTTTTCGCGAATGATGAGTGAACTTAACGGAATTTTATTTTGAGTTCGGTCTTCTATCAACAGATTTAAAGCTTTTTCAGTTTTTTATAATTTAACATCACGAGTTACAGAGCAAATTTTTGAAGCAATTAGCGCGTTTTCACGGACACTACGGCGGATTTTTCTTCCGATTTCTTGATTGATCGTACCGTTGACTCGTTGATTTTATAATGTTTTGCCACTGAGGAGACACTTTCACCATTAGAAATTTTGTCTAATAACTCAATTTTATTCGCTAATGTCATCACCTTCTTTGATATTTTCACATTTCTCTTTTTATTCGTAGCCATATTTTTGTAGGGGTTAGAACGAACTTGTCCACAATAAAGTCACTTTCTTCGTTAATACACTCGAAAAAGTTTGTTTTACACTGCAAAACGGTAGATTTATCATTTTTGTAAGCTTATAAATTTATAAATTTATTCAATTTATAAACATATAAATTAAAAGCAAACGACGAAACCTTCCATGACAAGCGCATAACACATACTGAGCAAGGATTAGCCAGAAACATCCACGCTCGCGATTTTGTCACCCCTCTCCCCCCCACCCACTGAGCGCTGTTTTGATGGGAAAGATAATTTTAGCCACGCCCATGTTTTTTATGGCGGAAAATATTCACGGCGCTTTAAAATTCACATTTTTTAAGGTTTCATTTTATATTAAATCGGCGATCGCGAATACGCGAAACCGCGAATACAGATACCGCGAATAGCGGGGGTTTACTGTAATGCCAAACAACATAACGTTAGCAATAGCCATTGCAGAAGAGAATCACTAAGTTGTCATCAGAGGTACCTAAAGGACTACTCACTCCGACCATGTGCTTAGAATGGTTGTTTGAGAGAAAGAGATCAGGCATGTTGCCTATATGGTTAGGATTGTCAGGTATTCTGGAAGGTAAATGAACAATCTGCGCAAGGATCATTAGTAATCACAAAAGCCTCAGCATCTCAACCAGCTGTGCCTGTGTGATTAGAAAACAGAAACACTTTTATGAACATTAAAGTCACCAAGGAAAATTATCTCAATGTTAGGAAAGTTGGACTGGATTGTTCTTGTTATGTGAGTTTAATGGCGCATAAGCTACTATGGCTATAATGCGCTTTGTTGGACTGGAGAAAGTCAAGCTGGAAAGAGAGGAAGTCAAAGATTTCCAAGTAGAGACAACATATGAATTTGACAGAATGAGAGAAATAGATTTTAAGACAGAGAAGATTGAAAAGAGATTCCAAATTACCAAGAACTCTGACAGGGAATACCGGATCAGTTTTATGCACAATAACTGAGATTCTGTCAGAAAAATTACATGGGGTTTGGCAGACTGTAAGTGGAAATGGACATCATTTCCACTTACTAAAAAGGAAGGATATGAATCTGATTGGTCCACTTGATATCGATGGTTCCACTGTTCATGATCCTGCTCAGATAGCAAACAAACTGAATGAGTATTTTGCTTCTACATTCACACATTAGGAGTCATTAAGGTTTGAAAATGCCACAAGGTTATCAAATTGTAACAGTTTGCTTAATGATTCTGTAATAACTGAGAACAAAGTGGAGGAGAATTGAAGTTAAACATAAGAAAGGCACCTGGGATGGATGGGATCTATCCAGTTATATTAAAAGGAAGCGGCAAAGGAAGTAAGCAAACCCTCAGCCATAATTATGAGAGCATCCTTGGATTCAAGGGAGGTCCCCATGGACTGGAGTTGTGCAAATGCGTCCCCAATTTATAAAGGGGGATTGAAGGGTGACACGAGTAATTACAGACCAGTTAGTTTAACTTCTGTTCCGGGTAAAATAATGGAGTCACTGGTTAAAGAGCATTGCAGGATCATCTAGACAAGACTGCAGCAATAATTCAGACACAGCATGGGTTTGATAAGGGAAAGTCTTGTCTGATAAATTTCATTGATTATTATGATGTGGTTACAAAGGAACTGGATGCAAAAAATAATTTTGATATCATATACTTGGATTTCAGCAAAGCTTTTGACTCTGTTGCGCATGGAAGACTACTGTACAAATTGGAGCAGAATGGTATTAAGGGTAAGCTGCTACAATGGATAAAAGGATGGTTGAGTGGGAGTAGACAGAAAGTGGTAATCAATGGGTGCGCACCTCTTGGACTAATGTTATTAGTGGAGTCCCGCAGTTTTCGGCGTTGGGTCTACCGTTGTTTTGTATATTTATCAATGATATTGATGAAGGTATATCAGGCTTAGTATAAAAGTTTGCAGATGATACAAAGGTTGGCAGGTTTGTTAATAACAGTTTAACGTTGAAAAATGCAAAGTACTGCATATGGGTAGAAGGAACCCCAGAGAAACATACCAACTGTGTGGTACTACACTTAAGTAGATAGAAAATGAAAAAGACCTGGGAGTAATTGTGCAGTCAGATATAAAGTTTTCTGAGCTATGCAGACAGGCTGCCAGGGCAGGTCATAGGGTGTTGTCAGTGATATACAGGAATTTTGCTAGCAGGGAAAAGGAGTTGATTGTCCCTCTGTATAAGGCAATGGTCAGGCCACGCCTTGAGTACTGCATGCAGATCTAGAGGCCTCATTTTAGGTAGGGTATAGATTTGCTTGAGCGTGTACAGAGAAGGGCAACAAGGTTGGTGAGGAGAATGAAGAGATCCTCTTACCAAGAGACTTAAATTCTGCAAATTGCAGTAGCTGGAGACTGCGTTTGTTTGTTTGTTTGTTATTTGGTTTTTAGGAGCATTAGCAACTAAGGCCATATTGCTCCGGGATATGCGGTGGTCATTCCCTGACCTTTCCGCATCCTTCGTATTTGGTGGTGATGGGCTCGAACCCGGGTCTAATCAAGAAGCGTGTGCTACGCACTGCTGCTCCTTCCCACCTGGCTACGGAGGCGCCTGGAGACTGCGAGGTGATCTGATTGAGGTGTATAAGGCTGAATGGGTTGAATACGCTGAATTCTGATGGGATTCTTCCACTTGTTCAGATTACGAACATAAGGGGGCATAAATTGATATTGAGGAAGTACAGATGTAGAATAGATGTGCAGAAATTTGCCTTTAGCCAGCAGTTGGTTAATTGCTGGAACAAACTTCCATCTGCTGTTGTGGAAGTTGATAGGTTAAATAAATTTAAGGAGGAACTGGACAAACATTTAGAGGGGATTGTTTTGTAATTTTTTTTTTTTTTTTTGGCTGATGCTACATAATACTGATGTAGTAGCTTGCATCACATGCTACTACTACTATCGAGATTAGAACTGAGACCACGTATATTTGTGAAATGAACTACAAGTGTTTGGGAGGTTTAGATCTTTTGGCAGATAAGTTTGCTCTATTAGTTTGACAATTCATGGTGTATTCAATAATAAGAAAAAGTGGGGGGGGGACATGCTGTATGAAGTAATGAAATTTTTGAATATGGCATACACATGGTAAGAATATACCCAGATCCTTGACATAATGCGGCCTCGACAATTTCCCCACATACACATTACTCGGACTCCCTCCAGTCACTATCTGGCGGAGTAGAGGCAGCAAGATCACTAGTGATATGGAAGCCTCCTAGAGAGTTACCAATAGGTTTGGTCCGGTGTACTAAACAGCGGACAGCCTGCAAACGCCATTTTAGAGTTGTACCCTCAAAATGTAACAAAGTTTGGATCTAGCCATGGTGTTCATCATAACCTCAAGACACATCAATCATATTGCATGATGAAAGAGATAGGGAAGGGTTGTCTGGAACTTTGCTCTGGAGAGTAAACATTGGCTCCACCACTTCAGGCCTCCAATAAGCAAAGTGGTTTTATTGCACAGGTTGATGAGTCATCTACCACCACTAGGTGATAGATGACTCATCAACCTGTGCAATAAAACCAAATTGATATGCACACAATCATATGAAAATGCACGTGCCAATATTAATTACAGTGATGGATGGTGAAAATAAATCACATAAAACAATTCGACACAAAATTTGTTGGGTTTTTGCTGGTTATATATTGTTATTTTTGGTTTTTAGGAGCATTAGCAACTAAGGCCATATTGCTCCGGGATATGCGGTGGTCATTCCCTGACCTTTCCGCATTCTCCGTATTTGGTGGTGACGGGTTCGAACCCCGGTCTTATCAAGAAACGTGTGCTACGCACTGCTGCTCCTTCCCACCTGGCTACGGAGGCGCAGTTTTTGCTGGGAAGACATATGAAATACGTATAAGAAAGTGGACATGCGCACATGCATACGAAATCAAACATTCGCACGCGCATACAAAAATGCATATTCAGTGTGCATATTAATTAGTTAATTATTACATTACAGTTGAAAATAAATCACATAAAACAACTCGACAAAATTTGTTCAGTTTTGCTGGGAAGAAATACGAAATGAAAGCAAACATGCACAAGCGCATACGAAAATGCACATGCGTGCGCACGCGCATACATAAATTGATATGCGCACATACAAAAATGCATATGCACGTGCACATATTAATCAAAGTGGTGGATGGGCAGTGCAAACAGGCTGCCAGATCAGGTTATGGAATTTTGTCAATGATATATAGGAATTTTGCTAGCTGAGACAAGGAGGTGATTATACCTCCTTTGCTTGACCTCCTGACCATTGCCTTTGTATAAAAGGCAATGGTCAGGCCATGCCTTGAGTACTGCGTACAGGTATGGAGGCCTCATGTTAGGAAGGATGTAGAGTTGCTAGAACGAGTACAGAGAAGGGCAACAAGCTCGGTGAGAGGAACAAAGGGGTTTCTCTTACTACGAGAGGTTTAAATTCTGTCAGTTGCAGCAACTGGAGACAATGCAACCTGCGAGGTTGGTGTTGTTATTTGGTTTTTAGGAGCATTAGCAACTAAGGCCATATTGCTCCGAGGATATGCAGTGGTCATTCCCTGACCTTTCCGCATCCTCTGTATTTGGTGGTCACAGGCTCGAACCCCAGTCTAAAAAGAAGCGTATGCAATGCACTGCCGCTCCTGCCCACGGAGGCACCTGAAAGACAGTTGTAGAATAGATGTGCGGAAGTTTGTCTTTAGCCAGCAGGTAGTTTTTTGCTGGAACAGGCTTCCATCTGTTGTTATGGAAGTTGATAGCCTAAATAAATTTAAGGCTGAACTAGACAAACATATGGAGTAATCGGATGGGAGAAGGTTTTTTTTTTTTTTTTTTTTTGGCTGATACTCTATAAGCTTGCTTTCTTGCATCATATGCCGCAACTAATGCTAATGATTACCTACCTTGTAGTTCTACACTTACCAGATAATACTATAGAAATCTTTTGAAAAAGTTACGCGTTGAAGGTGAAAAGTCATGGAATGCTAACCAAAGGTGTCTGTCAACTGTCAGACAATGCACCAGCTCACACAGCCATTGCCACCATCAACTTTGTTGCCCAGTGTGGCTTCGAACTACTGCAACACCCACCCTTTTCTCCTCACCAGCACCGTCAGACGTCTTGTTCTGAGAAATGAAGAGACCATTGCGTGGAAGCCACTTTGATTTGTCTTAGGAACTCATCAATGAAGTGGAATTGTGGTTTCAAGCAAAAAAAAAAAGTTTAGACTTCTATGATTAGGCATTAAACAACTGATCCATAGATGGGAGAAATGTGTTACTACACATGGAGAGTACATAGAAAAGGATTAAAGTTCCTGTGAAGTTACCCCTTTCTTGGGCTATTTATTTTTTGGTGTAGGTATGAACTTTTTATCCAGTGCAGTGTCGAGTCAGTTTGGTGTGACATAAGCATTGGGATATCAAAATTGAGAGTAGGAGTGTGCTATAATCCTAATAACTCTGATGAGTATAATAAGAAACTGTACAGGGAAATAGAGTGGGCCAGTAAATCAGAGAGTCTTATAATGGGAGATTTTAATTTCCCAGATATTGACTGGAATTTGGGGGCTGGTCACTCACACACTAGCAGGGCTTTTGTGGATTTATTGGATGATTGTTTTCTACATCAGCATGTTCGGGAGGCAACTAGAGGGAGTAATACTCTTGATTTGATTTTCAGCAGTGATTCTTCATGAATTAAGAATCTGCAGATAAATGAACCACTACGTGGCAGTGATCACAGTGTGCTGAAGTGGGATTTACTCAGAGAGGTAACTACCATTAGGGGTAAAGGGAAGGGTTATTGCTTCCGTAAAGGCGACTACGATGGACTGACACAGTATTTAAATTCTATACAGTGGGACCAACTGATGATGTGACCAACAGCAAATTCAAAATGGGAAGAATTCAAAGAACTTATCTTGGAAGCTACTAGGCTTTACATACCAAAAAAGAAATATTGTTCAAGGTTTAGGCCAAAATGGATGTCAGATGAACTAATGAGGCATATGGCAGAGAAGAAAAATGCATGGGATACTTACAAATTAACACGACACAGAAGCCTATGATAGATACAAGTTGATATGCAACCAAGTTACAAAGGAGGTTAGGCAGGCGAAGGCAGATTACGAGAAATCCTTGGCAAGGGATGCAAAGAAAGACAGCAAAGAGTTCTTTACTTATGTAAACTCTAGAAGGAAGGGGATGAATCAGATTGGTTCACTTGATATTGATGGGTCAATTGTGTTGATGATCCTGCTCAGGTAGCTAACAAACTAAATGAATATTTTGCATCGACATTCACACATGAGGAGTTATTCAGCGAGGGGAATGCCAGAGTTGTATTCAACTCTAACAGTAAGCTACAGAATTTTGAAATAACTGGGAGTTAAGTGGAGGAGAAATTGTTGAAGATAAACACAAGAAAGGCACCCGGGGTGAATGGGATCTATCCAGTTATTAGCATTAGTAGAGGCATTTGATGCAAGAAAGCAAGCTTATGCAGCATCAGCCAAAAAAAAAAAAGAAAACCCACTTCCACTTCACCCCTCTGTTCGTTCAAAATACCTGTCCAGCTGAGCCTTAAACTTATTTAGGCTATCAACCTCCACTACAAGGGATGGAATTCTGTTCCACCAACCAACCACCTGCTGGCTAAAGGCAAATTTCCGCACGTCTATCCTACATCTGTCTTTCCTCAATTTGAATTTATGCCCTCTCAGGTGATTTTTCTGAGCTAGAGGAAGAATCCCATCAGCATTAATCATGCTCATCCGTTCAAGGCTTTATACACCTCTATCAGATCACCTCGCTGGTGCCTAGTCTCCAGACACTGTAATTTGCAAAACTTAAGCCTTTCTTCGTAAGAGCACCCCTTTGTTCCATTCACTAATCTTGTTGCCCTTCTTTGTACTCGTTCCAGCAGCTCTACATCCTTCTTGAAATGAGGCCTCCAGTATACAGTACTCTAGGTGGCCTGACCATTGCCTTATACAAGGGAATAATCACATCCTTATCCCTGCTGGAAAAATTCCTGTATATCATTGACAATACTTCATGACCTACTCTTGCAGCCCGTCTGCACTGCTCAGAGAACTTCATATCTGCCTGCACAACCACCCCCAAGTCCCTTTCATTCTCTACCACTGTCAGTGCAGTACCACAGAGTTGATATGTTGCTCTGGGGTTGCTGTTTCCCATGTGTAGCACTTTACATTTGTCAATGTTAAACTTCATTTGCCACCTCTCAGCCCATCTGCTCAACCTTTCCAGATCCTTTTGCAGTAGCATAGTGTCAGTAGTGTCCTTGACAACCCTGCCAACCTTTGTATCGTCTGCAAACTTGGACATTAAGCTTGATATACCATCATCAATATCATTTATAAATACTTTAAATATATTAAAGGAGGCAGCAAAGGAAGTAAGCAAACCCTTAGCCATAATTATGAGAGCTTCCTTGGACTCAGGGGAGGTACCCATAGACTGGAAATGTGCAAATGTGACCCCAATTCACAAAGGAGTATCAAAGGCTGACACAAGTAATTATAGACCTGTGAGCTTAACTTCTGTTCCAGGAAAATTAATGGAGGCACTGGTTAAAGAAGCACTGCAGGATCATTTAGACAAGACTTCAGTTATAGCTCGGACACAGCATGGTTTTGTTAAGGGGAAGTCTTGCCTGACCAATTTGATTGGATACTATGATGCAGTCACAAAAGAACTGGATGCAGGGAATAGCTTTGATATTATATACTTGGATCTTAGAAAGGCTTTTGATACTGTTGCACATGGAAGACTGCTACACAAATTGGAGCAGTGTGACATGGAGGCAAATTGCTGCTATGGATAAAGAGGTGGTTGAGGGGGAGAAGACAGAGTGGTAATCAATGGACACTGCTCATCGTGGACTAATGTTATTAGCGGAGTCCCTCAGGGCTCAGTGTTGGGTCCATTATTGTTTTCTGTATTTATAAATGATATTGATGATGGTATATCAAGCTTAATGTCCAAGTTTGCAGACGATACAAAGGTTGGCAGGGTTGTCAAGGACACTACTGACACTATGCTGCTGCAACAGGATCTGGAAAGGTTGAGCAGATGGGCTGAAAGGTGGCAAATGAAGTTTAACATTGACAAATGTAAAGTACTACACATGGGAAACAGCAACCCCAGAGCAACGTATCAACTCTGTGGTACTACACTGACAGTGGTAGAGAATGAAAGGGACTTGGGGGTGGTTGTGCAGGCAGATATGAAGTTCTCTGAGCAGTGCAGATGGGCTGCAAGAGTAGCTCATTGAGTATTGTCAATGATATACAGGAATTTTTCCAGCAGGGATAAGGAGGTGATTATTCCCTTGTATAAGGCAATGGTCAGGCCATACCTAGAGTACTGTATACAGGTCTGGAGGCCTCATTTCAAGAAGGATGTAGAGCTGCTGGAACGAGTACAGAGAAGGGCAACAAGATTAGTGAATGGAACAAAGGGTTGCTCTTACGAAGAAAGGCTTAAGTTTTGCAAATTACAGTGTCTGGAGACTAGGCACCAGTGAGGTGATCTGATAGGTGTATAAAGCCTTGAATGGTTTGAGCATGCTCAATGCCGATGGGATTCTTCCTCTAGCTCAGAATAATCACCTGAGAGGCATAAATTCAAATTGAGGAAAGACAGATGTAGGATAGACGTGCGGAAATTTGCCTTTAGCCAGCGGGTGGTTGGTTGGTGGAACAGACTTCCATCCCTTGTCGTGGAGGTTGATAGCCTAAATAAGTTTAAGGCTCAGCTGGACAGGTATTTTGAACGAACAGAGGGGTGAAGTGGAAGTGGAGTTGTTTTTTTTTTTTTTTGGCTGATGCTGCATAAGCTTGCTTTCTTGCATCAAATGCCTCTACTAATGCTAATGTCCCTAAAAACTTGAAAATAATTTTTTGCTTTTATCATATAGCATTCTTGTTTTAGTTAAAGTAATGCATTTGTAATCATAACTCCACTATTCATAAGCACAGGAGCATAATACTTTTAAAAGATGAAGCCAAAATGTGACTTTGAAAGTCCATTTTAATATACATAAAAATATCAATCACAAGCTCAGCGATATTTGAAAAACCCATTAAAAAAAAGTAAACTTTCTGTAAAACTGCAAAACCGACAAAACACCTGTTTTGCATTTGGCAGAAAACTGTGTATAAGATCAAAAGTTCATAAACTAGTATACAGTGAAACTTCCCTTTAACGGACAGCCATGGGGAACGAAAATCTGTCTGTTAGAGAGAAGTGTCCACTAACAAGAAGTCTGAGGGAGAAAAAAAAAAAAGAAAGAAAAATCGTTAAACGTTTAATCTAAAATTAAATTAAAATATATACAGATTTTGAACAATATATTTGTAAATAATATACAATTACATACACAAGAGATAAATAAAAATCGTTAAACGTTTAATGTAAAATTAAATTAAATTATATACAGATTTTGCACAATATTTTTGTAAATAATATACATACAATTGTGCTATGCATATTATGACTTTATCTTAAGAAAAATACATACAGTAATCACTTATTTTCTTCTGCACCTTCTTCCGGCTGATAATTTTGTTTTCAACATTTGTTTGGAGTGAAGAAACTATCGAAAGTCCTTCAGTATCTTCTTCAGCGGCGAAAAACATTTTTAAACAATTGATTTGTATGAGCGCTTCTTCTATTTTCATCGGTGGTTCGTTGTTAATATGTTCTTCAACAGAATGATCTCCTTCCATTTCTTCATCGTCATGAGGAACTTCTTGAAAAATATCGATGATAATGTCGTTGATATCTAGAGCACCATCTTCTGGTTCGAGTCTATATCTTTGTAGCCAGGGTCACTTGTAGCGTAAGTATCGTACATTATCAATAGATGTTGAAGTTCTTGTTCTTCTTGGTGCTCCACATTGCTGTTCACAACTTCAATTTTTGCATTTGAGAAGCCAGACTTTACAAAACAGTTCACGACAGCTTGTTTTCTAATTGCGTTTACTGAAGAGGAAATCCACTGAATCGCATCTAGGATGCTGAGTTTCTTTGCAAGGTCACTCGCACATGTTACATCGTTCATGTTTGCAATGAGATGTCTTAAAACACGTTTTCTGTAGTGAAGTTTAAAAATTTTTATTATCCCTTGATCCAATGTGTTTGGTGGCAGAAAAACGATTTGAATGTTGGACAATTCAATGTGCGGGTGAGATGCAGCATTATCCATGAAAAGAATAATTTTTCTGTTTTGACGAATCATGTTTTGGTTAAAGTGACTTATCCATTCGCCCATGATATCACATGTCATGCACGCTTTTTTATTAGACTTCCAGTCAACATTCAAAAGATTCAACTTTATGCCCTTGAAACAACAAGGATTTTGTGGTTTTCCTATAACAAGAGATTGTTCAAAGTCTCCCAGTATATTTGTACACAATACTATAGTCAAGCGTTCCTTATAAATTTTTTGGCCCTGATACTTTTCGTTTTTTAGACTCATTGTTTTTTCAGGAAGAGCTTTAAAAAACAACCCTGTTTCGTCACAGTTGTAAATATCCTTAGCTTCAAAATCACGACATAAATCTTCCAATTTGACGGTCCACTCTGTTATAACCCCAGTATCGACAGATCCACCTTCACCACTTATGGTTTTCCAAGAAATTTTATGACGAGTTTTGAACTTGTCTAGCCATCCCACAGAAGCTTTGAACTCATTTACTCCCATAGATTTCGCAACCACCAAAGCCTTTTCCTTAATAATAGGCCCATTAATGGGAATTTTTTTAGCACGTGTGCGACAAATTTGAAGTCCAACAGTTTTCGTGAATGATTTTTGAACCTGATCATTTACGTTTTGCCAAAATTGTTTGAGCAGTTAATTTTTTTTTCTTTAGGATGTCGCTTACCTGCGTCTTCCCGATTTTGAATTTTGCAGCGAGACTGCAAACACTATTTTTTTGCCGATCATACACATTAATGAGTTCGACTTTATCTTTTAAAGTTAAATGTTTCCGAGAAGACATTGTGCACTTCACACGACACTGAACAAAACTGAAAACTGAAACTCAAAAGATGAAAGGCCGACAAATTCCCCCCACCCCCTACTGCACACACCGAATTCATCAGAAGTTTTACACGTGCCTTAAAATTCTTGAAAAAGGGTTTAGAACGGCGACATAAACCTTGATAAAATTCAGAGAATCGGAAATAGAAAATAAACACACGATTGAGACAATACGTGAAAGAAACGTTCCTAGAAAAAGGGCCATGAGCTCGCCTGCTGTCCGCTATTGGGAGATGATCGAATTAAGTGCTAATCTAAACGAAACAGTGCAGATTGCCTGTCCACGTCTGTTACAGAGAATGCCCGCTAGACAGAAGCTGACAACACGTTAAAACCAATAGAGGAGAGTTGGGGAATTTGAAAATGTCCGTTGTAGAGAGATGTCCGTTAAAGAGAGGTGTCCGTTAGAAGTTTCACTGTATACCCAAAAAACAGGTGTCATATGGAGACTGAATATCTCATTATTAACTCTTATATAATTAAAATTATAAACAATTCAACTTGAGTTAAATGCTTTTCTTTTATGTAAATAAACTTCGTGCACCACAAAAAATAAAATTAAAATATCATGACTTACCAATAAATATTGGCACTATTTGCTCCTCTCCTCAGCTCATGCAACAAAGTTCCAGATGCTGTGTCAAATACTCTAATTAAAGTACCCTGCCAGAAGGAGGCAAAAATGCAAATTTACAGTTATATGACTATTTGCTACATGTAGACAAAAATCAGTAACTAACTAGTACCTTTATATGTTATAGCTGAATTTCATAACGTTTATCATGTTACTACTTGTTCTATTTAGTGCACTCTTACATTTAATCCTAGTTGTTATCAGTGAAAGGTAAATATACCAAGTAATTCTACTTCTATTTGAAGCTCATTGCTATGATAAGGCCAGCTCAAGTAATGGATAGCATACCATTAAAACTAGGTGTGTCATTCAAGCAATGAGTGCATTACTGAGTCATGAACAAATTAATATAACTACCATTTTTTCCAGACTATAATAAACAAAGCACCTAGATTTCAGAAAGCAAAGTTTGAGAAAAACATTTTATTTAAAATCACAAGGGCCTAGCAAACAAACTATGTGTAGTACAAATTTACTTTTTTAAAATCTCAAAACCTTGGTGTAGTCACACTGATCGTTACCAAAAAAATGATCTGAAATTTCTACTTTTTTCAACAAGTTCGTCTTCAGTGCACTCAAAGGCTTTGCTGATATCATATTTCTTGAAAGATTTCAAGTTTCTAGAAAGAAGCAGAGTTTGATTTTTTTTGGCAATAAAAGGATGAGTTTTAATGAGACATGCAAAATGCTTCACTCAGATATGACAGGCAACAATAAAACAGCCTGATTAAAAAGACTGTATCACTGCATACACCGAATAGACATTCAATATTGCCTAAAAGTGAGTTTTAGGCAATATTTTCCAAGAAAACGTCTTATAGTCGAGAAAATATGGTAATTACCTCTACTATACAAAAAATATACAGAATGCTGCTCTCCTATTCTAAAATTTAACTGTTTAGATATAAAAGACTACTGGCTGAAATCCTATTTTTTGGAAAATTTAACATTAGAAAAAGGCCTTGAGGGTGGCGACAAGCTTTAAGCCTCTATTTTATGTGGATTCAAGTCAGTTTATAGTACATTTCCTTAACATCAGTTTGTTTTCCTGGTTAAAATTCTCTCCAGTATAATGTTCCTGACATTGAAGCAATTTTTCTTGGTGATTTTAATGTTATGGAAAACTTGTTTTGGGAACCCAGCTTAGTTGAGAATCTGAGGGGCCTTTATGAATACTTACAACTTTACATAACTTGTACACTTACCTATTGGAATACCAGACAATACTAACCACAAAACCAACAATCTCGATCTTTTCTTCACCAACCACCTTTTTATGGTTCTCCAGGTACCCCAGATCATAACTTGGTAGTCTGTTCTGCAATGGAGGCCTCCCTCCCTCCCTCTCTCTCTCTCTCTCTCTCTCTCATGGCCATTCTCAGCCGTGTCATTTGGCATTACAGAAATGCAAAATGGGACAATCTGCACAATTGCTATTCTTCTTTCTTTTTGGTTGGATTTAAATTTTAAATCTTCTGATCCCAACATTTGCTCTGATTCTTTAAAATCCTTTATTCTACATTCTCCCCTACAATCTCATTCTTTATCTAAACCTTAGTTTTCAATAAATGTGCTAAAGGCTGTTCATGAAATATGAATGCAGCATATCACAAGTGGCTTGCATCTAAATCTCCAGCTTCATTCTCTGCCTAACACTAATTTTCACAAGAACTGTAAAACAGTTATTAATCAATCAAAACTCAATTCTGAACAGGCTAACTTGCTTCTTGTCCAAATGGTAGTCAGACATTCTCTTCTCTTGCTACAGCTATTCACTCAACTTCTGTCCATCTATACTCCCACCTCTTCCACAACCTAATGGTTCTACTCCATCCTCAGATAAATGTAATGTTGACTTACTTTATATGTTCAGTTCTTTCTCCTATTCTTTTCCTCTAATCAAACCAGATAGATTGCACTCAATTCTACCTATGGTCTTCCAACAGATGTACATTAAAAAAATTCTGAACAATCTTTATGTCAATAAATCTCCAGATGGCATTTTTCCACTTGTTCTCAAAACCTGTGCTCTTGAGCTTGCCCCTGTTGTCTGTTTTTTTTTTTATACTTTCTTATTCCACTTTCTTCTTTTCTTCTGCTTGGAAATTTCCTCATATCCAGCCAATTGTTAAAAAAAGGTAGCAAATCCCTCTAATCCAATTTGCACTCCACCATGCTTACCTCTACTCTTTCCAATTTTGAAATTCCATCAACTGCCAACTTTTAAAAACTATGTCCATCTGATTAATGACTGCCAATGTGGATTCCACTGGTGTTAATCGATTGGTGATATAATAGCCCATATTACTCATCTTTTGACTGAAAATCTCGTGAAACTCATTTGATTGTGTTTAGCATGAAGTTCTCCTAAATAAGCATCCATTTTATGGCCTGCTGGCTGGTTTTTTTTTTTTTTTTTTCCCAATTCGGGTATCCAGTTTTCTCTCTGACCAATCATTGTGGGTGATGATAGATGGCTGTGTCTTCTAGCTTCTCCATTCCCCTAAGTTCAGTTTTCTCTCACTCTTTCCTCTTATACATTAATGTCCTTCCATAGAATAGAAATCGTATCCATAGTTCTGCTGATGGTAGCACACTACATTTCAGCTTCCAGTTTTAGAAACCTTGCCTTTACAGAAGTATAGATTCAGCATAGGCCCCTTTTAACATTCTATATGTTTCTGCTGATATTTTCTTGAAACAAACAAAATCTGAGAGCAGCATACCATTCCCTACATGTCACATCCATTATTAAGTAGGCAAAACTGAACAGGCATAAACTTGACCAACTGCAAAGGTCACACCCTGTGCACGAGTCAAGAAGTACACTTGTTTCTGGAAAATTATGTTCATTCTTTATTGAACTGCCCTCATAATATTGTTTCTACATCCAGGGTGTTGCCCAACCAAAACCTCTTTCAAACTTTTAGACCAATGGTTCTCAAGGTGGAAATGCTTATTTAATAAACATACAGAAGACACTGAAATTTTCAATGCTTTCTTCAAGCCTAAATCAGAGGTATCCGACCTTTTTGTGAATTAGATATATTCAAACTTTTCAGCTAGTGTACAGAGTACAACTTTACTCTAGCTGAAATTGTGCCAGAATGGTATGAATATTTCTTTAATCAAGCTTATGCATTAATTGCTTAAATTAAAAAAAAAATAAAATAAAAAAATTTCAGCAATAAAATGACCAACAGCACCGCCAAAGTAAGTCTGAGCATGGTGTGATCATAGGTGTCAGAGATGCCAGTGCAAATCTCACACTGCCACTCCGCTAGGATGTAGCCTCACAACAGTGTCTGAAGTGTAACAACACACTGTTGTGAGTAAGCAAGAAAATACATGTAAATACAAAATACAATGGCTGTCCTATGACCACACAGCTTATTGATGCAAGGCCACCAGAGAGTGAAAAGAACTATGCAGTCAACCGACAGTCAAATAGTAATACAATCATCACTGGAGTACAATCAGTGCAGTACAACAGTGGTGTGCAAAGGGTTATATCAGAATGCACAACACATTGGACCTTGTCACAGATGGGTATAGTATAGCAGTAGATGACCTAAACAAGTTCTGCTCTTTTTAGCTAAAAACAAGCAGCTACAAATACAGTGGGCATAGAAACACCAACACTGCACATTTCAGGATTTTAACAGGTCACTTGATCTTAAAAATCATGGTTCCAGGATTTACAAGATTAGTACCGTAAAAAAAACCATGGCAATAGCAGCAACATTAATCAATGGACCCACCATGCTAGGTGTCAATATTGTAGGCTGGTTGTGAAAACATGATGGTTAAGTAAATTTTTGGTGGCATATGTTATGTCTTCTGATATCAATATGAATGCTACAGCCTAATTAAACACTCTACTGACCAGGTGCATCTTCATGCTTACCAAGTTTATCCATCTGGTAAGTTATTTCTAGCAGAATATGCCATGTCGCAAAGCATATACTGTTTGGAAATAGTTCTGGAGGCATGAGGGTGACTTTAATATGCATCAGTGGCCTGCAGTCATTACCAGATCTCAACCTGATTGATTGAGCATTTGTAGGATGAAGTGGAATTAGCTGCTCGTGGCAAGGTCTGTTGTCATCCAATCTGGCAGAAATAACAGGATGTGATTCTAGTCTGCATGGGTCATGTGGATTCACAAACAGCCTCAGGATTTAAAGGTATGGAATTTGAAGTTTTCGGCACCTCAATGAGTCTATGATGGCAGCCTGAGGCTGTTAGGGGGAATAAAGAAGCCCTACTTACTATTAGGTCAGTGTACCTAATAAACTGAGCATTCATGCCAGCCTTAATTTTTTATATTTTCCATGACAAAGAACGAAAACTGCTATCTATTTACAAATCACTGTTTGTTCACAAAACAAGAAGCCTGCTGACTGTACACAGTATTAAACTCACAGGCCACAATTTCATTTGTGAACATCTGTTAGTTGAAAGACATGAGTAATTCAAACTTCAATGTACACACAAAGCACAGCTGTGACGCTTTCAAAACAAAGCCACACACTAACTGAAGAGTTTGTCTTCCTAATAATGAAGCCACCCAATGCTTAAGGATGTAGTGTAGTTTGTTCTTTCCTATTAATGCCATCCACTGCTGCCATACAAACGAAAAAAACGGACCTAGAATGGAAAAAAAGAAAAGAAAAATATACTTCTCAAGATTATCCAAGGGATACAGAAAACACCAGGACACCACCACCATTTGTTGAAGGGCATGGAAAATTAAGTCATTCTGTATGCATACATTTTGTACACACCTAAAAAAAAAAAAAAAAAAATCCAGAAAATGAAAGAATTACCTTTTCTGAGGCTGTTGCTAATTTTGTACCAGGCAAGTTCAGAGCTATACAACTTAGAGCTGCTTCATGGGCTGTTATATCTAAGGGAGCTTTCTCTGTGTTTGCAAGGTCTACAATTTGTACATGACCTGTTTTTCGACCAGGAAATGCCAGAAGAGAATTGTTGCTATTTGGACACAAGACGCAGAGACCTACAAATTAAATACATTTATTTAATTTGCTGTACAAAGCAGTGCTTTAATAAAGGCAAACATTATATATTTATAAAAAAAACCATAAGAAATATATATCATATTTGAAGCTGAAACCAATGATAAATTTTGGCAAGCAGATACACTGGTGTTCAAAGAAAGTGCATCACACCTTAAAATTGAATAATGTAAGTATATGGCAATATTTCTTATAGATTGCATCAGATAAGATTGACACACGTAGGTGATGGCGCAATATTGCATCAGCTGTTACTTTCAGCATTATAAGCACAATCTGCAAGAGTTGCAGTCATTCCTTGCTTGTGTCAGGATGGCGAGTTATGTGCAGTTGATGCCAAGAAGAAAGAGTGCTATTGTTGCTTTACATGAGGAAGGATGTTATTCCCAACATATTGCTTATAGAGTGTCTTGTAGAGTGTCAGTCGACAGCTAGTAGATTTCTTTCCAAACTCAAGAATACTGGTTCTGCTGATAAGAAAAAAAGGAACTAGGCGCAAACGAGTCTCTAAACCAAAACAGAGCCGCGCTTTGAAGCGCTTATGCCTTAAAAACTGTAAAGCTTCTTCGTCTGAGCTGAAAAGAGAATAGGAAGAACATACAGGAGTGGTAGCAAATGCAGTAACAGTCAGAAGATGCCTCTTCAAAAATGGACTTATAGCCCATCATCCTAAGAAGGCCCTCCTCACACAAAAAATGAAAAGGGCCCGATTAATTTGGCGTAAAGAGCATGTCAAATGGATCCCCGAGCAGTGGAAGTCAGTTATTTTCTCGGATGAGAAGAAATTCAACCTGCGTGGCTCTTATGGGAGACAAATGATTCGCTGTAGATGTGGTGAAGAATACCATTCAGACTGTATGGTGTCTACAGTGAAATTCCCTGCAGCCAAATGATATGGGGGTGCATTTCGTATCATGGAGTAGGTCACCTGCAGTTTATAAAAGGTTCCGTAAATGCCAATGGATACCTGGCTATATTGGCAAGCAAATTGCTGCCAACCATTAGAGACCATTTCAACCTGCCAAGTAACTGCATATTTCAGGGCAACTCTGCTCCTTGTCATTGGGCGAAAAGTGTAAGTAGGCACTTCTGTAGTTACTTTAGCTTCATTTCTGCATTATAGGTTTGATAATGCATTTACATTTGTTACAGGTGAAAAAAATGGTTGGAAGAATGGTCCATTACAACTCTTAGCTGGCCAGGAAACAGCCAGACCTGAATCCTATAGAGAACTGGAATCTGCAGTTGCCAGAAAGAAACCAAAGACCCTTTGTAAACTTCAAGGAAGCCATAAATTGTGTTTGGAACCATGAACTATCAGTTGATTATCTTCGGAAATTCATCTTGTCAATGCTTCAATGGTGTTCTGCTGTCATCAGGGCCAGAGGTGGTTCAACTATTAGTTTGCACCTGGTAAACTTTTCATTGTTTTCCATTTAAAATAAAGCAAACTAAGGGCTTCTCATAACGTTTAAACCATAATTGTTGTGTTTACGAAAACTGTTGTATAAAGGTTGCAAATGCTCATTTTGGAATATTTTGAGAGCACCTGTCAAATATTACTTAGCTTTTTGCCTTAACTATTAATAAATATCTTTTGTTTATATTTCTGTTTGTGATGCTAGTCATTAATATAATATACCATAGCGAAAAAGGGTTAGAAATGTGAAATTCCTAGGTAATGCACTTTCTTTGAAAACCAGTGTATAAAGAAAAAATATTTTATAAACATTCTCTCTCTCTCTCTCTCTCTCTCTCTCTCTCTCTCTCTCTCTCTCTCTCTCTCTCTCACCCACCTACCTTAAAAATAAATTAAATTACATTTCTTTTATTCTTAAATTTTTATTATAAAAGAATTTATAAGTGGTGATACTTGTGAAACTACTTGGAAGCCCTGCATTTCATTCCATTTGTTTGGTTTTTTTAATTGTGATCTGCTTTATGTTAATTGTTGTTCTAATTGATTTTCGAATCATACTTGCCAGAGTTCGTGTCTTTTGCTGTTTGGCATTATCTTTCCTTACATTTGAGTTTCTTTTTAAATGTCACCTGTAAAACAAAGGACCAAGTCCTCCCTGCTATTGCACTGTTAATATTGTGCCTTAGCACAAAGAAGATTATGATTTACAGAAATAAGTATGCTAAGATCAAGCTCAAAGAAGTCTTTTGGAAAAATCTCAGTTGTGGAGATCACTCCCATATCCATTAATGAACTGGAATTTAGCATTAGTTGAAGAATATGATGAAAGAAAGCAAGCTTATATACAGCATCGGCCAAAAACCACCCTTCCCATTTCAAACATCCGGTCACTCCAAATGTTTGTCTGGTTCAGCCTTAAACTTATTTAAGCTATCAACTTCCACAAGAACAACAGATGGAAGCCTGTTCCAGCAATCAACAACCCGCTGGCTAAATGCAAACCTCCGCACTTTATTCTACAACTGTCTTCCTTCAATTTTAATCTATGCTTCCTCGGGTTCTTAATCTGGGCAAGCGGAAGTACCCCGTCAGCATTGAGCTTGCTCAAACCATTCAAGGCCTTATACACCTCAATCAGATCACCTCGCAGGTGCCTGGTCTCCAGATGCTGCAACTTGCAGAACTTAAGCCTTTCATTGTAAGTGCACCCCTTTGTTCCTCTCACCAATCTTGTTTCCCTTCTCTTTACTCATTCTAGCAACTATATCCTTCCTAAAATGAGGCCTCCAGACCAGTAAGCAGTACTCAAGGTGTGGCCCGACCACTACTTTATATAAAGGAATAATCACCTCACTGTCTCTGCTAGAAAATTCCTATGCAGGCACTCCCTGGCTTACATAATACTTCATTTACGTAAATTCGACTTTACGCAAGTTTTTGCCAGCTGATGCAAACTTAAAAAAAATCATGGAAACGTATTTTGCATCCCATAGGAATTAGCATTAGCATAGCCATATGATGCAAGAAAGCAAGCTTATGCAGCATCAGCCAAAAAAAAAAAAAAAAAACCACTTCCACTTCACAACTCCGTTTGTTTGAAATACCTGTCCAGCTGAGCCTTAAATTTATTTAGGCTATCAACTTCCATGACAAGCGATGGAAGTCTGTTCCACCAACCAACTACCCGCTGGCTAAAAAATTTCCGCATGTCTATCCTCAATTTGAATTTATGCCCTCTCAGGTGATTATTCTGAGCAAGAGGAAGAATCCAATCAGCATTGAGCATGTTCAAGCCATTCAAGGCTTTATACACCTCTATCAGATCACCTCGCCAGTGCTTAAGTCTCCAGACATTGTAATTTGCAAAACTTAAGCCTTTCTTCGTAAGAGCACCCCTTTGTTCCATTCACTAATCTTGTTGCCCTTCTCTGTACTTTTTCCAGCAGCTCTACATCCTTCTTGAAATGAGGCCTCCAGACCTGTAATAGTACTCTAGATGTGGCCTGATCATTGCCTTATATAAGAGAATAATCACCTCCTTATCCCTGCTAGAAAAATTCCTGTATATCATTAACAAGACACCATGAGCTACTCTTGTAGCCCATCTGCACTGCTCAGAGAACTTCATATCTGCCTGCACAATTAACCCCAGGTCCTTTTCATTCTCTACCACTGTCAGTGTAATACCACAGAGTTGATACATTGCTCTGGGGTTGCTGTTTCCCATATGTAGTAGTTTACATTTGCCAATGTTAAACTTCATTTGCCACCTCTCAGCCCATCTGCTCAACCTTTCCAGATCCTGTTGCAGCAGCATAGTGTCAGTAGTGTCCTTCACAACCTTGCCAACCTTCATATCGCCTGCAAACTTGGACATTAAGCTGGATATACCATCATCAATATCATTTATAAATACAGAAAACAATAATGGACAATAATATACTGAACCTTGAGGGACTCCACTAATAACATTAGTCCACGATGAGCAGTGTCCATTGATTACCACTCTCTGTCTTCTCCCCCTCAACCACCCCTTTATCCATAGCAGCAATTTGCCTCCAATGCCACACTGCTCCAATTTGTGCAGCAGTCTTCCATGTGCAACAGTATCAAAAGCCTTTCTAAGATCCAAGTATATAATATCAAAGTTATTCCCTGCATCCAGTTCTTTTGTGACTGCATCATAGTATCCAATCAAATTGGTCAGGCAAGACTTCCCCTTAACAAAACCATGCTGTGTCCGAGCTTAACTGAAGTCTTGTCTAGATGATCCCGCAGTGCTTCTTTAACCAGTGACTCCATTAATTTTCCTGGAACAGAAGTTAAACTCACAGGTCTATAATTACTTGTGTCAGCCTTTAATCCTGCTTTGGGAATTGGGGTCACATTTGCACATCTCCAGTCTGTGGGTACCTCCCCTGATTCCAAGGAAGCTCTCTTAATTATGGCTAAGGGTTTGCTTACTTCCTTTGCTGCCTCCTTTAATATAACTGGATAGATCCCATCCACCCCAGGTGCCTTTCTTGTGTTTACCTTCAACAATTTCTCCTCCACTTTACTCTCAGTTATTACTCTCAGAGGTTGATAGCCTAAATAAGTTTAAGGCTCAGCTGGACAGGTATTTTGAACGAACAGAGGGGTGAAGTGGAAGTGGGTTTTCTTTTTTTTTTTTGGCTGATGCTGCATAAGCTTGCTTTCTTGCATCAAATGCCTCTACTAATGCTAATAACTGGATAGATCCCATTCACCCCGGGTGCCTTTCTTGTGTTTATCTTCAACAATTTCTCCTCCACTTTACTCTGTTATTACAAGATTCTCTAGCTTACTGCCAGAGTTGAATACGTTCCTGGCATTCCTCTCACTGAATAACTCCTCATGTGTGAATGTCGATGCAAAATATTCATTTAATTTGTTAGCTACCTGAGTAGAATCAACAACAGTTGACCCATCGATATCAAGCGGACCAATCTGATTCATCCCCTTCCTTCTAGAGTTTACATAAGTAAAGAACTCTTTGCTGTTTTTCTTTGCATCCCTTGCCAAAGATTTCTCGTTATCTGCCTTCGCCTGTCTAACCTCCTTTGTAACTTGGTTACATATCAACTTGTATCTATCATAGGTTTCTGTGTCACGTGTTAATTTATAGTTATCCCATGCATTTTTCTTCTCTGCCATATGTCTCATTAGTTCATCTGACATCCATTTAGGCCTAAACCTTGAACAATATTTCTTAGTTGGTATGTAAAGCCTAGTAGCTTCCAAGATAAATTCTTTTAATGCTTCCCTTTTTGAATTTGCTGTTGGTAACATCATCAGTTGGTCCCACTGTATAGAATTTAAGTACTGTCTCAGACCATCGTATCGCCTTTACAAAAGCAATAACCCTTCCCTTTACCCCTGATGGTAATTACCTCTTTGAGTAAATCTCACTTCATCACACTGTGATCACTGCCACCTAGTGGTTCCTTTATCTGCAGATTCTTAATGCATGAAGAATCACTACTGATAATCAAATCAAGAATATTACTCCCTCTAGTTGCCTCCCAAACATGATGTAGAAAACAATCATCCAATAAATCCACAAAAGCCTTGCTAGTGTGTGAGTGACCAACCCACAAATTCCAGTCAATATCTGGGAAATTAAAATCCCCCGTTATAAGACTCTCTGATGTACTGGCCCACTCTATTTCCCTGTATAGTTTCTTATTATACTCATCAGAGTCATTAGGCCAATAGCACACTCCTACTCTCAATTTTGATCTCCCAATGCTTATGTCACACCAAACTGACTCGACACTGCACTGTCCAGTGATGTCAACTGGCTTCACTTCCTTGGATTTTATGTGTTTCTTAACTAATAGCATAACCCCTCCTCCCTTCCTATCCTGTCTATCCTTTCTGTAGACATGTACTCCGCAAATTCCATTTCTGCATTCCTTATATCTGTGTGACACCACGTCTCTAATATCCCAACAATATCCGCCTTTGATGCTTTGAGCAATACTTCACATTCACTCAAATAAATGGAGGTATTGTGAAAATATCGTAATGTGAACCCAATAACACAGTGTTTTTTTTTGATAATTAGTTCCAAGACCTTGGAAGTTGAAATTTTCACCATTCAGTATAATTAAGCGATTTATCTCTTTAAAAAGTCATTTTTATAATGGAAATTGCACTACACTTTCATCGTTATCATATGTTCCCTCATAAGAATAAATTTTGAATGTCTTTGTGATATTTTTCTAAAACACAATTCTGGAGGTCACTACCATAAAACAATAAAAATAATTTGCCCTTTCTGTTTTATCAGGCCTTTCTGTTAGCGCACTATATTATAAACAGGTAGTAAACTTGATCTTATTGCATTTGCAATAATACCGATAACTAGAATTCTGTGGGTTTTTACATTACGGTATTATGGTGAAAAGAGTTCCCCTTCACTGAAATCTTCAATCATATAAAAAACAAATCTTCAGAATCTTCTCTTCATTCCTATTTACTTATTACAATGGTGAAGGGAAAGGGACAAACAAGGAAGTTCAAGTGCTGGCAGTGCTAGGAAACTAAACAAAATTGATCTAGAAATAAAGATGATTAATTAAGAAGTATGAAGCATGACAAAGTTTGTCATCTATTTCACAGAATTAGGTCTTGCTGCTTCAACAGTGAATACTATTTTAAGGGACGGCACGCATACAAAAGAACATGTTAAAGGATTAACGTATTTAAGATCAAGTGATCACAAAACAGCATTCAGGTGCTATATCGAAGATGTAAAATCAGATTCAGTAGCTAATGCACCTGAATCCAATGGCCAATTAAGAAAAAGCAAGAACTATTTATGAAGATATTAAGGATAAATACGGCAAGCCCCAAGCCAAGTTCGTGGCAAGCAATGGGTAGTTTAATAGGTTCAAGCATCAGACTAGTTTCCAAAACAATAAAGTATGCAGTGAATTCTCCAGTGCTGATTCTGCAGCTGCAGAGAAATTTTATGGTGTTGGAAAAACCCCTTCTAAATCTCCACAGGTTTCAATTGCACATTGGCATGCTCATCAGCTGGAGAGTTAATTCTGGCAATGATGCCTGAAAGGTAAAACTTGCTGATGTTATGACTATCTCCTCTTTCTTTTTGCAATTTTATTATTTTGAAATTTTTGTAATTGTGTATACTTTTGTAATTTTTCCTGCACGAGACAAAAAAATTGAATGAATAATTCTATTTACATGTTCGTTGAACATTTCTCTTGTGCTTCTATGATATTCAGCACGCATAGTTGAGTGCTGCATAAGCATTTAGGGAAATTCCGACAGGTAAAATTAGACTTATGTAGATTTCTGTGGAATGCAACACTTACGTAAGTCAGGGAGTGCCTGTTATCATTGACAAAACTCCATGACCTGCTCTGGCAGCCCATCTGCATTGCCCAGAGACCTTCATATCTGACTGCAAAATTAACCCCAGGTCTTTTTCATTCTCCACCTCCTTGAGTGTAGTACCAACTGTGTGGTACTACACTCAAGGAGGTGGAGAATCGATATCATTGATAAATACACAAAACAACAATAGGCCCAGTATTTATTCATATTCCCGCTATATTATCAACTAACAGAGTGACTAATAAACTGTTATTTAAACTATGAAAACTTTGGCAAAAAAACAAAACGAAAAAACACCATAGGAAATATTAAAATTGACTGAAACAGCATTATATAAATGAAGCTTTGTCAATGTGCCTCTAGTCTAAAGAAGAATTATCTGAAGGGTTGCTCTTAAGAAGAAAGGCTTAAGTTTTGCAGATTACAGTGTTTGGAGACTAGGCACCTGCAAGGTGATCTGATTGAGGTGCATAAAGCCTTGAATAGTTTGAGCATGCTCAATGCTGATGGGATTCTTCCTCTTGCTCAGAATAATCATCTGAGAGGCAATAAATTAAAATTGAGGAAAGACAGTTGTAGGATAGATGTGCAGAAGTTTGCCTTTAGCCAGCGGGTAGTTGATTGGTGGAACAGCCTTCCATCTTTTGTTTTGGAAGTTGATAGCCTAAATAAATTTAAGGCTGAGCTCGACAGGGATTTGGAACAAATGGAGGGGTGAAATCAGAGCTTGTTTTTTTGGCTGATGCTGCATAAGCTTGCTTTCTTACATCGTGTGCCTCTACTAATGCTAATAAGTGAAGCTGAATTTGAATATGGGGAGTACAAGGTATACAGGAATGACATGCAGGAGAAGAGAGGTGGAAGGGCTCTTAGTTAAGAAGCATATTAAATATAAAGCAGTGCATCAAGGTGACAAGTGCAATGTTGAGTCACTTTGGTGTGATATAAGCACTGGGAAAACAAAACTGAGAATAGGAGAGAGTTGTAAGCCTAATGACTGATGAGTATACCAAGCAGCTATATAGAGAAATAGAGTGGGTCAAAAATGTATCATAAATCAGAATGTCTCATAATGGAGGTTTTAACTTTCCTAATGTTAACTGGAATTTGTGGGTTAGTCACTAACAGACTAGCAAAACATAGATTTCTTGGATGACGGTTTCCTACAGCAGCATGTTACAGACACTACAAGAGGAAACAATACTATTGATCTCATTATTAGCAGTGATTCTTCATGCATTAAAAATCTACAGGTAAAGGACCCACTGAGTGGAAGCGATCACACTAATGTAGTATTTAATTAAAGTACTGTCAAGGGAAAACTTTTGCAAGGATCTCAGAGTATTTATATATTGTGCAGTGGAACCAACTGATGATATTACCAACAGCAAATTCTAAATGAGAAGTATTCTGAGAAGTATCAAAAGAAGCTACTATGCTTTTCATACCAACTAAGAAACTCTGTTCAAAGTTTACACTTAATTGGAAATCAGATGAACTAACGAGATTTGTGGAAGAGAAATGCTTGTGATGCATATCAGGCAATACAGTAGATGTAAATTAGTCATAATCATGTCACGAGAGGTTAGGCAAGCAAAGGCAGATTATGAGAAGTCTCTGGCAAAGAATGCAAAGAAAAATAGCAAAGACTTTATGCTTATATTAACAGTAGAAGGAATGGGTTGAATCACATTGGGCCACTTGAGATATGGGTTAACTGTTGTTTCAGGTTGCAGACAAATCAAACAGGTATTTTGTATCTATATTCACACATGAGGAATTCTTTAGGGAAGGAGATGCCAGAAGATTTTCAAACTCTAATGAGGAGCTAAATGACTTTATGACAACTGAAAAGAAAGTGAAGGAGAAATTGTTGAAGATGGACATAAAAAAGGCACCCGGCATGGATATGAATCTATCCAATTATTTTAAAGGAGGAAGCAAAGGAGGTAAGCAAACCCTTAGCCATAATTATGAAAGCATCCTTGGATTCAGGGGAGGTCCCTATTTACTGGAGATGTATGAATGTATTCCGAAATCATAAGGGGGGATCAAAAGTCGGCACGAGTAATTACATACCTTAGCTTAACATCTGTTCCAGGGAAAATAATGGAATTACTGGCTAAAGAAGTAATGCAGGATATGTGGACAAGTAGGTAATTATACTGCAATCACAGCATGGATTTGTTAAGGGGCAGTCTTGCCTCCGTAGCCGAGTGGGCAGGAGCGGGAGTGTAGTAGCACACGTTCTTTGAGTAGACCGGGGTTCAAGCCCCTGACTGCTGAATACGGTCGATCTGCCAACCCGCACTGGACCAGCGTGGCAGATTACGGTCCATTTCCCTCAGCATGAATTGTTGAGAAGGCTTCCACCCTGCAGTGGGTTGATAATGGCTGCACTTTACTTTTTTTTTTTACTTGTCTACCCAACCAGACAGGTTACTATGATGCAGTGACCAAGGAACTGGATGCAAAAAATAATTTTAACATCATATACTTGGATTTCAGGAATGCTTTTAATACAGTTGCACATAAGAGACTGCTATACAAACTGGAGCAATATGGCATTAAGAGCAAGTTACTGCTATAGATAAAGGGATGGTTAAGTGGTTATCAATGGGCACTGCTCTTGGACTAATGTTATTAGTGGAGTTTCCCAGGATTCAGTGCAGGGTCCATTGTTGTTTTCAATATTTATAAATGTTATCAATGAAGGTATATCAGGCTTAATGTGTAAGTCTGCAGATGATACAAAGGTTGGCAGGGTGGTTAATAACAGTCATCAGGGTAAGCAACTGCAACAAGATCTAGAAAAATTGGGTCAATGGGCTGAGAAATGGCAGTTGAAGTTTAACATTGACAAATGCAAGGTACTGCATATGGGTAGTAGTAATCCCACAGTAACACATCAACCGTGTGATCAACCAAACTCAGGGTAGTGAAGAATGAAAAAAAACTGGGAGTAATTGTGCAGCTAGATATTAGCATTAACATTAGCATTAGTAGAGGCATTTGATGCAAGAAAGCAAGCTTATGCAGCATCAGCCAAAAAAAAATAAAAAATAAAAAATAACCACTTCCACTTCACCCCTCTGTTCATTCAAAATACCTGTCCAGCTGAGCCTTAAACTTATTTAGGCAATCAACTTCCACGACAAGGGATGGAAGTCTGTTCCACCAACCAACCACCCGCTGGCTAATGGCAAATTTCCTCACGTCTATCCTACATCTGTCCTTCCTCAATTTGAATTTATGCCCTCTCAGGTGATTATTCTGAGCAAGAGGAAGAATCCCATGCTCAAACCATTCAAGGCTTTATACACCTCTATCAGATCACCTCGCTGGTGCCTAGTCTTCAGACACTGTAATTTGCAAAACTTAAGCCTTTCTTCGTAAGAGCACCCCTTTGTTCCATTCATTAATCTTGTTGCCCTTCTCTGTACTCGTTGCAGCATCTCTACATCCTTCTTGAAATGAGGCCTCCAGACCTGTATACAGTACTCTAGGTGTGGCCTGACCATTGCCTTATACAAGGGAATAATCACCTCCTTATCCCTGCTGGAAAAATTCCTGTATATCATCGACAATACACCATGAGCTACTCTTGCAGCCCATCTGCACTGCTCAGAAAACTTCATATCTGCCTGCACAACCACCCCCAGGTCCCTTTCATTTTCTACCACTGTCAGTGTTGTACCACAGAGTTGATACGTTGCTCTGGGGTTGCTGTTTCCCCATATGTAGTACTTTACATTTGTCAATGTTAAACTTCATTTGCCGCCTCTCAGCCCATCTGCTCAACCTTTCCAGATCCTGTTGCAGTAGCATAGTGTCGGTAGTGTCCTTGACAACCCTGCCAACCTTCGTATCATCTGCAAACTTGGACATTAAGCTTGATATACCATCATCAATATCATTTATAAATACAGAAAACAATAATGGACCCAATACTGAACCCTGAGGGACTCCACTAATAACATTAGTCCATGATGAGCAGTGTCCACTGATTACCACTCTCTATCTTCTTCCCCTCAACCACCCCTTTATCCATAGCAGCAATTTGCCTCCAATGCCGCACTGCTCCAATTTGTGCAGCAGTCTTCCATGTGCAACAGTATCAAAAGCCTTTCTAAGATCCAAGTATATAATATCAAAGTTATTCCCTGCATCCAGTTCTTTTGTGACTGCATCATAGCATCCAGTTAAATTGGTCAGGCAAGACTTCCCCTTAACAAAACCATGCTGTGTCCGAGCTATAACTGAAGTCTTGTCTAGATGATCCCGCAGTGCTTCTTTAACCAGTGACTCCATTAATTTTCCGGGAACAGAAGTTAAACTAACAGGTCTATAATTATTTGTGTTGCCCTTTGATCCTCCTTTGTGAATTGGGGTCACATTTGCACATCTCCAGTCAATGGGTACTTCCCCCGAGTCCAAGGAAGCTCTCATAATTATGGCTAAGAGTTTGCTTACTTCCTTTGCTGCCTCCTTTAATATAACTGGATAGATCCCTTCCACCCCAGGTGCCTTCCTTGTATTTATCTTCAACAATTTCTCCTCCACTTTATTCTCAGTTATTACAAGATTCTCTAGCTTACTGCCAGAGTTGAATACACCTCTGGCATTCCCTTCGCTGAATAACTCCTCATGTGTGAATGTCTATGTAAAATATTCATTTAGTTTGCTAGCTACCTGAGCAGGATCATCAACAGTTGACCCATCGATATGAAGTTCTCTGGGCAATGGAGACAGACTGCCAGGACAGCTCATGGAGTTTTGTCTATGATATATACAGTAACTTTGCTAGCAGGGATACGAATGTGGTTATCCCTCTGTATAAGGTCATGGTCAGGCCTCATCTCGGGTTCTATATACAGCACTCCAAGTAACAAAACATTTGAGCTAATGGTACATTAAGATCGAATGTTTACACACGGTGCAGATGTCTTGCAGTGACGGAAAAAAGAAAGCGGAAAGTCATGTGATTGCTGTATTTGTTTATGTCCACCATTTTTAAAGTGAATGCTGTACTGATATCACGGATTACCGCTGTTTTACATTTATTTTAAATTAAAAACTCCTCACTATAGCTCCTAAAGTTAATACACCTCATACAGAGAAGAAAAGAAGAACAACATTACAGTTTAGTGACAAATTTGATATAATCCAAACTATTACATTAATGTCACCTGGAAAGTTAATTCATATATCCATATGTATTGTGTAAATTGCATGTGTTCTCTGGTCGACTGTGTTTTGCTGAACGCAAAACCCCAGTTTCTGGGGGGGAAAACCTTGCTATCTACCTGAGACCAGTTAACTCAGCCACAGGGTGTAAAAAGACCAAAACAAAGTTCTTCATGTCATCTATGGAATTCAAATCCGGGCCTTTTCCACCAGGGGTGGGGAAGACCGACGATATCACTGTGCTACTGCGCATATAATATAATATAGAAATAATAATAAAGAAAATAGAACGGGGTGTAAGCGAGAGTGTATTGAATCCAGAAAATAACATTAGATCTTCAACATGTTTATGTTTTTATGTGCAGTTAATAAAATTGCATTATTAATCTTGCTGTTTTTTTATTTAGTCTCATTATTTCTGCATTAAATATATTAAAAATAAAACTTTCTAGATAACAAGAAAATCTAAATAACAGCACCCTGAATCTCCAACTGTGCCATTATTCTGAAAGTCTACTGTACAGGAAAATAACGGAAAAGTACAGGGCTGGAGGCCTCTTTAGGAAGGATGTACATCTGCTGGAATGAGTGCAGAGAAGGGCAACTAGATTGAAGGGAACAAAAGGGTACTTTTACCTAGAAAGGCTTCAGTTCTGCAAATTGCACTGTCTCGAGAGTAAGCACCTGCAGACAGAATTGAAGTGTTAAAGCTTTGAATGGATTGAGTAAGCTATATGATAATGGCATTCTTCCACTTGCTGAGACTGCACACACGAAGGGGCATAAATTCAAGTTGAAGACGGATAGTTGCAAGATATATATGCAGAGGTTTGCCTTCAGTCAGCAGCATTATCAGAACGGGCTTCCATCTGTTGTGAAAGTGGATGGGTTGAATAAATTCAAGGAAGAACTAGATAAATTCTTGAAAGGTACGAATGGGTGAACTGTAGTTTTTTTTCTTTTTTTTTTTCTTTTTTGCTGATGCTATATAAGTTTGCTTTCTTGCATCATTTACCTTACTACTACTACTACTTCCCTACTGAATGACTGACTATTGTTTTCTCTTAAAACTTAAAAAAAAATTTCAGACTGCTTGATCTTTCTCTCTTCCCAAGAGATTTAAGATGCTGCAATAGCAAAGCAGTGAAACGCAAATGCACAGAAGTACATGCACTTTGAGTGACAATGGTTCAAGCCTGCATTACTAATAAATACACCGAGTGGACAGAAATCATGGGATACCTACCTAGTAACAGGTAGGCCCACCTTTTGCACAGATAAGGGCAGTTACATGGCAAGGCATTGAGTCCACTAGTTCACTAAAGCATTTCACAGGTATTTCCATCCATGCTTGCTGCACCGCTGTCCATAATTCCATTGCATTCCTGGGTGTAGGATCCAAACTCAAACAGACAAGTATCCCAAAGATGCCCCACAGGGTTCACATCCAGTGAAAGGGGAGGCCATTCCACCGTGATAAAATCTGTGACATGCCCTTCGAACTTGCCCTCTGGATGCATGATGACCATGAAGAGGATGCTGATGGTCTGCACGGATAGACACGTAACCTGGACCATTCAGAGATGTGTCTAGACATAAAAGAGGTCCCAACATGTGCCACTTGAACACACCCCAGACCATTACCGACCATCCACCTGCCCAAACAGTTCCTGTTGACATGACAAGTGCACAGCTTCGTGCAGTTTCTCCCAGATATGCATCATCCGATCCACTCAAAACAACTGGAAATGGGACTCATCGGACGAGGAGACCTGTCTCCAATCATCCAAGGTCAGTGCCAATGTTCTTTCACCCAGCTGTCCAGTTTCTTTCAATGTTCTTTCGCCCAGTTTTACCCAGAGTCCTGTGTCGTGGTATTAGCGATAGTGTGGTGGTGGTTCCCACAACCTATTGAATCTAATGACTGCCTGATGGTCTTGGTGGAGACATTTCTGGCACCTCCCTCATCGAAGTCAGTGGTGATTTATGCCATAGTTGCTCTCTATTTGGCTGACACGTGAGACAGATGTCAACAGCCACATTCACCCACAACCTTTCTCCACCCACAGTGCTGTCCACAATGAAATGTTATTCAGGAAATAATGTATTCCTGATACTGTCGAATGGGGATAGTGCAATTTCTGTACCACCTAAGCGATAGAGTGACCCATGCGTTGGGCACCCACTATCATCCCTCTTTCAAAGTCAGTTAACTGATGACACTTATCCATACAGACATCAAATTACCGCCTACATGAATGCAGTGTACCTATATACCTGCCAAGCGGTGGGTTCATTCAGTAGCAATAGGGATGAAAGCACTGCGTTGCCAAGGAACCAGGTATCCCATGAATTCTGTTCTTTCGGTGTACAATAATGTTCCTGTGTATCTCTATCTTGTTGAACTTCTCTAGCTTTATGCAGTCATCCTGGAGTATAAACAAAAAATTTATTTGTTTGTTAGTAAGTTGTCTACTGGATCTTGCTATGGAGCTCATCAAAATTGCTTACTTGCATTGCAAGAATGAATGCTGTAAGGATACAGCCTAAAGTTACTAGTAAAACTAAACTCTGGTAGGACAACGAATTAGATGCTACATTCAAAATTAAATAGAAGTTGTTCAGACAAAAACAGAGAGGTAAATTTTAATTATATACAATTTGATAAACAAAAATCCCCCCTGCAAATTATGAAAGTTATATAAGTAAACTAGAAATAACTGTGTTAGTATTAAGAAAAAAAATTATAAAATTTTGGGATACAAAAATATACCCCAATATACGTAAAAAAACTTTTGAATTTTTTTTTTAATGTACTAAATACTGTAAGTTCTAATACCTCTCGTTTGAGGTTTTAATGAAAACCTCAAACAAGGTATTAGAACCTACAGTATTTAGTACCATGCTTGGGTTGGAGGCTGAGAAGACGAAAGAAGATATTTGTTGACATTACACTTGAACTTCTGTAGACTGTAATTTTTGGGAAATATGTACGAAGGAAGGTTTGTCCAGAAAACGGCAGTTGAATCAATAAACAAGGAAAATGAAAAGTTGGTTCTGTGAGTTTGAAGTTGGACAGTAAATGGATGTTGGCTGGTGGCAGCACGTGTTCTGACTGTTTTGAAAGAGAGAGTGGGAATTATAGAAGCCAATTCAGAAGAACTGTGCCCATGGTAGTATCTGTAGAAAAGGCATGCAGCAGAAACAGTACGTCTATAAGACAGCAAGTGGGGAGACTCTGTTAGAGAGGAGTCATTAATTAACCTAACTGCCCTCTTCTGAATGGAATGGAATCTAGAAGCCTGAGAGAGGCTTTGGGGGCACTGCCCCAGATGTGAGAACAATATTCCATGGTAGAGCAGATTTGTGATTTGTACAGAGTGAACAGCTGTGGAAGAAAAGTACTGCCGGGAGCGAAAGAGAAAAGCAACTTTTTTAGATGTAGAGGAAGCAATATTTGTAATGTGCTTGTGCCAAGAGAGATTATAAGTCAGGGTAATCCCCAAAAGAGATATATCATCTTGCCTAGAAATCGGCGTGTCACCAAAGATAGGCATAGGAGCAGAAGAATACTTTTTGCGAGATATAAGACAGGACTGAGTTTTAGAAGGATTGAAATCAACTAAGTTGTCTTTGCCCCACTGGAGAATTACCCAGAGATTGACATTTAAGGAATTGGTAGTGGATATTTAAGAAGTTGAAGCTGATTGAGCAGGGCAAGATTTCTCAAAATGGAAAGTGGAATGCAATGTGCTATCATCGGCAAAACTATGGATAGGATTTCCAGTCAATGGAAGGTCATTAATATACAAGAGGAAAAGAATGGGAGAAAGAACTGAACCTGGAAGAAACCAGCATTAATGGAGAAGACAGAGAACCATCTACCTTCACCCTTAGTGAGCGATCTGAGAGAAAACTGGATAACCAATGACAAAAAACAGTTGGCAAACCATAAGATGGAAGCTTGTTTAGAAGACCTTTATGCCAAACAGGATCGAAAGCCTTTGAGATGTCACGAGCAACTGCTTGTGTTTCACCAAACTTTTCCATTGAATTTGTCCAGAAATGAATATCACCAGTGGATCGACACTGACGGAATCCATACTGGCAATCGTTGATCAGACGAAAGGTTGCTAGGTAGTTTAATAATTGGCGGTTAATTGATTTCTCCATTACTTTAAAAAGAGTAGAAGTAATGGCAATGGGAAGATAATTGGATGCAAGTGATTTTTCACCCTTTTTAGGAACTGGCTGGACATGAGCAAATTTCAAAGCAGAAGGAAAAACACCTTTGGAATAAGAAAGTGGAAAAAAGGTGGCAAACAACAGGAGTAACTTCAGGAGCAGATGTTTTGAGAACAAGTGGAGAAATACCATAGGACCTGAAGCTTTCTTAGCATCAAGATTCGTCAAAATCCTTCTGACATCCTTTTGACGGAATGGATATGTTCAATCTTTTCTTGGCTTTATCATGTGTGTAGAATTTGATTTTCATAGTGACTCTGTTGGCATAATTTGGCCCATTAATCTGCACTGTATCTCTGTATTGGGGGATATAATATATTAATAGCGGGTTAGAGTCCTGTGCGGGTCAATTGCATTAGACTCACTCCCACACTATTTGTATCTGCAACACAAAAAAAAAAAAAAAATTTTTACATATTAAGAAAATGCCTTTATTTTTTTATATATATCAATAATAATACAAATCACTTGGATCAATAATACACAAAACTTTAGAAAAAAATACTAAAAATATTTTAAAAGCATAATTAATTTTACACATTTTTTTTTCAATTGCTCAGAAACAGGACATCATGAACAGTTTGAGTTCAACTGTGTCCTTCTTTCTGGATGAGAAATCCCACTGCAGAAAAATCTTTCACTATCTGCACTGCTGACAGAGATTGCAAGAATGAAATGAGACACAGGTTCAAGGTTTTGAAAAAATTTACAAAAAGCAGTTAGAAAATGGCACAAGTGAATGTTCTTAGAATTGAAAGTAGGTCAACCTAAAATCTCGGATGTAGAACTAGGGATTAATGGTATCAGACGTTTAAGAAATACTGTACACATACAACTAAAAAAGGGCCCAGTGCCAGAATACAATGACTCATATCATACTCTTGATGTAACATAAATTACAACTTAACGTCCACTTAAGGGTAAAGACTACTTTACTCAGCAAATATACAGACCAGGTCATTTCCACGAAAAAGTACAAATTTCGGTGAATTTTGGAGAAGTTGGTGAAGTTTATTGTTGTTTTGTTATTTGGTTTTTAGGAGCATTAGCAACTAAGGCCATATTGCTCCGGGGATATGTGGTGGTCAATCCCTGACCTTTCCGCATCCTCCGTATTTGGTGGTCACGGGCTCGAACCCCGATCTAATCAAGAAGCGTGTGCTACGCACTGCTGCTCCTGCCCGCCTGGCTACGGAGGCGCCAGTTGGTGCAGTGCGCCTTATTGGTCAGTTAGAAGTGTCAGCATACAAATATTACACATTTTTCTAAAAAAAACCTTAAAGAATTTACAGAATCCAGTCACAATATGACCCCCCCCCCAAATGCAAACATCACACACGCCTAGCGAATCATACAGCGCACATGTCAAGTTCGCACACAGCAAGCATATAAGGCTTGATGTTTGGCATCCGTGAACACTAACAGCTTCTGTCATGGGCAAAGCACGCGACCTATCAGACCTGGAAAAAGGCATGATCATCAGCTATCAAGCCAGGGGTGCCAGCATTTCCGAAACAGCAGACTTTGTGAAATTTTCACGTGCTGCAGTGGTAAAAATGTATCAAGACTGGATGAACAGGACAGTTTTGACGACCTAACGTGCCAATTGTGGAGCCCCGTGCGGCATTGATCCCAGAGGTGAATGCCGACTGAAACAGTTGGTCAGGACCGATCGGAACACTACTGTTGCTCAACTGGCCATCCAAGTGAACTGTGGGAGCCACCAGAAAGGTCTCCAACACAACAGTGCAGCAAACCCTGTTGTGCAATGAGCTCCGGAGCAGATGCTTGGTGACACCACCCATGCTGACGGCCTTTCATTGCAAACAATGCCATCAGTTTGCACAGCAATACCGACACTGACCCAGGGCGAGTGGCAACGGGTGGCCTTCTCCGATTAGTCATGACTTCTGCTCCACCGAGTGGATGGGCGGTGGTGTATGACGCGTGAAACCTCCGAGAATAGACACCAGGGCAATTGCTGGCAGAAAGCAAGCTGGTGGGGGAGGCGTTATGGTCTGGGGAATGTTTTCATGGCATGGCTTGGGTCCGCTGATACTTCTTGAGGAGCCCCTGAATGCAAATGGTTACCTATCGATCATCGCCGATCAGGTACACCATTACATGTTGACTGTGTTCCCTGGGGGTGATGGTATCTATCAGCAAGACAATGCACCATGCTATGTTGCCAGAATTGTCCGTAAGTGGTTTGAGGAGCACGACGAACATTTCAAAGCTACTCCCTTGGCCACCGAATTCCACGGATCTTAACGCAATTGAAAATCTATGGGACCACCTCGATCGACACATCACATGGATGGATCCTCCACTAAGGAACCTACAGGAACTCCGGGGTGCACTGCAGTCTACATGGTCACAGATACCCGAGCAACATCCCACGGACTTATTGAGCATGCACCGCAGCCAGCTCCCTCCCACAGCAGCTGGCAGCGGTGCATGCTGTGAAAGGTGTATATTCTGGATACTAGGTAGGTGGTCATAATAATGTGACTGGACCCTGTAAATACAGAAAAAATATTTAAAAAAAAAAAAAGTGTAAGAAGTAGCTCGAAAAAGTCCAAAATGTTTGAAATAACAATTCATTAGGATTATTTGTACTCTAACCAAGGCCAACCATCATTCATATTACCCAGGCCAAGGGCCAGGCAGACCTTAGTGTAAGAGCGTGATTTCTGTCCCAAATAAAATTGGTAATTTTAACCTTTTCCATTGTGCCACTTAATTTCAGTAAAGTTACACACAAACCACCTGCGATAAACCACCTGCGAAAGAAATGCGATAAACCTTACCTTTAGGATTTGAACAAGTCTCAAAAACATGAAGCTGCTGAGGATTCTGTGTGAAAGTATAAACTTTGATCATACCCTCCAATATTACTACAATCCTAAAAAAAAAATAAAATAAAATAAAATAAAATCTGTCTAAAAAAAATTGCAGCATTCATTCTCACATCTACACTTTCAAATTTGCTCACAATTCTGTCTTCATTCATTCTTAATGCCATATACCATATTTCTTATTTATTGTATTGCTGATAAAATCAATTCTCGTTAGACATTTCTCAAATTGCTAACTCCATTGCCATCTATCATCTTTAACATGTAGTGAGACACTACCAAAATATCAACCTTACTTTACCACTGCACTATAGAAGTAATTTGCTTGAATCTACTCTTACAAAGAAGTATATACCACCAAATACTAATATTCATTGGAAGAAGGCAATTTGGCCAGAATGGTGAGTTATTTTTCCAGCATAATGGTTTTCTTTTAAGTGGTTGTCACAAAGTGTAGTTCTGATTAATAAGAGTTTTAAGGCAGTTCAATTGTTTTTGGTTCCTTCAGATTTGAATTTCCAGATTTAATCTTTAGTTTAATGAATGCTGACAATTTTTATAAATATGTTCATAGCAAAGGAGGTTTACCTGGTCTAATCGTGCTTCCATGGACATGGACGGCATGAAACTGGTAATTTTTTAGTGATTCTGCACCCATTATAAAAATTATTTCTTTAACATTATTTTAAAGGCAGGCCACCTTAGCTGTATATTTATGATTAAGCTCAGACTATTTTTGAACAATGCACTGAAACAAAGTAAAAATATATTTCCTGTTATCATACTCGTTGGCGAGCAGCACCTGAAAATTTTCACCATATCACTTACTATGGAAAATAATACGAATTTAATTTGCATAATATAATGAACTGGAAGGAGGGGAGATGGGATGGCTCACCATTCAAGGAAAACAGTTTCATGGTTTGGATCTGCTAAACAGAAGTTTTTAAGTGGCTTATGAAGAATCTGAAATACTGAGTAGCTGAAGCTGGTATCATGAGACAATTCTACACTTATCTTTTCATTTTCAAAGATTCCTTTACATTTTTTAAAATTGTGAGAGCACACAGAGCTAGAAACTACCTCTGGTGAGGTAGTTTCTAGTGCAGTGCAAAATTTTCACAGGGGTCAGATTCTGTACCTCAATACATTTAATATCAAACTATCACTTTTCTTTTAAAAGTGCACAAAAGAGCAGAGAAACATTTGTTAATGCTTTCTTAATGCCCTTCCCCAATTCCCAGTGGGAGTGTTTTGCGATCTCATTTAAATTAGGGGCAAAAAAAATGAATAATAATAAAATAAAAATTTAATACTGATGTTTAATGTTTCCTCACCAAAAAAAAACCTTTTTAGTAAAAAAAAAGTATTACTTCAATATCTGCATTCTAACAGTACCCTGCTTCTTTACTAAATTACTTCATTGGACTAATGCAGCCCTGTAAAATAACAAAAGTTACAATTGCAATTTTGGAACTTTTCTTTTACACATTACTTGGCTGCTCATTTATATCCAATACATTTTATGCATTGGATATAAATGACTGATGTCATTTATATAATTGATGTAAGGTTGCTGGACTACCTCTTGTCTGATGATAGAACCAAATAATACCAAACTGGTCAAAACAGTGCTTTCAGATCAACTCACAGATAAACTAAAGGGCATTTTAAGTCCAAGCTCTGTCACTGAAAGGATAGTAGCATCCCTAGACAATAAAGATAGAAAAACAACATAGTAGTACTATTTTTTCAAAATAACCTTTCTTTAAAGTCCATTGCACAATGCCTTCTTTTGTTAATTAATTTAACTTGTTTTGTGTGGAACAATAAAGAGAAGGTCAATATATCAAGCAACATTTGCTTGTGTTATTCTTAAGCAAGGGTTGGACATCCCCCCCCCGGTGTGTGTGTGCACGGGTAAAATAAAGGAATTCCCATTTCATATTCATAAAATGTTCTCCACTTTATATATGGCCTTTATCGCGTATCTTATATATGTCTACAAACATGTATTCATAGGTCAATGTTTGTGTTATGCAAGCTGAAGAACCCAAAGTAAACTCATAAAGATGGCTCATACCCAAGCATAGCTAACTATAGCCTCGAATGAGTCTAAATATTCTTTCAACCTCTGAAGGGATTCAAAGGAAAGAGCTGGACCTGTCCAAACAAGAGAAAAGCAGTGAAACCACTACGCCATCACTGAGAACACATTTAAAGTCTGTAATTACCTAGACAGGTAAATCCAGACTGCTGCTCTTCTATACAAAAGAAGTTGTGCTTGATGCTTTTATTTGAAAATCTTGCTAATAATGTGAAATCCACAAATTTTCAGCTGAACACATCCTGTGGTTTTATGTAGTTGCACAACTATGGAGCAGGCTTCACTAGGCTCAGGAAAGGTTGAAATTGGCATGAATTAAACCTAAGCAATAAAAGAATAAATTTAATATTGATGGAATGATACTTACACTTGGCTTTCACAGTAAAAAACATATACATGCTGAGGGAAATAACTGTAATAGGGCATAATTTAGACATATATACTAGGTTCATTTGTGTCCAGTACAATCTTTGTGTTTTATGAAATGAAACTGACAATGTCAATCAACTAGAATAGACACTGTTGAAACTGAAAATGCAATGTAATAATTTGGTGCCCCTCAACTAGCAGAATGATTATGGTTGCAGTCCTTGCACACTAAATGGAAAGGCCTGGGTTTGAATTCCATCTACACAATTTTCATGGTCTATTTACACACTGCAGCCAAGCTGTTCAATTTTATTGCAAAATTTTTCCAAACAAAAACTAGAGTTGTGGATCCTGCAGAAGAAGCAAACTGACCATAAAATACACAATTTACAGATACTTCACATGGTCTTAACTCCTCTGGCAAATTAATTATATATTCAAAATATCTCAGCAAAAAAAAAAAAAAAAAAAACATTAAAGCAGTTAAACAGCAGTATGTTTAAAACATTTTACTATCGACATAATCCAAACCTGCGAATTACTCTGATAGTACAAATCAGTTCTGGACTGAATCACTATTTATTCCCTCTATGCTGTCCTATTCCCTACTAGAACTTTAGCCCTAACCAGAGTAAGCCCTCTTTCCTCTAGACTTGACGCCATCAGTCCACCTTTCTCTTGGTCTGCTTCTGTGCTTTTTACCATATATTTTTGCTCCAAATATCTGTTCAAACTTATTTTCCTTTTCCCATTCTTTCTAAATACAAGAGGTGGTCATTTAATTTGCAGACTGGTACAAGATTTTATGGTTACCTCGCAAACTCTTTCCATAAATGCTGCTAGAGGCACTCCCCCTGATCGCTACTAATGTTGTTATTTGGTTTTTAGGTGCATTAGCAACTAAGGCCATATTGCTCTGGGGATATGCGGTGGACATTCCCTGACCTTTCAGCATCCTCTGTATTTGGTGGCTCACGGGCTCGAACCCTGGGATTGCTACTGAGCAGACTGTGTTCGCATGCCAGTACTTGTCAAGCTAGTGTTGCACAAAGAATTTTTTAGCCACATGCCACTGACGATAATTTTGAAGGAAGTATCATGTCAAACATACATATTGAACACTGATATGTGATTAGTTATTGTAATACACAGGGCTTAAATACATTGGAAACAGTTAAAGAGATGAATGAAGCATATGGTACTGGGTGTCTTGGTAGTACAGCCATACTTAAATGGTACAAGCAATTCAGTGAAGGATATGAGTCTGTTGCAGATAACCCAAGACCTGGTCAGCCTTCCTCCTCAACAACTCTTGAACAAACCACAAAAGCCCAGAAAACCTTGGATGAAGACAGGTGAATTACACTTCATGTAATTTGTCTAACACGGTAGTGCTCACAATATTGTGAAAGGTCAAATTGTGTGGAAACACAATTTGACTGGAGTCAAAATTTTAGACACAATTCTGGAGGCACAATTTTAGTTCTGGAGTCAAATTGTGTGGAAACACAATTTGACTCCAGAACTAAAACAGCAAAGAATAGACTTGTGTAAAGAAATGCTTAATCGTTTTGAAACACAAGGTAAAAACTTCTTAAACTGAATAGTGACTTGTGATGAAACTTGGATTTCTCACTATGATCCAGAGACAAAACAACAGTCGAGTGAGTGAAAGCATTCTGACTCACCAAGACCTAAGAAATTTCGAACTTCTCGTTCGGATGAAAACAAACGGTTCTTGTGTTTTTTTGACATAAAAGGCATTCTTGTTGCACATTTTGTGCCTTGTGAAACAACTATGAATAAGGAAGCATACTCTGAGGTTTTCAGAGTCAAACTTTGGCATGCCATTTGTAAGAAATGTCAAGAACTTTCCGGTGTGAAGTGGTTTCTCCATCAAGACAATGCCAGGCCCCACACAGCTAATATTGTGCAGCCAGTGTTTATTGCCACAGGTGCCGAGATTCTGCCACATCCCTCTTATTCACCATACTTATCCCTGTGTTGTTGTTGTTGTTATTTGGTTTTTAGGAGCGATAGCAACTAAGGCCATATTGCTCCAGGGATATGCGGTGGTCATTCCCTTACCTTTCTGCATCCTCCGTATTTGGTGGTCACGGGCTCGAACCCCAGTCTAATCAAGAAGCGTGTGCTACGCACTGCCGCTCCTGCCCACCTGGCTAAAGAGGCGCCTTAGCCCTGTGTGATTTCTTCCTGTTTCCGTGTCTGATGAAAGCTCTGAAAGCTCTGCGAGAATTGTTTCACATCCAACAACGATGCTTACAGAGCCACAACAGAAGCACTTCAGTCTTTCAAGCATTTATTATGTGAGTGTGATCGTGGCAAAAGTGTGTAAAGTTCAAGGGAGAGTATTTTGAGAGGAGAAATCCACAGAAGATTCAGATGATGACAATTAAGATAAGATTTTACATGAGTCCATAAATTAAATGATCATCTCTCATACATATACCATCTTAAATTTGATTCACCTTAACCATTGGTTGAATGTTTGTGATTACATTTTTTTTTTTTTTATTAATCCCCCAACCGGATGCAAGAATTGGTTGACTGTTTTAGAATTTTATGGTACATCAGCGTCTAAGGCTATAATGTGCTAAAGTCAACTGATGCAAGGAACTCAATGAACTAGGCACATGAAGTGGAGCACTGAATTCTGAGGCTGTTGTTGTTATTATTTGGTTTTTAGGAGCATTAGCAACTAAGGCCATATTGCTCCGGGGATATGCGGTGGTCATTCCCTGACCTTTCCGCATCCTCAGTATTTTTTATTTATTTATTTTTTTATGTGAACCCCAAACATTTGGTGGTCATGGGCTCAAATCCCAGTCTAATCAAGAAGTGTGTGCTACGCACTGCTGCTCCTGCCCACCTGGCTACGGAGGCACCAAATTCTGAGGTTACTGTTCCTGTAGGGGAGAGGAGTAAGCAGTCATTGTCATTGTGAGATGTCTAAAGGAAAATAGTAAGTTTTAGTTGCCAGCCAAATTGGTCACAAGGGCTGGGGAAGCACCTGAGAGCTTGCTTAAGATGCAATGCTTTGGCCGCACAACAGTGGTTTCCTGTTGTTATTTACAGGTTGTGGCTGCTCCTCTATACTCTGCTGGCTTACTTGGTCTAGTCTGTCTGTGGACAATATAAGTGTGTATCTCTGCTAGTTATTCTTGTTGATGGAGAATTAAGTTATTCATGGAACAGGGTGGCCATGCTGGAGGGGATGGTTATCCTCCCAACGTTTCCATCAAGAGGATTTAATTCTCTTGGATGTGCCATTTTCAACCTTTTCTGATTGTGAGATACAAACAGGATTTTGGATTCTTTTACATTACATCTGATTTTTCTCTGATTCAATGCTTGATGTGCTAAATCAGCAAAAAATGTGATGCATTTTCCCTGACCCTTTTCTGCACTTTTTGCACGTTTGCTCTACTTGAACTACATTCCTCATCTCTAGGGAGGAAGGAGGTGGGCAGGACTGGAAGAACATTAGTAATTGCTTAAAAACTGCTTAAGATTATTGTTGCCTGTAAAATGAATGCAAAAATTGTACTATTTTTCCAATTCTACTAATTGTGCAACCTATCCCTGGACAGAAGGGGAAAATGAATAGTGGCAATGTTATTACACGCAACAAGAATCATAATTAACACTTTTACCCAGTTACAGTTAGCTATCACAAAAAATATTAATATTGTTTTAAATTAAGTTTTCACCACATGCAATACAGACCTCTGAAATGTATGTGTACGTGTAAATAATTGTAGTGGTCGTGTATGATCTGATAGGTTCTGCTCTGAAACACTGATTGCACATTAGTTGTTAGTTTGAGATTAATTGCTGAAACAGTGTCCTCCTAAATGCAGACAGTTTTAGGAGCTAACAGTTATTGTAAACTCATAAGCAGAAAGCACACAGTGACACGTTTGTTGTTTGTTTTTTTGGAGCATTAGCAACTAAGGCCATATTGCTCTAGGGATATGCGGTGGTCATTCCCTGACCTTTCCGCATCCTCCGTATTTGGTCAGTGACACGTAACCATTTTACTAAATTCTGATGATTTTCAGAATTTTGAAATTTTGCACCCTCACCAGTTTTATAAACCTGAAAATTAAAGTGACTAATAATATCTAATAAAATAGGCAGAAACATGTGTGCCCACTTAATTCTGTAGTTTGATGCTTAACAGTTTTATGTTTATAACCAGCAAAATTAATAAAAATTTTGTTTCATTGAAGATAACAGGTTTAAGAAAGCACATTTAAATTTTATAAGTTTTCATTAAAAAATAAATTAATAAGTATTGCAATCCATTAGCAAAAAATCAAGCACTGGTATTTTACAATTTCAAAAAATTTTAAAAATATATATATTTCTAGAAATAGAAAAGAAAATTGGGCACCTGACAGATGCTATGACTGTTTTTGTTACAACTGGAGGTACGACCACTGATGGGATAAGTAACTAATTTGTGAAATTATGAAAAAAAACAATGCAATGCAGTACAGCATGCTCATTTATATATCATTTCTTTCTGCTCCTACATTTCAGATATCTTATTTTTCTTATTTCCTCAATTTTTAAATAATCTTGCCACTGCTTCCATCCATTAGTTAATTCTTTCTCTTAAAATTCTGATTTTTTGAAATAAAAAAAATAAAGGAAGATTTCTTCCTATTTTTTACCCAGCCCATGGACCCAACCAACAGGTCAAAAACAGGCTCAAAAATTTTTGCAAACTGAAAATTTTGTCTTTTGACAAATCTCTCTTTTGCTACACTTGTAAGTAAAGAAAAAATATCTAATTTCTCCTTAGCTATAAAGAAAAGCAAAGGAGAAATTGGCTTCTCTTTTGCTTTACTTATTCTTTTGCTTATTTCCATGTCTAATCTTCCATCTTAATTAAACCTTTCGGTAGCATGTATAAAGATTTAAGTTTTTCATATGTGGATTCTGGGGAGTATGTATGTGGATCTGTTTTTCGTGCGTGGATGCTGGGGAGTATACATAGATATATATTTTTAAGAATGCTTCAGTGTTTTTGTTAATGTACAAACTATTTTAATTTTCCTTGGGTGTAGTGCCATCAGTACTTACCTGCATTTCCAACTAATTTAAACATATTTATAATAGATAGTATTAAAACAGCTTTAAAAACTGGATGAGGAAAAATCATATCCAGTGACCTCAATTGTCCAATTTGGGCTTAGAAAATCCAAATTTTAAGAATGTCTGCAGAATTCTGATCCAAACTTTGATAAAACTAAATCAAGAAATACATAAACAGCTAGTGGATATTACTACATCAAAATAAATTATGGAAGGTTCTGTTCATAAAAAATAAATAATGGAGGGTTTCTGTTCATAAAAAATAAATTATGCTTTTTTTTTAATTTTATTAAATCAAAAGATGAGAACAGGATTGAAAGTGCTGAAATGAAATTTATTCACCAAACCAGTGGTTATAGATTATTGGACAAGAAGGAAAGTTCTGATATTCGCAAAGAATTAATTACAATTTTGATACTTATCCAATAATAAATAGAATCTACAAATACAGAGGCAAATGGATTAATCATTTTGATAGGATGCATCCAGCAAGATTACCAAAGAAAATTATGAAATATCAGCCAGTTTTAAAAAGATATCCAGGATGTCCGAAGAAAAGATGGACTACTTCTTTGTAGTGGAACTGGAAATTTCATTTCCTGTTCCACTACAAAGAAGTCAGGCTCCTTTATGAGAACAGAGAAAAAACAAAACACCAATTCACTGAGGTGGATAAAACAAAGGAAGTCACTTTCAGTTAAAAAAAAAACTGGTTAGTATCAAGTTGGATGGATCTTTTCTTTATTTCTTAAAGTTTAAAATATATTGGTACAGTCTTATTATTAGTTGGGCTTCATTCTATAAAGATCAGCAAGCAATATGAAAATTTGTCAATATAAATATACATCATTATAGATAATCAATATATTATAAATATGCACCATTATATCAGTACATTTTTCATCATTATATGCAACTTACCTGTTTGCAAAACAAATGCATTAAACTGCAATGTAGAGATAATTTAGAAATTTAACTAAATAAACATCACTATATAAAACAAATGTCTCAGAACTTTTTGGATCATTCTGTAACGAATAACATGAAAGTCTAAACAGGTCAATAAATGCTGCATGATTTTACTCTGACAATCATAAAGAAAAGAAAGGAAATAGTAGTAGTGGCATGTGATGCAAGAAAGCAAGTGTATGAGCCTATGCAGCATCAGCCAAAAAAAAAAAAAAAAAAAAATCACACCATTCCCTCCAAATGCCTGTCCAGTTCCAACTTAAATTCATTTAACCTATCAACTTCCACGACAGATGGACGTTTGTTCAAGCAATTAACCACCCGCTGGCTAAAGGAAAATTTCCGCACATCTATTCTACATCTGTCTTTTCTTAATTTGAATTTATGCCCCCTTAGGTTCGTAATCTGAACAAGTGGAAGGATCCCATCAGAATTCAGCGTGCTCAACCCATTCAAGGCCTTATACACCTCAATCAGATCACCGCACAGGTGCCTAGTCTCCAGCCACTGCAATTTGCAGGACTTGAGCCTCTCTTGGTAAGAGGATCCCTTCATTCCCCTCACCAATCTTGTTGCCCTTCTCTGTACACGCTCAAGCAAATCTACATCCTTCCTAAAATGAGGCCTCCAGACCTGTACGCAGTACTCAAGGCGTGGCCTGACCATTGCCTTATACAGAGGGACAATCACCTCCAATTCCTAACATTTCAAAATGTTAGGAATCTCAGATTTCTCAAGTCCTGAAATAAAGAAGTCAGATCTTTGGCCCCACATTCTGAATAGACAACTTGATAGGATTGGATCAACTAATGTAGCTGCAAGTTGTATTGAGTGTTTAGGGGAAGGGGTGCATAGAGATCTTGAGTGATGTCGGTTTCATCAGTGTTGTGCTTGCTTTGGGAAGAGGTCCCATAATTAGTAGAAACCAGGAGAATTGCTTGCTAAGTAACAAGAATCCAGACTACTGTCTGATTAGTGCTGGACATATTACTATTCTGCTTATTTGGTAAAGAAGATGGGGTCTCTGGCTGTGTGGTTTTGTTTTGTAGAAGAGAACCATGATGTGAGGGATGAAATTTATGTTTCTGTCTAGTGTTGGTATAATCCTTCAAGATCCAGTATGCATCTAAAAAGTCCTTTCCCTCATGGTGGTGCACAAGATTCAGCACTGTGGAGTTGAGATGTTGAAGCTATAGTCCTCTGTGAGAGTGCAGTATGCCACTTCTTCACTGGATGCTCTCCCCCCCCACTTTCTGATATGGTTTGCATCCTTCAATCTTTGTTCTTAACTGGGCTCTCTGCAAAGCCAACTATGAGTGGACAGCACCCAGAAGCAGACTCTAACCAGATGGCTAAGGAGATTTTTATCTTTGTCTATCCCAATCCCCTTAACCATTAAGAACTTCTTAAATTTCATTAATTAAGTCCAACAACTACAGTTCCAGGACGAGGACATCTTGTTTCGCTCTGATGTGTTAATGTTCCTCTATAAAATATGATTAAGATCGTATCCTTATCAAAATGAATAGTTGTAACCTCCTTTCATACCTTCCTTGTGTTCATGCCGCACACGCGCATTCATGATAATGGCTATCGACCATAGTGAAGCTTAATAAAGTTTTTTTGATTACTTTCTTTCATTTCAAGAAGTGTTGAAGGTAAAAGGCAGTAAAGGGTTATTAGCTATGGGTAATAGAAGGGGGAAAAGGGAGGAGAAAGATTTAATAAAGGTAACTGCAGTTGAGAGCCACAGTTGTCAAAAATTGAAGGGAAAAGAGCAAATGATTAAGCAGAAAGAGGTAAAGAATTAGGAATCATAAATGCCAGAACTCTTAATGAGATCGTGGCTAGTTATTTTATTGAGTGCTAAATCATAAGAAATAATACAGCTACAAGGAGTTTACAGTGGTAATTTGAGCATGAATGCTAAGTGCTTCAGATATATATATAATGTGGTAAATGAGAAATGACAATCTGGAATTTAAAGTATGGTTACAATTGGGAGGATATTTCTCAGAAATGATATGGGCAGCAAGTTCACTTATGCCAATGCATTTTGAAGAACTAGGCATACAATTGTTTAAAATTGTGTTGTTTAAAATGGAATGAATGCACAGAATTAAATAAATGACATTATTATAGCTGATATAATTAAGGGGGGGGATCAACATTTAAATGCAAAATAATTGGATTATTTGCATACTGAAAAGTATATGAGGGAATTTGGTGTTACTGAATATGTTTGAAACCAGTATGAAACAAATGGTAAACATGTGTATTGTTTAAATGATTGTTTCTTATGAGAAAAAAATAGAACTAAAAGCTTTTGGTTGTAAATGAGCAATGATATAATTAATTGATGAGGATAACCCCCCGCCTAATATTATGGATCAGTAAAGGCAATTCATTCTTGTCCTCTTAAGTAGTAACAAAACTAAAGGCACAGAGAATTTGAACAAAACATATCAATGGTATGAGAAAGGAAAGGGTAACGGCTAAAATGTAAGGAGGCATCAACTTTAGAAGACTTGTCAAATTTTAGTATGTATTGTATTTGTAATGTGACAGAGTTAAATTTTAAAAAAATTAATAACTTCTGAAAATTCAGGTTCAATAGTAAGTTGAAAACTGATGACTATTATAATTAGAGGACAGGTTATTTATGGCATTATTTAATGAAATGCAAAACACATCATAAAAAATATGTACAGGGGACATTTGAAAGATTCGTGCCCGAGTATGAAGAATTCATTTAAGGAATCTGGTAACATGCTACTTTTCGATTTAGTCCCCTTTGGAGTCAATACACTTTTTCCATTGATGCTTAATTCCCATTGATGCATTGCAGCTGCGAAGAAAGTTTTCTCTTGGACCTCCAGGAATGCATCCAGTTCAGCAATGACATCCCTGTCAGTGGGAAAATTGATGCCAGCCAGGTATTTTTTCAAATAAGGAAACAGGTGAAAGTCTCATGGTGCAAGACATGGTGAATATGAGGAAATGTCCAAGATTTTAAAGCTTAAAGCTGCACTCATGCAGTGCAGCAATGGCAATGAAGACTTGTGAGCAGGTACCTGGTGAAACAAGGCTCCTTTGCTGACTTTTCCTAAGCATTTGTCTTTGTTGTTTTCCCACAAACACCTCACAAGGTCTGTGTAATATGTCCCTGTGACTGTCTGGCCTTTCTGAAGGTAAACTACAGGTAACACTCCATCAGCATCCCAAAAACTGATGCTATCACATTGCCAGCAGAAGGAATCAATTTGGCTTTTTTTTTGGAGGGGGGAAAAGAGCTGTGCTTAAACTGTTTGGATTGCTCCTTTGTCTCTATTTGAAAGTGATGGACCCACATCTCATTCATGTTCACAAACCTTTGCAAGGAAATTTGCTGGATCTTCTTGAAAATGATGCACGTTCACTTGACTTGACAACTTGGTGTATTTTTCAAACTGCTAACAACCTTAGGCCCCCTTAATGCTGACCTCTTTTCATAGCAAGAACCTTTGTTATTATATGGTACACACACTCAGATGAGATGCCCAAGTTCTGAAAATGTACTGAAACTGTCAATTGTCAAAATTTCATCACCAGATCATACGTGCTGCCAACTTTTGGAGTGATGGATGTTGCAGTCTTCCAGTGTGAGTCATCTTCCAGGCTCTCCCTCTCTCATTTAAATTCTGCTGTCCATTTCTTAGCCATGTAATAGTAAGGGGATATGGTTACACTCAACGTTGTAACCATATCCTCATGAACTGCCTTTGGCATTAGTCTCTCTTTCTTTAAAAATATTGGATGACTGTACAGTGACTGATTTTGTTCATCTTTCCTCATTCACAACTCTGTTGACTTCAGCACCTGTAATTAAAAAGACATTACTGAAATTGCATGAAACTTGGTGAGTTACTATTTGAAATGTCATACACTTAAGTACAGAAATTTTTAACACTGTACTATTATACTTTCATACTTAGGCCATGAACTTTTCAACCCCCTCAGAGAGATATGGATGAGTGCCATATATTTAAGGTAGTTAAATATAATCAACCCCTAAGTCCACCAATGCTTAATCCATAGGTAGTCCAAAAACAATTTTGGACCCCTAAGTCCACCAATGCTTAATCCATAGGTAGTCCAAAAACAATTTGCAGCTGTGTTTTAAAAGGAAAAAAAAATTGGTAGGAAAGCGTGCGAATTCATTTTATTGCATGAGCTGGTAATGGTTTAGTTCTTTTTGATAAATTGGTATCTGTAAGTAGATATCTGTATTACCAATGATAGAATTTTTGATTAAAAATATCACAGATTTTCATCAGAAACTGAAAACTGTCACCTTATGCTAATAGATATTCATATTTTTGTATCACAGTAGCAAGCAAACTGTGATTTGTGGATGCCAGAGGAACTATAGAGAAGTCTATGAGGTCTGCAAGATGAACTCGCTGCTCATTATGTGCACCACAAATGAGTAATATAGAAAAGATAAAGCTTACTAGTCATAATTTTGAGAGTTAAGTTGATTTTTTTTTCTCTAGAATTTCTGGAAGATGATATATAAACAATTATGTATGAGAAAGAACACAACTCTGCATGAATGAATACAAAATACTCATTTAACAGCAAGTGCCATTCTTCAAAGTAAACAGGATGAAATAATAAACAGAAATACAGTTAAAATAGAGAAAGTGAGTAAACCAAAAAACTTAAGGAGAGGGAAAGTTACCATACATTGTTTAAAGTGTTATGGCTTTCAATAACAGATTTAGGATATTTCTAGAAAAAATGAAAAATGGCACAGGACACAATTTGTGAGCAACTAGGTCTGCTGGTAACAGCAAATGAAGTATAAGGAAGATTCTGATAGTTCCCAAACTTATGCTGGATGTCTGCGGGAGTTGTAAACACTCAGCAATCAGCAAGTTATAGGAATTTGGATAATCTACGTACACCAACACTGCCTTGAGAGAAAGCTTTGGTTGAGTGATTACTCACTGGCTATGGCTTGTCTGTTTTGAATGTGTTGAGAATATGCCGGATACATATCTCAGCATATTCAAAGGTATAAGGTTCTAAGATTTTGTTTGAAATGTCATTAGAATAATCAGAGGGGGTATATTTGCCAACGTTTCTATTGATGTTAGCACCTTGAGCTATACTGGATGGCCCAGCCTTTTTAATGAACTCTCTAAAGGGGAAAATGTGTGAGACCTGAAGGACCTTGGATCTCTTGAGATTAAAAATATGACTTTCAAAGATGCTGCGAAATAGACTGGATATATAAAGGTAGAGAAATTTTTTATTTTTCTACCTTTATATATCCAGGGCAAGTTGAAAATCTACCTGGGCAAGTTGAAATATGGAAGTTCAAATTTTAAAGGTGAATTAGATACATTTTTGTTTGGTAATTGCAATGTTTTGTTATTTGGTATAATAAAACAAAATCACATTTTATTTTGAGAGTCCTCCAATAAAAGATAGAGTCCTCCTCTAAGAACCAAAAGGAGTTTCAAGACACCGTGCTAAATCATGATCTACATGAAAGTTTCTTGTTCTGAACATTCTAACAAAGATACTGCAATGTTTAAATCTTCTCAACATAATAGAAATATGACTTCAAAAATTGATAATGTGAATATCAATGTAAAAAAATATAAATATAAAAACAGTAGTTAACATTCATTATTATTCAAAGGGCAAAACATAATTACCTATCCCTCCTTAGTTTAACTGCTTTCACATCACTGGAAAAATCCAGTTCTATAACATCTTTCTTTTTTAAATCATCCCAGACCATTACTAAAATTAAATAAAATGAGAGCAGTTGAGCAATGTATATACAAATTTAATTCTGAATATAATCCAATTTATGCAGCTTAAATCAATTGATTCTACTTTAATTTTAATGAATAACAGTAATTAGAACTGCTAAAGAAAGGAGCAAATGTTATGAGGAAACAAAAGTACCAAATTTCAGACACTGACATTATTATAGGCAAAATTATCAAAAATTCAGTTATCTAGCTTATAATTTTCTTGAAATTCAATAAATCAGCATCTGAAAATAAAGCCAGAAATATTATGTAGAAGTGTGTGCCGCAATATCCCCAACTCAAACGTTAATGTGCAGGATGATGATTTTGCCTCGCAGCAAAATCCTTGCAGTACTCACACTTTGAAGTATGTATATATTTCTATAATTAATGTATGCCATAACGGAAGTCTGTTTAAGTCACTGGATTGCTTCTTACTAGTTCTGGGAGGAAAAAATGACATTGATAATTAGCAACTTTTTAGCATTAGCATTAGTTGAGGCATAGGATGCAAGAAAGCATGCTTATACAGAATCAGCCAAAAAAAAAAAAAAAAAGAAACACTTCCCATTTCACCCATCCAGTGACTCCAAATGTTTGTCTAGTTCAGCTTAAATTTATTTAAGCTGTCAACTTCCACAACAACAGATGGAACTCTTACAGCAATCAACTACCCACTGACTAAAGGCACACTTCCACACATCTGTTCTGCAACTGTCTTTCCTCAAATTGAATCTATGCCTCCCTCAGGTTGGGTAATCTGAGGAAGTGGAAAAATTCCATCAGCATTGAGCCTGCTCAAACCATTCAAGGCCTTATACACCTCAATCAAATCACCTCGCAGGTGCATAGTCTCCAGATTAGCATCATTAGCGGCATTTGATGCAAGAAAGCAAGCTTATGCAGCATCAGCCAAAAAAAAAAAAAAAAAAAAACCTACTTCCACTACACCCCTCTGTTTGTACGAAATACCTGTCCAGCTGAGCCTTAAACTCATTTAGACTATCAACTTCCACGACAAGAGATGGAAGTCTGTTCCACCAACGAACCACCCGCTGGCTAACGGCAAATTTTCGCACGTCTATCCTACAACTGTCTTTCGTCAATTTGAATTTATGCCCTCTCAGGTGATTATTCTGAGAAAGAGGAAGAATTCCATCAGCATTGAGCATGCTCAAACCATTCAAGGCTTTATATACCTCTACCAGATCACCTCGCTGGTGCCTAGTCTCCAGACACTGTAATTTGCAAAACTTAAGCCTTTCTTCATAAGAGCACCCCTTTGTTCCATTCACTAATCTTGTTGCCCTTCTCTATACTTGTTCCAGCAGCTCTACATCCTTCTTGAAATGAGGCCTCCAGACCTGTATTCAGTACTCTAGGTGTGGCCTGACCATTGCCTTATAAAAAGGGAATAATCACCTTCTTATCCCTGCTAGAAAAATTACTATATATCATTGACAATACACCATGAGCTACTCATACAGCCCGTCTGCACTGCTCAGAGAACTTCATATCTGCCTGCACAACCACCCCCAGGTCCCTTTCATTCTCTACCACTGTCAGTGTAGTACCACAGAGTTGATACGTTGCTCTGGGATTGCTGTTTCCCCATATGTAGTACTTTACATTTGTCAATGTTAAACTTCATTTGCCACCTCTCAACCCATCTGCTCAACCTATCCAGATCCTGTTGCAGCAGCAGAGTGTCAGTAGTGTCCTTGACAACCCTGCCAACCTTTGTATCGTCTGCAAACTTGGGCATTAAGCTTGATATACCATCATCAATATCATTTATAAATACAGAAAACAATAATGGACCCAACACTGAACCCTGAGGGACTTCACTAATAACATTAGTTCCTGATGAGCAGTGCCCATTGATTATCACCTCGGTCTTCTCCCGCTCAACCACCCCTTTATCCATAGCAGCAATTTGCCTCCAATGCCACACTGCTCCAATTTGTGTAGCAGTCTTCCATGTGCAACAGTATCAAATGCCTTTCTAAGATCCAAGTATATAATATCAAAGTTATTCCCTGCATCCAGTTCTTTTGTGACTGCATCATAGTATCCAATCAAATTGGTCAGGCAAGACTTCCCCTTAACAAAACCATGCTGTGTCCGAGCTATAACTGAAGTCTTGTCTAGATGATCCTGCAGTGCTTCTTTAACCAGTGCCTCCATTAATTTTCCTGGAACAGAAGTTAAACTCACAGGTCTATAATTACTTGTGTCAGCCTTTGATCCTCCTTTGTGAATTGGGGTCACATCTGCACATCTCCAGCCTGTGGGTACCTCCACTGGGTCCAAGGAAGCTCTCATAATTATGGCTAAGGGTTTGCTTACTTACTTTGCTGCCTCCTTTAATATAACTGGATAGATCCCATCCACCCCAGGTGCCTTTCTTGTGTTTATCTTCAACAATTTCTCCTCCACTTTACTCTCAGTTATTACAAGATTCTCTAGCTTACTTTGTTAGCTACTTGAGCAGGATCATCAATAGTTGACCCATCGATATCCAGTGGACCAATCTGATTCATCCCCTTACTTCTAGAGTTTACATAAGTAAAGAACTCTTTGCTGTTTTTTTTCGCATCCCTTGCCAAGGATTTCTCATAATCTGCCTTCGCCTGCATAACCTCCTTTGTAACTTGGTTACAGATCAACTTGTATCTATCACAGGCTTCTGTGTCACGTGTTAATTTATATGTATCCCACGCATTTTTCTTCTCTGCCATATGTCTCATTAGTTCATCTGACATCCATTTAGCCTAAACCTTGAACAATATTTCTTAGTTGGTATGTAAAGCCTAGTAGCTTCCAAGATAAGTTCTTTGAATGCTTCCCATTTTGAATTTGCTGTTGGTAACATCATCAGTTGGTCCCACTGTATAGAATTTAAGTACTGTCTCAGACCATCGTATCGCCTTTACGAATGCAATAACCCTTCCCTTTACCCCTAATGGTAGTTACCTCTGAGTAAATCCCACTTCATCACACTGTGATCACTGCCACCTAGTGGTTCCTTTATCTGCAGATTCTTAATGCATGAAGAATCACTACTGATAATCAAATCAAGAGTATTACTCTCTCTCTAGTTGCCTCCCGAACATGCTGATGTAGAAAACAATCATCCAATAAATCCACAAAAGCCTTGCTATTGTGAGTGACCAACCCACAAATTCCAGTCAATATCTGGGAAATTAAAATCCCCCATTATAAGACTCTCTGAAGTACTGGCCCCCCACTATTTCCCTGTACAGTTTCTTATTATACTCATCAGAGTCATTAGGCCTATAACACACTCCTACTCTCAATTTTGATTTCCCAATGCTTATGTCACACCAAACTGACTCAACACTGCACTGTTCAGCGATGTCGACTGGCTTCACTTCCTCGGATTTTATGTGTTTTTTAACTAATAGCATAACCCCTCCTCCCTTCCTATCCCCTCTATCCTTTCTGTAGATGTTGTACTCCCCAAATTCCAGTTCTGCATTCCTTATATCTGTGTGACACCACGTCTCTGATATCTCAACAATATCTGCCTTTGATGTTTTGAGAAATACCTCAAATTCATCAAATTTATTTACTAAACTCCTAGCATTGGTGTACACGCAAGTATACATGCACCTGTTTCTATTCTTAGCTACCCTAACACAACCCATGAGTTTACTTGCACCGCCGTGACTCCCAGCAGTCTCTGAAATATCATGCATCTTGTTTTTCAGGCTTCTGCTCATTCCAATAGAAGCAGTGCAAGAATCACTCTCACCTCTGCCAGTGGCTACTGTTAATCTATTAGTCTTTGTATCGCCCCAAGCTAGCAGTTTTCCAACCCACCTAACACTGCCTCGATAGCATCAGCAAATATTCTTGCACCCTTTCTATTTAAGTGTATCCCATCCCTGAAGATGCAGTCTCTCCTGTTAACAAGTACAGTCCAGGCTGAAAAAAATTCTACCCCTTGAGCCTTGCACAATCTTTCCCGGGTAAAATTGATCGACAAGGCTCTCATCATATACTCCCTCCTATCGTGTCTGGGCAGAATTGCAGACACTTTCAAATTCAACCCTAATTCATGGCTTTTTTCAACTGTGACCTGTACTTGTTAAGTACAACTAGATCACCTTTTGTGCCCTTAAAAGATGATATCCACTCTACGTCATCAACCTTTTCCCCTGGCAGACATACCCTGGTATTGTTTCACCTATCCTTTTTACAAAGCATGTTCCCCGTTTCCCTGACAATAGTCACCAACAACTACTAGTTCCTGTGGGACCAGCGCATTTTGCCTTGGGGGGTTGCCACTGTGTTGCGTGATGACCAAGTGATGCTGCAATTTACAGAACTTGAGCCTTATTTCGTAAGCGTACCCCTTTGTTCCTCTCACCACTCATTGCTCTTCTTTGTACTCATTCTAGCAACTCTACATCCCTCCTAAAATATGGGGCCTCCATGCCTGTACACAGTACTCAAGGTGTGGCCTGACCATTGCCTTATACAAAAGGATAATGGCCTTGTCTCTGCTAGCAAAATTCCTGTATATCATTGACAAGACCCCATGAGCAACTCTTGCAGCCTGTCTGCACTGCCCAGAAAACTTCATATCTGACTGCACAATTAGCCCCAAGTCTTTTTCATTCTCCACTACCCTGAGTGTAGTACCACACAGTTGGTACGTTTGGCTTGGGTTACTGCTACCCATATGCAGTACTTTGTATGTCAATGTTAAACTTCAGTTGCCACTTCTCAGCCCATCTGCCCAACTTTTCCAGATCCTGTTGCAGCAGCATACTGTCATTAAAAACCATCCCAACCTTTGTATCATCTGCAAACTTTGACATTAAGCTTAATATAACTTCATCAATATCAGTGATAAATATACAAAAGAACAATGGGCCCGGCACTGAAAGCCAGGGGACTCCACTAATAACATTAGTCCACAAAAAGCAGTTTCCATTTATTACCACTCTCTGTTGTCTCCCACTCAACCATCGCTTTATCCACTATAGCAACTTGCCCTTAATGCCATTCCACTCCAATTTGTACAGCAGTATTCCACATCTAATGGTATCAAAGGCTTTCCTGAAATCCAAGTATAAGATATCAAAATGATTTTTTGCATCCAGTTCCTTTGTGACCACATCGTAGTATCCAATCAAATTGGTCAGACAAGACTTCCCCTTAACAAACCCATGCTGTGTCTGGACTATTACTGCAGTTTTATCTAGGTAATCCTGCAATGCTTCTTTAACCAGTGACTACGTTATTTTCTTCAGAACAGAAGTTAAACTAACAGGTCTATAATTATTTGTGTCACCTTTTGAACTCCCTTTGTGAATTGGGAATACATTTGCACATCTCCAGTCCATGGGGTCCTCCACTGAATCTACAGATGCTCTCATAATTAAGGCAAAGGGTTTGTTTACTTCCCATGCTGCCTCCTTCAACATAAATGGATAGATTCCATCCACCCCAGGTGCCTTTTTTATATTTAACTTCAATTTCTCCTCCAATTTGCTCTCTGTTATTACAAAATCATTTAGCTCCCTGTTAGAGTTCAGTAAATTTCTGCCCCCCCTTCTTTATTGTTCTTCATGTGTGAATGTAGATGCAAAATACTCATGCAGTTTATAAGATATCTGAGCAGGATTATCAACAGTCGAACCATCAATATCAAGTGGGTCTTTGTTTTTCTTTGCATCCTTTGCCAAGGATTTTCTCTTAATCAGCCTTCACTTGTGTAAGCTCCCTTGTGACTTGATTACAGACTAGCTTATATCATATCGTATTAGATTATGATTTTATTGGAGCATTAGCATCCAAGGCTATCATGCACCAGAATAAACTAGCTTATATCAGAGGCTTCCGTGTCACCTGATAACTTATGTGCATCCCATGCATTTTCTTCTCTCCCATGAGCCTCATTAGTTCATCTGACATCCATTTAGGTGTAAATCTTGAACAGTATTTCTATGTTGGTATGGAAAGCTTAGTAGCTTCCAAGACTAATTCCTTGAAGGCTTACCATTTAGAATTCGCTGTTTCTAACATCAGTTGATTCCACCGTATAGTATTTAAAAACTGTCTGAGACCACTGCAGTCACCTTTACGAAAGCAAAAACCCTTCCTTTCCTTTTACCCTTGATGGTAATTACATCTTTAAGTAAATCCAATCAGTACACTGTGATCACCATCACCTGGTGGTTCCTTTATCTGTAAATTCTTAATGCATGAATAATCATGCTGATAATCAGATCGGCTAAGGTAAAGAAAGCCTGCACGAGAATGACCTGAAACGTCGGATAACTTACGCAGAAAATTAGTTTCCCGACACCAGATTCTAGCGCTGCTCACTCGGTAAACAGACGCTAGGTGTTATTGGTCTGGAGCAGAAATCGAGAAGGATATATTGATTGACAGGTAGGCGTGGCAAACAATGAAATGATTGGTGGTGGGCACGACAGACAAAAAGCTACTGTGTAGTCACTGATTGGCATTATGATGTGTATTTAATAGTAAAGAATGGTGCATAATAGTTTTGTAATGAACGGTGAACAGGTAATAGTAGCAACGAATCTTTTAAAGATGGAAGAAATTTGTAAGGAAATAAAACATTGCTTGATTTTTTGATGAAAACTAAATTGATAAGACCGAAATTGTACTGTTTTAAGTGCAATGATTATTTTCAACTAACTGAATCACGAACAGAGTCATGTGGAAAGTTGTAGTGTTGTAAAAAATGTTCTTCGCAAGTTTCTTTATTGAAACATAGTTTTATGGAAAATATAAAACTTTGAAAAAGATAATGTACATTATATACTTTTGGTCAATGTGCACACCAGTAACTACGACAGCATTCCATCTGGAGATGTCGAAGGTGACAGCAATTAAGTTTTATAAGAAACTAAGAGATATTTGCGAATTGCAGTTAATAAAAAAAACCCATTAAGTTGGGTGGATCGGGGAAAAATTGTAGAAGCAGACGAAACTGTATTGGTAAAACCAAAACATCACAGAGGATGAAATTTAACTGCTAAGAGGAAAGGGTGTTTGGTGTGTTCTGCTAAGAAGAAATAGGTGTTTGGTGTGTTCGAAAGGGAATCTAAATTCATCTTCATGAAACTGATAAAAAAAATCGGAAAGCAAAAAGTCTTTTGCGCATTATTAGAAAAGTAGTGAAGAAAAATACTATCATCATAACAGATGAATGGCATGCATATAGCCGTATTACGGCCTTAGAAAAAAAGAATTACAAACATTTAACGGTGAAACACAAGGAACATTTTGTAGATCCACATACAGGAGCAAATACGAATAATATCGAAGCCCAGTAGAAGAAACTAAAAAGTGTAACTAAAAGAGTAAATGGCAGCTGTAAACATATGTCGTTGGGTCACATCAATGAATATATGTGGCATCAAATTTATGGGAAAAATCATGAAGACACTTTTCACAATATTGTTACTCAAACTGCAAATTCAGGTCCAACTGTATGATTTGTACTCATGAATTTTTTTTTCTGAGAAAGTTTCATTCCATTCATTTTTATGTTCTTCATTGTGTTTTTTTTTTTTCTCATTATTAAAAGCAGATTTTTGGAGTTGACTGTTTTTACTGTATTATTGATTTAGGTTTGGTTACAAAAAAAGAAAATATTTCTTTGTTTTTCATAACGTGAGCTTAAATGGCAGGTTAGCAAATAAAAGAAAAGTTTTCCTTGTATTTCGCGACCAAAACTTAAACATTAGGTTGGGAAATAATAGATAGGTTGGGAAATAATAGAAAAAGATTCTTTATATATATATATATATATACACACACACACTGAATGGCTATTAATGTGCTGATTGACGTTATGATACTGTGTATCTGCACGAGTGTCTTTAAAAATAAAAGTACAGTAATAAAAAATTAATATTTTGTTAATAAACAATTTATGTGCTAGTCCACCCATGATTCTAAAGAAAAGGTTATGTTATCCCCTCCATTTCAGGAGGGATTCAAGCTCCCATGGGATTCAAGTGGAGGTAACCTGACCTTTTTTTTCACCATTAAGGCATATTATTGAACAAGAAAATAAAAAAACAGTCATAAAAAAAAAATTTATTTTTTTATGAATGTATTTCTTTTTTTTTTTTTTTTTGGTAGTTATTTGCGCATTGGCTTCTGTGGCCATAATGCACCTCCCAAGGTTTTTGCAGTACTTTGATCCAAGCCTGAGGCGGGATTCGAACCCGCGACCTTTGGGTTGCCAGGTAGGCACTTTGCCCATCCGGCTAGCCCGGTCGGCCGAATGTATTTCTAAATATGACTGATTCTAAAGAAAAAAGGTTAGGTTACCCCTCCACTTTGGGAGGGGTTCAAGCTCGCATGGGATTCAAGTTGAGGTAACCTGACCTTTTTTTCACCATTACTAAATACTGTAATGGTGAAAAAAAGTTAGAGCATGTGTCATTAGGATAAGTTACCATTAGTGCTGCTAAAGTGATGCTAAACCGATGTTATCATGTGTTGTGTTCCACCAATCAGCACATCGTTTGCCATGCCTACCTGTCAATCAATATATCATTCTCGACTTTGCTCCAGACCGATAACACATTCCATCTGTTTACCGAGTGAGCAGCGCTAGAGTGCCGTATCGGGAAACTAATTTTCCGCGTAAGTTATCCTACGTTTCTTGGCGCTCTCGTGCAGGCGTTCTTTACCTTCATCATCAGATCAAGAGTATTACTCCCTCTGGTTGCCCCTCGAACATGTTGCTGTAGAAAACAATCCTCCAATAAATCCACAAAAGTCTTGCTTGCGTGTGAACAACCAACCACAAGTTCCAGTCAATATCTGGAAAGTTAAAATCCCCCATTACAACACATTTTGATTTACTGGACCATTAACTGTGCACAACTGTTCATTTTACTCATCAGAGTCATTAGGCCTATAGCACACTTCTACTCTCATTTTCCATTTCCCAGTGCTTATGTCACACCAAAATGACTCAACATTGCACTGTCCACCAATGTCAACTGCATGCACTTCCTTAGATTTTATGTTTCTTAACTAACAGCATAACCCTCGTCCCTTCCTACCCTGTCTACCCTTTCTGTACACTTTGTACTCCTCAAATTCCAATTCTGCACTGCTTATATCTGTGTGACACCATGTCTCTGATATCCCAACAATATCTGCCTATGATGTCTTAACCAGCACTTCAAATTCATCAAATTTATTTACTTTACTTCTAGAATTGGTGTACATGCAAGTATATATGCACTTGTTCTTACTCTTAGTTACACAACCCATGTATTTACTTGTTTCATGATTGACTCCCAGCAGCCCTTGAAATCTGCAGTATCTGGCATTGCTGGCTGCTGCTTGTTCCAATAGAAGCCGTGCAAGAATCGCTTTCACCTCTGCCTGCAACTACTGTTAATGTTTTAGTCTACGAATTCCCCCCCCCCCACCAAGCTTGTAGTTTTGCGAACCACTTAACACTGCCTTGATAGCATCAGCATATATTCCTGTACTCTTTCTATTTAAGTGTATTCCATCCCTGTAGAAGCAGTATCACTTGTTAGTAGGCAGAGACCAGGTTGAAAAAAATTCTACCCCATGAGCCTTGCACAATCTCTCCCGGGCCAAATTGATTGACAAGACCCTCATCATATACTCCCTCCTAATTGAAAACATTTTCAAATTTAACCCTAACTCATGACTTTTTTTCAACACTGACCTGTACTTGTAAAGAAAATCTGCAGATCTCTTACTCTTAAGGTCATTAGTGCCAACTGTACGACAATATCACCTTTTGTGTCCTTAAAAGATGAGATCTGCACAGCGTCAACTATGTACCCCTGACAGACACCCTGGTCCTGTTTCACCTATCCTTTTTGCATAATATATTCCCCATCTCCCTGACAAAATAGAGTCACCAACAATAACTAGCTCTTGTGGGCATTCTGCCTTGGAGATTGCCACTGTGTTACCTGATACACAGGAGTGAGCTCTGCCATTGTGTTGGGGAGTTCAGAGCTTGATGAGGCCCTCACATTAATTTCTTAGAGGGCATCTACCCTACACCTCTCATAGAAGCCCATTAGAATGCTGAGTTGGCACCAAATTTCTTGAAACTCTCTGCACCTAGCAGGCACAAAGATATCCTCCTTTGCTAGATCATGTCCTGTTCCGGAAAGTTCCGAAAACATTTCACATTTCACACATTTTTTTAAACTGTGATGCGTTGGAGAATTGCCCCCCTTTGGTTTTCCCGAACCACAGCACTCCGACTACTTTTTGCTCATTTCCTTTGCTGTTCTAGTTTGAGTCATGATTCCATTTAAGTACAATTTAATTAACAATGAAATTTAATAAGATTAATAAATTTTATTGATTAACTGGTAATACTATACTAAGCTAACAGATTTCTAATACAGTGCTACGTATTACACTATATAGTTTTACATTATACTTACGCTATCAAGTTTGGGATATATGTTATGCTGTTCCATATCGATCTGATATTTACTATAACAATGACAGCAAATTATGGATGGGGGCTCTAAAGAAACTAAGTATTAACTTTAAAAATCTCTATCTAAATTCAAAATAAACTGACGAGCGTGACTAGGACTATAAGCTAGTTCTAGAAAATAAATTAATATGACAATTAAATCAATAAAATGGCTATAAACTGTATTTAGCATTAGCAGAGGCATTTGATGCAAGAAAGCAAGCTTATGCAGCATCAGTGAAAAAAAAAAAAAAAAAAAACCCACTTCACCCCTCTGTTCGTTCAAAATACCTGTCCAGCTGAGCCTTAAACTTATTTAGGCTATCAACCTCCACTACAAGGGATGGAAGTCTGTTCCACCAACCAACCACCCGCTGGCTAAAGGCAAATTTCCGCACGTCTATCCTACATCTGTCTTTCCTCAATTTGAATTTATGCCCTCTCAGGTGATTATTCTGAGCTAGAGGAAGAATCCCATCAGCATTGAGCATGCTCAAACCATTCAAGGCTTTATACACCTCTATCAGATCACCTCGCTGGTGCCTAGTCTCCAGACACTGTAATTTGCAAAACTTAAGCCTTTCTTCGTAAGAGCACCCCTTTGTTCCATTCACTAATCTTGTTGCCCTTCTCTGTACTCGTTCCAGCAGCTCTACATCCTTCTTGAAATGAGGCCTCCAGACCTGTATACAGTACTCTAGGTGTGGCCTGACCATTGCCTTATACAAGGGAATAATCGCCTCCTTATCCCTGCTGGAAAAATTCCTGTATATCATTGACAATACTCCATGAGCTACTCTTGCAGCCCGTCTGCACTGCTCAGAGAACTTCATATCTGCCTGCACAACCACCCCCAAGTCCCTTTCATTCTCTACCACTGTCAGGGTAGTACCACAGAGTTGATACGTTGCTCTGGGGTTGCTGTTTCCTGTGTAGTACTTTACATTTGTCAATGTTAAACTTCATTTGCCACCTCTTAGCCCATATGCTCAACCTTTCCAGATCCTGTTGCACAGCATAGTGTCAGTAGTGTTCTTGACAACCCTGCCGTATCGTCTGCAAACTTGGACATTAAGCTTGATATACCATCATCAATATCATTTATAAATACAGAAAACAATAATGGACCCAACACTGAGCCCTGAGGGACTCCACTAATAACATTAGTCCACGATGAGCAGTGTCCATTGATTACCACTCTGTCTTCTCCCCCTCAACCACCCCTTTATCCATAGCAGCAATTTGCCTCCAATGTCACACTGCTCCAATTTGTGTAGCAGTCTTCAATGTGCAACAGTATCAAAAGCCTTTCTAAGATCCAAGTATATAATATCAAAGCTATTCCCTGCATCCAGTTCTTTTGTGACTGCATCATAGTATCCAATCAAACTGGTCAGGCAAGACTTCCCCTTAACAAAGCCATGCTGTGTCGAGGCTATAACTGAAGTCTTGTCTAAATGATCCTGCAGTGTTTCTTTAACCAGTGCCTCCATTAATTTTCCTGGAACAGAAGTTAAGCTCACAGGTCTATAATTACTTGTGTCAGCCTTTGATCCTCCTTTGTGAATTGGGGTCACATTTGCACATTTCCAGTCTATGGGTACGTCCCCTGAGTCCAAGGAAGCTCTCATAATTATGGCTAAGGGTTTGCTTACTTCCTTTGCTGCCTCCTTTAATATAACTGGATAGATCCCATCCACCCCGGGTGCCTTTCTTTTGTTTATCTTCAACAGTTTCTCCTCCACTTTACTCCCAGTTATTTCAAGATTCTGTAGCTTACTGCTAGAGTTGAATACGCCTCTGGCATTCCCCTCGCTGAATAACTCCTCATGTGTGAATGTCGATGCAAAATATTCATTTAGTTTGTTAGCTACATGAGCAGGATCATCAACAGTTGACCCATCAATATCAAGTGGACCAATCTGATTCATCCCCTTCCTTCTAGAGTTTACATAAGTAAAGAACTCTTTGCTGTTTTTCTTTGCATCCCTTGCCAAGGATTTCTCGTAATCTGCCTTCGCCTGCCTAACCTCCTTTGTAACTTGGTTGCATATCAACTTGTATCTATTGTAGGATTCTGTGTCATGTGTTAATTTGTAAGTATCCCATGCATTTTTCTTCTCTGCCATATGCCTCATTAGTTCATCTGACATCCATTTTGGCCTAAAGCTTGAACAATATTTCTTAGTTGGTATGTAAAGCCTTGTAGCTTCCAAGATAAGTTCTTTGAATGCTTCCCATTTTGAATTTGCTGTTGGTAACATCATCAGTTGGTCCCACTGTATAGAATTTAAATACTGTCTCAGTCCATCGTAGTCGCCTTTATGAAAGCAATAACCCTTCCCTTTACCCCTAATGGTAGTTACCTCTTTGAGTAAATCCCACTTCAGCACACTGTGCTCACTGCCACCTAGTAGTTCATTTATCTGCAGATTCTTAATGCATGAAGAATCACTGCTGATAATCAAATCAAGAGTATTACTCCCTCTAGTTGCCTCCCGAACATGCTGATGTAGAAAACAATCATCCAATAAATCCACAAAAGCCCTGCTAGTGTGTGAGTGACCAGCCCCCAAATTCCAGTCAATATCTGGGAAATTAAAATCTCCCATTATAAGACACTCTGATTTACTGGCCCACTCTATTTCCCTATACTGTATTTATCAAAACCTTAGTGTTTGCAAAAGCAGCAAAATCTTGTCCAACACATAGATTGATCCACTGGATATCTCACATTCTCAGAGAACTTTCTCGGTCTCACAGTAAACCCTGGTGCTGTCAGACAACTACACAAGTTCTTATATAAAGCATTAGCATAAACACAATGCATTTTGATTACTCCATATATAAACACCAATACAATATAGCAAATTTCATTCATTTATATTTGACCCAGAGAAAGAAAGAAATATTGAAACTGTTCATTCATTCATGAGAGTATTTGTAATTAATTCAGCATTTGAATAAAAGTTAAATCACAATGAAATTTAAGAGCTTTTAATTTCCAGTGGACATTAATTCATATCATAGGGCAACTTTAATTGGCATCGGGTAAATGCACTGCTTTGGAAAACTATATCAAAGTTTTCCATTGAGATCAAATTGTTATATAAAACTGGTTAAAATCAGCATTATCATGGCTGGGGTTAATGTCAGCTCTCTTAAACCATGTATGATGTTAAAGTTTAATATCCATTCGAAGTGTTAAACACATCAATCAGATCAAGTGCCTAGTCTTCCAGACTTCATCAATGTTAAAGATGTTAACACTAACAAATGCAAAGTACTGCTACCCATGGTATAATTTTGCTAGTAGGGATATAAGGAGGTAATTATTCCATTGTACAAGAGAATGGCTGGAAATGGTCAGGCCACATCTTGAATACTACTTGAATACAGGTCTGGAATCTTCATTTTAGAAAGGATGTAGAACTGCTGGAGCAGGTACAGAGAAGGGCAACAAGATTGGTGATCTCTTACCAAGAAAGGATTTAGTTCTGCAAACTGCAGTTTCTGGAGAACATGCACCTGCAGGGTGATCTGATTGAGGTGTTTAAGGCTTTGAATGGATTGAGCAAGCTCAATGTTGATAGGATTCTTCCTCTTGATCAGACTATACACAAGGGGGCATAAATTCAAATTGAGGAAGGATGGTTGCAGAACAGATGAGTGCAAGTTTGAATTATTATATATACCTGTATACCTGCAAGTATACAGGTATATATAATATATATATTTTTTTTTTTATGTCAGGAACCAAAGGAGTATGAATACATTTTGAATGTTCTTTCAATGCAGTATCAACAAATTATATCTGTATAATTTACATATTCAGGTGTGTTTAGTTGTAACAGTAGCTGCTTTTAAATTTATGATGCTTTGAAAAATAGCATAGCAGGGTATGCTATTCTAACAATGTATTTGTTAGAATAGCATATTCAAAACTCTAGGGAATGTGACAAATCTGAGGGGACGGTTATAAGCATCCTCCAAGAACATTTGGGGATGACTAAGGTTAGTTCAAGGTGGGTTCCCAGATTATTTCTGACCCCTATGCAAAGCAATTCAGGATACAGCATTGTGAGGAGAATTTAGAGATTTATGGAAGGAATCCTGAAACTTTCATCTCCAGAATTGTTATGGGTGATGAAACATGGGTTCACCACTAGGATACTGAGACCAAGCAAGAATCAATGCAACCACCAAAAAATTTTTGGTACAACCTTCAGCTGGCAAGATTATGGCCACCATTTTTTGGGATGCTGAGGAAATTTTTTATATTCACTACTTGGAACGAACACAAGCATACAGTCACCGGGGAGCTGTATGCATTCCTACTGTACAACCTATAGGAAGCCATAAAGGAAAAATGCTGGGAAACACTTTCCAGAGGTGTGCTGCTTATTCACAACAATGCACCAGTGCACAGGTCACATGCTGCTGCTGCTTTGAGAGACTGACTTCACAGAACTTACTCATCCACTTTACAGTTCAGATCTGGCCCTAATGACTATTTCCTGTTACAACACCTCAAGAAAAACAAACGTGGACATCGCTTTGCTGATGATAATGAACTGAAGTCTGCTGTTTCTACGTTCTTTGATAGACAAGACAAAGAATTTTACTTATCTGATATTTTCTCATTGCCAACAAAATGGAACCAGTGTATTGAAGTTCAGAGTTGCATTGAAAATAAAAACATATTTTTCCCTCTATCTCATTTCCTTCATAGGTAGGTAGATAATTTATTGAATGCCCCTTATTGGGTGTATAAATATATACATATATACTATCATTGAATTATATTAAATATTAAAATAAATTAAATTATAATAAAATGAATAAATAAATAAATAATTAGGCGTTCATTAGAGGCAGCAACATGCAATTCCTCCATATGAAGCTGAAATACATCCAATATTTTAAATTAAATAAAACATAAGCCAGTAGTATGGCAAAAACTGTAGAGCGAAAATTAACATAAAAATAACCCAAATAAACAAACAAACGAAAAAAAAAGGATAGACATAATAGTAGCCCGATAACCCTTGTATAATTTCGAGTTTTAAATCCGAATTAATAAAAACTATACAAATTTTAGGATAATGCCAATTATATAATAATAAATAATTTTTTGCAGTACTTTGATCCAAGCCCGAGGCGGGATTCGAACCCGCGACCTTTGGGTTGCCAGGCAGGCGCTTTACCCACACGGCTAGCCCGGTCGGCATCTAGCCAACTAACTACTAAATTGGGATATATTAATTTTAGTTAACCGTAATATATTTTGGTTTTGTTATCTAATACTACATTACCTTCATTTGGTATTGCTATCATATACTACCTAACTATCTTCTGGACACTGTTATGCTGGACGATGACAACAGAAACGGATAGCCTGTTAATTATGGTTGATACATTGAGAGGGTTAGCCCTCGAAAAAGTCCCTTTCAATGTATCTATATACTTAGAATTAACATAATTTTATTTTATAATATAATTTTGATATGCAAGGTTTTCCTTATGTTTACGTGTAGGGCTTACATTGGTTTTTATGTTTCTTGGGCTGTTATATCGTACTGGTTTGTTTCTCAGTATACACTATAACCTGCTAAATTTTGATTATAACTACACCATTAGACTCTACCACTATAACTAACATCTTAAATAATAAAATAATAATTAAAAACACACACACACGAAATGGGAATCCTAGCAGTTAAACTGCTATTGCAGTTTAACTGCTAGGATTCCCATTTTCCAACATTACAAAGGACTACACCAAAATTAAGTCACAGTAAGAAGGAAAGCTTTTGAATTTTAGCAGGCTTGGATTTACAATTTTAATACTAACTTGATTTTTTTATTATTTGTTCTATTTTCGTATCTTCTAAATTTATTTTCTGTTATATTTTGTAAATTTAGTTCTTCCCTTTTGTAAAGCTTCCCTCTTGTAATGATGTTGGCTTAATTTCTGTAATATTTTGTAAAATTGTTTTATTTCATAAATTTAATTCTTACCTTAATAGTGTTTGTTACAAAATCTACTTTGAATGCTTCATTATAGGATATAATGATTCAGAAGAGAACAGCTATGGATAATTCCCCTGTGAGCCACATGTTCATTGCTTGCACAATCTGAGGCACATAGTCAAAGTCAATCTAGCAAATAATCCTTACTCAAATGAGGATTCTTTTCTTTGTCCCTGATGTAAGTAGCATGTCTATCTTAAATTAAAATTGATTATATTGCAGATAAAACAATCACTGAAGAGTTGTGTATACACCCTAGGGACAAAACTGGAGACTCAGAGACTGAAATAACTAATGAACTTTGAGGTGATGACCCCTGATTTGGGCCACAGAACAGAATTTGAGGGCATACTGTTCCAGTTCAAAGGGATTTAAGATTGTTTATTGGCAGGCTATTGTCAGGAAAATGGGTAACACATTTTCAATAAGGATAAGTGGATTAGAACCATGGTATATCTGCCAGAAACTATAACTGATGATATTACCTAACAGGTTGTCAATTTGACAACTGGATAAGTTAGGGACACTTTGGAAAAAAACCTGTAAGTTAGGACAGAATGTATTTGTGTCCACAATTCTGCCCAGGTGCAACAGAAAGGATTATAAGCCTTTTGGATTAACTCAAACACTAAAAAATCTGTAATGCTTTTAAGGGAAAATTTTTATCAGCATAGACCACCCTATAGGCAGAAGTAATCTCTTTTGTATAGAGGCAATACACTCGAATAAAGACTGCATAATATCACTGAGGGTGTGAAGAAAACTGTTAACTATGGGAAAACATGGCTAATTATAAATACTTATCTGACCAGGGTCAAAGTGATGCTTATACATATCTCAAGATACCTTTAAGCTCCAATACCTGGAGCTCAAAGGAAAAGAAGCTTAAATAACTTTAAAAGATGGATCAGGGTAATAAATAATATGCTGTCTGAAAATTCAGTCTGAACTGTGTCTACAGTCACGTAGAAAGTGTTTTCACTAAAATCAGTGTTTGAGCTACTGGTTAGGATAATAAATAATATACTGTCTGAAAATTCATGGGAGAACACGGGTAATTATAAATACTTATCTGACTGGGGTCAAAGTAATGCTTATACACATCTCAAGATTGTATAAAGTTACAAAAGCAAACATCTAAAGATATGCAGGTGACATCGTCTGAAATGAACTAGAAGCTTAAAGGAAAAGAAGCTTAAATAACTTTAAAAGATGGATCAGGGTAATAAATAATATACAGTCTGAACTGTGTCTACAGTCATGTAGAAAGTGTTTTCACTAAAATCAGTGTTTGAACTACTCGTTAGGATAACTAACATTGACATAATAGGACCGACAAAAACTTGAAGAAATAGGGGTATAATGAGTTTCACTACAGCAATGTGTGATGTATTTAAGAAGGATAGCAGATCGTGCTCCTTATCAAAAGCAGCCTGCATACAACAAAAGCATTCCCAGATTCTGAAATTATGCATGACTGTACAGAAAAGCAAGGGAAAATGAGTGGGAGTATGCTACATGCCAGAAGATTGTGAAGGGTATGATGAGAGCCTCTACACAGTTTGATCGTGAATGACTTGTTATGGATGATTTCAATTTTCCTCTTACTGGGATATGAAATTTTTAAATCAACTAGACAACTGCTATTTATATCAGCATGACAGGGAACATAGTAGGGACAAGAATATTCTATGCCTGATCATCACCAACAAACCAGGGCAACATTTTATGACTGGCAATGCAGGAATCATTGGCAGAGCATGATCACAGAGTTCTAAAGTAGATGAAGATTCTGATGTCACACCTGGTATCCTTCTATCAATATCACTTAAGTAAATTATGAACGACAGTGGTCCATGCACCAATCCCTAAGGGACTCCACTTCGATCACTAGCCTCACCTGAAGAATAATCATTAAGAGTATAATTAGTATTAGTATTAGTATTAGTAACGGCCGTATGGTGCAAGAAAGCCTATGGCTTATGCTGCACCAGCCAAAAAAAAAAAAAAAAAAAAAAAAATCCGAACAAAACAATGATAAAAACAAAAATTAAATAAATAAATAATAATAATTAATAAACAAATAAAAATAATAAAATGAAATTAAAAATTAAATAAAAAGGAAATTAATCCTATCATCCTATGCGCTTCCCTTACCCGAAAGTACTATCCAGATGACCTTTGAATTTCCCCAAACTGTCGGCCTCCACCACCCATGAAGGCAACTTATTCCAGTAATTTATAACTCGCTGGCTAAAATAAAACTTCCTGCAGTCCAATCTAAACATTTCCCCCCCCATAACTTGAATTTATGTCCCCTAGTTCTAGCATCATTTATAATCTTGAGAATTTTGTCCTCATTCATTTTACTGATGCCTCTCAGAGCCTTAAACACCTCAATCAAATCTCCTCTAAGGTGTCTAGTTTCCAAACTCTGCAACCCACATATTCGAAGTCTTTCTTCATAAGGACGCCCTTTTGCCGATCTCACCAGGCGAGTTACCCTTCTTTGCACCCTTTCAAGAAGCTCGATGTCTTTCTTTAGGTGCGGTCTCCATACTTGAACACAGTATTCCAAGTGTGGTCTAACATAGGCCTTATATAATGGGATTATCACGTCCCTATCTCTACTTGCAAAAGTTCGATAGATCATCGATAGGACACCATGGGCCTTCCTTGCAACCTGTTTACAATGCTCAGAGAATTTCATGTCTGACCGTATCGTAACACCCAAGTCCCTTTCCTCCAGTACTGGGTTTAGTTGAACTCCACCAAGTGAATAAGTTATTTTGGGATTACTGTTTCCCAGGTGTAATACCTTACACTTTGTTGGATTAAAGCACAGCTGCCATTTTTCTGACCATTCTTGAAGTCTATCTAGGTCTCTCTGAAGAAGCTCAGCTTGACAGTGATCATTAACTACTCTACCAATTTTAACATCATCTGCAAATTTAGACATCACGCCCTCTATCCCTTCATCAATGTCGTTTATGAAAATTAAAAACAACAGTGGTCCTAATACTGATCCTTGGGGAACCCCACTTCTTACATCAACCCAATCTGAGGAATAGCCATTTATCACAACCCTCTGCCTCCTGCCCTGAAGCCATCCTTCTATCCATCTAAGGATTTTCCCAGTGATTCCAACCTGTTCCAGCTTATAAAGCAACCGCTCATGTGGGACTGAGTCAAAAGCTTTGCTGAAATCTAAATAAACAATGTCGAAATTATTTCCTAAATCCAGCTCGTGAGTGACCCTTTCGAAATAGCGAACCAGATTTGTTAAACATGATTTTCCCTTTACAAAACCATGCTGAGTATCCTTGAGAATTTCAATTCTATCCAAATGATCCTGAATTCCACCCTTGATCAATGCCTCCATGATTTTCCCTACTACTGAAGTCAGACTGACAGGTCGATAATTTCCCACTTCACTTTTAGAGCCACCCTTATGTATGGGAGATACATTTGCACTTTTCCAATCCAAGGGAATCTCCCCAGAGTCTAGTGATGCTCGCATAACCAGCCTCAGTGGTTCAATGCACTCGCTTAATTAAGAATAACCAACCCACTCCACCTAAATAGCTGGCCAAGTTAGTTAAACAAGTTTTTCTTTACAAAACCCTGCTGTGTGCTTCAGAATACCTTTTCTATCCGCACAACACACCCCTGTAGTATACTCTTAATCACAGTCTGTAATTTTTTTTCCTACCACTGAAGTGTGAGTAGTCTGCAGTTACCAACTTTGCTCTTATAACAACCTATATGTACTGGCAATACATTGGAACCTCTCCAGAACAAAGGAATTTCTCAATGTTGCCTTCATAATTAATATTAACTGGAAGCAGTGGTGCCTTGTCTGACAAGCCCAAATTCTGTTTAGTTCTGGAAAAAAAAAAAAAAAAAAAAACAATGTGAATTCTGCTTGGCGTATACAGAGGCTCAACCTTTTTCTAATGGATTATAATGTTATTAAACCTACTCAATTTTTTTTTAAGATAAAGTTTTATTTTCATCTTTTATAAATTCAGATGAGAAACAAAACGAACACACAAACATAAATGTGAAATTATCAGTGTCTTCCATTTTCAAGTTTATAAAAATTGTTAAGCACATGAAACTTCTCTGAGCATGCAAATGAAATAGGAAAGACCAGAACTTGTGAATGGCAGATGCCATCAAGCATCTCAATCTGTTTATGGATGCTCACCATTATCTTTATGTGCTTGTCTGTGCTCAGTTTCTTTATTATAACCTCACAGTGTATCATCATGTGCATCATAGTAAAAAGCACTGCTTTTCTAACCCTATAGCTTAAAGAGTTTCTAACTCTATAGCTGTGGCACTACACCTATGAGGTATAACTGAAAACAACAAGCCTGCATTAATTGTTGGTTGAAGATAATAATATGAGATTTTATGTACAGACAAATTTTTACTTGGTATGGTTTTTGATTTTTTATTTATTTTCTCAGAGTTATGGCATGACTGCACCCGGCAGGTACAGCCCTCCAGTTTTGTTCTACTTTTAATTCATAGTAACACTAGCATTTGAAACTGATTGCTACCAACATTACAAAGCTTAGAATTGTGTTTGTTTCTAGTTCACATTATGAAACTCTCATGTGATCTAACAATTATTAATGGTTTCCAACTTTTATAAACTATGTCTTCTTGAAAGAGCCATTATTATTTTTGAATAATAAACCTTTAAACATGGAAAGCAATAATCACTAAGGATAGAGAGTTGGGGACATGCATAATGTTCAAATTGTGTGTGCTTTACAGCACACCAAATTCAAAATAAAATTTGAAATGAAGGGAATAATACAGGTGACCCCCGCTTAACGCTGTTAATTCGTTCCGGAAAAACAGAGCACTAAGTGAATCCGCGCTAAGCGAGCGCCGCATTCCCATAAGGTAACATATGTATTTGTGAATTGAAATCGGTGCCATAGGATATTTCCTAATCAATAATAAACGGTAGTGAAAAGATGCACAAATGTCAGTCAAAATATTTAATATTCAAATATTTGTACATATAAAATATTCTGCATTACATACGTATATAATTATGTGGTTAACTACTTATGTATCAAAATTAAACTTAAAATTCCAATTAAAATCATGAATTTAATTGATCTAAATTGATTTAATTTAATTGATGAATTTAATCATGAAAAACGTGTCGATTTTGGGTTGAACTTTGGCTCTCTTCCAAATAAACTAAAAGGGGTATTAATTTTAAATCCCCCGCAGCATTACCACCCAACAATAAAGTCAACTGATCTTTCGCCGCTTTGAAACCTGGCATGTTTTTTTTCCTTCTTTCAATATGAAACTTCTTTTATGCATTCGTTTCCACAAAAGTCTTCATCTATGTTAAAAACTTGTTGAGAAGTATAATACATAATACCCCTCTTCAATAATTTTAACAAGTTCTTTTTTTGAAAGTTTCGACTCCGTGATCTGCACTTGCGGCTTCTCCCTGGATTTGAAATCTATTCAACCAGCCTTACTAGTTTTAAATGGTTCTACATTTTTTTTTTTTAGGTGAGTTTTCTTCAGATCATCATATTGGGGCTCTCTCTCTCTCTCTCTCTCTCTCTCTCTCTCTCTCTCTCTCTCTCCCCCTCTTTTAAATAATATTTAACTTAACTGAATTCTGCATTGGATATTATCTTCAATAAAATTAGTTAAAGTCTTTCCATTTCTCCTAATAGCCGCCTAGCCCTAGCTGCTTGCAGTGGAACAGCTATCTTTCCCGCTGCTAAAATTAATTCTTTATAATTGTTCTTACAATTAAACTTGCAACTCCTAAATTATGGCATACATCTGCTTGTCATTAACTGGAATCGATTCGCTTCACAAAGTCTAATTTAATTTTAAAATTCAGTCTTTTTCATACATTTATAGTCTTCATCCTGCACCCAGACATTAGTTGCTTTTTCATTCTTATCGGCCATTATTAACTCTTGGAAAATATAACTGCGTTGGTTGCATTAATTACAATACAATGTTCAAGTAAACTGTCCGTTATGCACGATGTCTAATACTGTACTGAGTGATGATGACTTTGGATAAATGCATATAACGCAAATGTTACAATATACTTGATCATTTTTTAAAATGTCGATCTCGGAACTACGTAACAAGTCACTGCACTGCAATTAAAATTAGTGTGCGAGAAAATTTCACTGAGCTTGGGAAAATTTCTCAAGTCGGCATGGGAAACGTTTTAATGCTGTTTTGCTATTCATTTTCTAGCTATCGACTCTATCGAATGAAATGATGTCGTAAAATATGGCAAAAATGCAATCTGTAAAAGAGCGTTATAGTGATCTGTCACAGCGTTATAGTCAGATATGGGTTAAAATATAAGAACAGCGTTATAGTGAATCAGCGTAAAGCGAACCGCTTTATATCGGGGGCCTGCTGTAGTATCGAAAATATGCATTTTTTAAAAAAAAATTTTAAACTACTTATACCTGTAATAAGCAGAAATTTATGTGCATGCATTTTAAATTTCACACATTCAAGATTTTTTAACTGGAAAATGGAAGAAGCCAATAGCTTCATTTTTGTTTCATGCCTAGAATGATTTTTAATTTTGAACAGAATTCATTTTTTTGCTTTTTGAAAATAAAAGGTGTAAAAAAACAACAGTAACTATTTAAATGTCTCATTAAAAGCTAAAAAAATTCATACAAGTACTGCAATCAATTAAGAAAAGATGAAATCCTGGAACACTCCAAGCAAAATTCAAAAAACCATAAAATTTCCCAGAAATTAAAAAAGAAGCTTACACCTGTGAAGTGTACTGCTACCATGTTTGTAATAATTAGGGTGGCTGCAGAGTGAAGTTTGACTGAAGATTCACCAGTATCTCAACTTCAGCTTCGACTCTGAATAAATTTTTCCAGGCACTACTATGTGGTCATGGTAAATTAATTTCTACAGACTAAAAATTGTCGATTATATGGGATAAAGATTCTCTAAAAAAAACTTTTGATTTAACAGGCATTTATCAATAATGGACCCCCCCCCCTCCCATTAGTCTAACTTTCATGAATGAACAACCTTTTGAATATTTTTTCCCTACTAACCAATTAATAAAAGGATATCTTTCCCATATCAAGGCTGAATAAGAATTAACTAATTACAAAATTCTCTCTAGGTAACATTAATGTACAAGCTATCCTAACAAATCCAAGATATTATTGAGTGGACCATTGTTCTTTATTATGTTCTTTCAAATCAATGACATTTTTTCTATAAAATTAATACTGTCATATAGCCAAGAATCTCTGGTATGAGTCCAATGTATGGCAGCTTTGCAAAGAGCAGTAGAAAGGATTTCTTCAGTATGTTAGCAGTAAAAGGAAAGGAATAAATCATATTGGTTTACCTGTGTTAACAATGTCAATGATTCTGAAATGGTTGCTGATAAGCCGAATAAATATTTTGATTCCACACCCACATGTCAAGAAGATTTTAAAGTTGAGGATACTATTGATCTAGCTAGTATTAATTTGCAGTTGAATTTTTATTATAATAACTGAGAAGAGACCAGAAACAAAATTATTACAATTAAAAGTATTTAAAGATGAAATGCACAGTCATAATTATATATGGGTTTTTAGTAATTAACTATATAATATTGGTGTAAACACATCATAGTTTACCCATAAATTTAAATTACATATGTAGTGTAAAAGGCATTGTTTTAATCGTATCACATATTGTGGCTGCCTTCACAATGAGATATCAGGTATCGCACAACTCTGAATAACATAAGCATTAGCACAGGCATACGATGCAAGAAAGCAAGCTTATGCTGCAACAGCCAAAAAAAAAAAAAAAAAAAACCGCTCCCATTTCATCCCATTTCATAAATTTAAGGTTGAGCTGAACAGGTATCCAAATACCTGTTCAGCTCAACCTTAAATTTATTTAGGCTATCAACCTCCACAACAAAAGATGGAAGTCTGTTCCACCAATCAACTACCTGCTGGCCAAAGGCAAACTTTGGCACATCTATCATACAACTGTCTTTCCTCAATTTGAATTTATGTCCTCTCAGATGATTATTCTGAGCAAGAGGAAGAATCCCATCAGCAATGAGCATGCTCAAACCATTCAAGGCTTTATACAACTCAATCAGATCACCTTGCAGGTGCCTAGTCTCCAGACACTGTAATCTGCAAAACTTAAGCCTTTCTTCGTAAGAGTAACCCTTCATTCCATTCACTAATCTTGTTGCCTTTCTCTGTACTCATTCCAACAGTTTTTTTTTTTTTTTTTAATGAAACCCCAAACACGAGAGGTATTGGAACCTACAGTACTTAGTACCATATTTGGGTTGGAGGTTGAGAAGACGAAAGAAGACATTTGTCGACATTAGACTTGAACTTCTGTAGACTGTAATATTCAGGAAATATGTATAAAGGAAGGTCGTTCCAGAAAACGACAGTTGAATGAATAAACGAGAAAAATGAAACGTTGGATCTGTGAGTTTGAAGTTGGACAGCAAATGGATGTTGGCTGGTGGCGGCACATGTTCGAACTGTTTGGAAAGAGAGAGTGGGAATTATACAAGCCAATTCAGCAGAACAGTGCCTGTGGAAGTATCTGTAGAATTATACAGAGAGTGGGAATTATACAAGCCAATTCAGAAGAACAGTGCCTGTGGAAGTATCTGTAGAAAAGGCATGCAGAAAAAACAGTACACCTATGAGACAGCGAGTGGAAAGACTCTCTTAGAGAGGAGTCATTAATTAACCTAACTGCCCTCTTCTGAATGGAAACTAGGAGCCTGAGAGAGGTTTTCGGGGCACCGCTCCAGATGTGAGAACAATATAGTATAGTAGGGTGAATTTGCAATTTGTACAGAGTGAACAGCTGTTTGGAAGAAAAGTAACGCTGAGAGCAAAAGTGAAAACCAAGTTTTTTAGATGTAGAGGAAGCAATATTTTTAATGTGCTTGTGCCAAGAGAGATTAATTTCCCAGATATTGATTGGAATTTGTGGGTTGGTCATTCACACACTAGCAAGGCTTTTGTGGATTTATTGGATGATTGTTTTCTACATCAGCATGTTCGGGAGGCAACTAGAGGGAGTAATACTCTTGATCTGATTATCAGTAGTGATTCTTCATGCATTAAGAATCTGCAGATAAAGGAACCACTAGGTGGCAATGATCATAGTGTGCTAAAGTGGGATTTACTCAAAGAGGTAACTACCATCAGGGATAAAGGGAAGGGTTATTGCTTTCGTAAAGGCAACAACGATGGTCTGAGACAGTATTTAAATTCAATTCAGTGGGACCAACTGATGATGTTACCAACAGCAAATTCAAAATGGGAAGCATTCAAAGAACTTATCTTGGAAGCTACTAGGCTTTACATACCAACTAAGAAATATTGTTCAAGTTTCAGGCCTAAATAGATGTCAGATGAACTAATGAGATACATTTCAGAGAAGAAAAATGCATGGGATACATATAAATTAACATGTGACACAGAAGCATATGATAGATATAATAATAAATAAACAAATTTTCTGTTTATACTACGGGATGACCAAATGATCAGAGGAGTTCACAAAATAGACAGAATACACGAAACAGCACCGTATTCAGCAGTCACGGGCTTGAAACCCGGGCACTCAAGGCACGTGTACTTCTGTATGCACCTGCGCGCCTGACCACTAGCTCGTCTGTAACCAAGTTACAAAGGAGGTTAGGTAAGCAGAGGCAGATTACGAGATCTCTTTGGTGTAGTAGTAGTGGCATGTGATGCAAGAAAGCAAATGTACGAGATTATGCAGCATCAGCCAAAAAAAAAAAAAAAAAAATCACACCATTCCCTCCAAATGCCTGTCCAGTTCCTCCTTAAATTTATTCAACCTATCAACTTCCACAACGACAGATGGAAGTTTGTTCCAGCAATTAACCACCCGCTGGCTAAAGGCAAATTTCTGCACATCTATTCTACATCTGTCTTTTCTTAATTTGAATTTATGCCCTCTTAGGTTTGTAATCTGAACAAGTGGAAGGATCCCATCAGAATTCAGCGTGCTGAACCCATTCAAGGCCTTATACACCTCAATCAGATCACCGCACAGGTGCCTAGTCTCCAGCTACTGCAATTTGCAGCATTTAAGCCTCTCTTGATAAGAGGATCCCTTCATTCCCCTCACCAATCTTGTTGCCCTTCTCTGTACACGCTCAAGTAAATCTACATCCTTCCTAAAATGAGGCCTCCAGACCTGTACGCAGTACTCAAGGCGTGGCCTGACCATTGCCTTATACAGAGGGATAATCACCTCCTTTTCCCTGCTAGCAAAATTCCTATATATCATTGACAAAACCCCATGACCTGCCCTGGCAACCTGTCTGCATTGCTCAGAAAACTTCATATCTGACTGCACAATTACTCCCAGGTCTTTTTCATTTTCTACCACCTTAAGTGTAGTACCACACAGTTGGTACGTTTCTCTGGGGTTACTTCTACCCATATGCAGTACTTTTCATTTGTCAAGGTTAAACTTCAGCTGCCACTTCTTAGCCCATCTGCCCAAATTACCTAGATCCTGTTGCAGTAGCACACTGCCATTGCTGTCATTAACAACCCTACCAACCTTTGTATCATCTGCAAACTTCAACATTAAACCTGATATACCTTCATCAATATCATTGATAAATATACAAAACAACAGTGGATCTAACACCGAACCCTGTGGGACTCCACTAATAACATTAGTCCAAGAAGAGCAGCACCCAATGATTACCACCCTCTGTCTTCTCGCACTTAACCATCCTTCTATCCATTATAGCAACTTACCCTTAATACCATTCTGTTCCAATTTGTACAATAGTCTTCCAAGCGGAACAGTGTCAAAAGCTTTCCTGAAATCCAAATATATGATATCAAAATTATTTTTTGCATCCAGTTCCTTTGTAACCACATCATAATATCCTATCAAATTTGTCAGACAAGACTTTCCCTTAACAAACCCATGCTGTGTCTGAATTATTGCTGCAGTCCTGTCTAGATGATCCTGCAATGCATCTTTAACCAGCAACTCCATTATTTTACCCGGAACAGAAGTTAAACTAACTGGTCTGTAATTACTCGTGTCACCTTTCGATCGCCCTTTGTGAATTGGGGATACATTTGCACATCTCCAGTCCGTGTGAACCTCCCCTGAGTCCAGGGATGCTCTCATAATTATGGCTAAGTGCTTGCTTAGTTGCTTTGCCCCCTCCTTTAATATAACTGGATAGATCCCATCCACCCCAGGTGCTTTTCTTACGTTTAACTTCAAAAATTTCTCTTCCACTTTGTTCTCAGTTATTACAAAATCATTAAGTATCCTGGTGCAATTTGATAACCTTCTGCCATTTTCAAACCTTAATAATTCCTCATGTGTGAATGTAGATGCAAAATACTCATTCAGTTTGTTTGCTATCTGAGCAGGATCATCAACAGTCGAACCATCAATGTCAAGAGGACCAATCAGATTCATCCCCTTCCTTTTAGAGTTTATATAAGTAAAGAAATCCTTGCTGTTTTTCTTAGCATCTTTTGCCAAGGATTTCTCGTAATCTGCCTTCGCCTGCCGAACCTCCTTTGTGACCTGATTACAGATTAACTTATATCTGCCATAGGCTTCTGAGTCGCTTGATATTTATATGCATCCCATGCATTTTCTTCTCTGCCACAAGTCTCATTAGTTCATCTGACATCAATTTAGGCCTAAACCTTGAACAATATTTCTTAGTTGGTATGTAAAGGCCTAGTAGCTTCCAAGATAAGTTCTTTGAATGCTTCCCATTTTGAATTTGCTGTTGGTAACATAATCAGTTGGTCCCACTGTATAGTATTTAAATACTGTCTGAGACCATTGTACTCACCTTTACGGAAGCAAAAACCCTTTCCTTTACCCCTGATGGTAATTAAATCTTTAAGGAAATCCCACATCAGTACACTAATCACTGCCACCTAGTGGTTCTTTTATCTGCAAATTCCTAATACATGAATGATCACTGCTGATAACCAGATCGAGAGTATTACTTTCTCTGGTTGCCTCTCGAACATGCTGCTGCAGAAAACAATCATCCAATAAATCCACAAAAATCTGACTAGTGAGCGAGTGCCCAACCCACAAGCTCCAGTTAATATCTGGGAAGTTAAAATCCCCCATTATAAGACATTCCGATTTACTAGCCCACTCTATTTCTCTGTACAACTGTTCATTGTACTCATTCAAGTCATTAAGCCTATAACACACTCCTACTCTTATTTTTGCTTTCGCAGTGCTTATGTCACACCAAACTGACTCAACAGTGCACTGTTCATCTATATCAAGTGGATGCACTTTTTGATTTTATGTTTTTCTTTATTAACAGCATAACACCTCCTCCGTTCCTATCCTGTCTATCCTTTCTATACACATTGTACTCCCCAAATTCCAGTTCGGCATCTCTTATATCTGTGTGACACCACGTCCCCGATATCCCAACAATATCCGGTTTTGATGTCTTGACCATCACTTCAAATTCATTTACTATACTTCTAGCATTGGTATACATGCACCTATTTTTATTCTTAGTTACTCTAACACATCCCATATACCCACCTGTTTCACGATGACTGCCATCCGTCCCTGAAACCCCCAACACCCCTCGCTCCAGGTCGCTACTTATTCTAATAGAAGTTGTGCAAGAATCACCTTCACCTCTGCCCACGGCTACTGTTAAAATATTAGTCCTTGTATCCCCCCAAGCTATCAGTTTTCCGACCCACCCAACACTGCCTCAATAGCATCAGCAAATATTCTTGCACCCTTTCTATTTAAGTGTATCCCATCCCTGTAGAAGCAGTCTCTCCTGTTAACAAGTACAGTCCAGGCTGAAAAAAATTCTATCCCTTGAGCCTTGCACAATCTTTCCAGGGCCGAATTGATCGACAAGGCTCTCATCATATACTCCCTCCTATCGTGTCTGGGCAGAATTGCAGACACTTTCAAATTCAACCCTAATTCACGGCTTTTTTTCATCAGTGACCTGTACTTGTTAAGTAATTCTGCGCTCTCCTACTCTTAATATCATTAGTACCAACGTGTACAACTATATCACCTTTTGTGCCCCTGAAAGATGTTATTTGCTCTACAAATCTTTGGCAAATGATGCAAATAGTTCTTTACTTATGTAAACTCTAGAAGGAAGGGGATGAATCAGATTAAAGAGTGGGGGAAAGAACTGAACCTTGGTGGACACCAGTATTAGGGGAGAAGACAAAGACAGGGAGTCCACTTGATATCTATGGTTCAACTGTTGATGATCCTGCTTATGTAGCTAACAAACTAAATGAATATTTTGCATTGACATTCATACATGAGGAGTTATTCAGCAAGGGGAATGCCAGAGATGTATTCAACTCTGGCAGTAAGCTAGATAATCTTGTAATAACTGAGAGTAAAGTGGAGGAGAAATTGTTGAAGATAAACACAAGAAAGGCACTTGGGGTGGATGGGATCTATCCAGTTATATTAAAGGAGGCAGCAGAGGAAGTAAGCAAACCCTTAGCCATAATTATGAGAGCTTCCTTGGACTCAGGGGAGGTACTCACGGAATGGAGATGTGCAAATGTGACCCCAATTGACAAAGGAGGATCAAAGGCTGACAAGTAATTATAGACCTGTCAGTTTAACTTCTGTTCCAGGAAAATTAATGGAGGCACGGATTAAAGAAGCACTGCAGGATCATCTAGACAAGACTTCAGTTATAGCTCCGACACAGCATGGTTTTGTTAAGGGAAAGTCTTTCCTGACCAATTTGATTGCATACTATGATGCAGTCACAAAAGAACTGGATGCAAGGAATAACTTTGATATTATATATTTGGATCTTAGAAAGGCTTTTGATACTGTTGCACATGGAAGACGGCTGCACAAATTGGGGCAGTGTGGCATTGGAAGCAAATTGCTGCTATGGATAAAGAGACGGTTGAGGGGGAGCACACAGAGTGGTAATCAATGGACAGTGCTCATTGTGGACTAATGTTATTAGTGGAGTCTCTCAGGGTTCAGTGTTGGGTCCATTATTGTTTTCTGTATTTATGAATGATATTGATGATGGTATATCAAGCTTAATGTCCAAGTTTGCAGACAATACAAAGGTTGGCAGGGTCGTTAAGGACACTACTGACGCTACGCTGCTGCAACAGGATCTGGATAGGTTGAGCAGATGGGCTGAGAGGTGGCAAATGAAGTTTAACATTGACAAATGTAAAGTACTACATATGTCAATGTTAAACTTAGTTAAAATTACTAGAGCAACGTATCAACTCTGTGGTACTACACTGACAGTGGTAGAGAATGAAAAAGAACTTGGGGGTAATTGTGCAGGAAGATATGAAGTGCTCTAAGCAATGTAGATGGGCTGTAAGAGTAGCTCATGGTGTCTTTTCAATAATATACAGGAATTTTTCTAGCATGGATAAGGAGGTGATTATTCCATTGTATAAGGCAATGGTCAGACCACACCTTCAGTATTGTATACAGGTCTGGAAGACTAATTTCAAGAAGGATGTAGAGTTGCTGGAACGAGTACAGAGAAGGGCAACAAGATCAGTGAATGGAACAAAGGGTTGCTCTTACGAAGAAAGGCTTAAGTTTTGCAAATTACAGTGTCTGGAGACTGGGCACCAGCGAGGTGATCTGATAGAGGTGTATAAAGCCTTGAAAGGTTTGAGCATGCTCAATGCCGATGGGATTCTTCCTCTTGCTCAGAATAATCACCTGAGAGGGCATAAATTCAGATTGAGGAAAGACAGATGTGTGGAAATTTCCCTTTAGCCAGCAGTTAGTTGGTTGGTGGAACACACTTCCATGCCTTGTTGTGGAAGTTGATATAGCCTAAATAAATTTAAGGCTCAGCTGGACAGGTATTTCGAACAAACGGAGGGGCGAAATGTAAGTATTTAAATTCTATACAGTATTTAAATTCTATACAGTGGGACCAACTGATGATGTTACCAACAGCAAACTCAAAATGGGAAGCATTCAAGGAACTAATCTTGGTGGCTACCAGGCTTTACATACCAACTAAGAAATATTGTTCAAGGTTTAGGCCTAAATGGTTGTCAGATGGACTAATGAGACATGTGGCAGAAAAGAAAAATGCATGGGATACATACAAATTAATGGGTGACATGGAAGCCTATGATAGATATAAGTTGGTCTGTAACCAAGTCACAAAGGAGATTAGGCAGGCAAAGGCAGACTACGAAAAATCCTTGGCAAAGGATGCAAAGAAAAACAGAAAGGAGTTCTTTACATACTTGAACTCGAGAAGGAAAGGGATGAATCAGATTGGTCCACTGGATATTGATGGTTCAACAGTTGAGGATCCTGCTCAGGTGGCTAACAATCTAAACGAGTATTTTGCATCTACATTCACGCATGAGGAGTTATTCAGGAAGGAGAATGATGTAGGTAAAGTAAACATTGGCAGTGAGCTGGATGATTTTGTAATAACCGAGAGGAAAGTGGAGGAGAGATTGTTGAGGATAAACATAAATAAGGCACCTGGGGTGGATGGGATCTATCCAATTATATTAAAGGAGGCAGCAAAGGAAGTATGCAAACCCCTAGCCATAATTATGAGAACTTCTTTGGACTCAGGGGAGGTACCCATAGACTGGAGATGTGCAAATGTAACCCCAATTCACAAAGGAGGATCAAAGGCTGACACAAGTAATTATAGACCTGTTAGTTTAACTTCTGTTCCAGGTAAATTAATGGAGGCACTGGTTAAAGAAGCACTGCAGGATCATCTAGACAAGAATTCAGTTATAGCTCAGACGCAGCATGGTTTTGTTAAGGGCAGGTCTTGCCTGACCAATTTGATTGGATACTATGATGTAGTCACAAAAGAACTGGATGCAGGGAATAACTTTGATATTATATATTTGGATCTTAGAAAGGCTTTTGATACTGTTGCGCATGGAAGACTGCTGCACAAATTGGAGCAGTGTGGCATTGGAGGCAAATTGCTGCTATGGATAAGGGGATGGTTGAGTGGCAGAAGACAGAGAGTGGTAATCAATGGACACTGCTCAACGTGGACTAATGTTATTAGTGGAGTTCCTCAAGGTTCAGTGTTGGGTCCATTGTTGTTTTCGGTGTTTATGAATGATATTGATGATGGGATATCAAGTTTAATGTCTAAGTTTGCAGATGATACAAAGGTTGGCAGGGTCGTTAAGGACACTACTGACGCTATGCTGCTGCAACAGGATCTGGAAAGGTTGAACAGATGGGCTGAGAGGTGGCAAATGAAGTTTAACATTGACAAATGTAAAGTACTACATATGGGTAACAGTAACCCCAGAGCAATGTATCAACTCTGCGGTACTACACTGACAGTGGTGGAGAATGAAAAGGACCTGGGGGTAATTGTGCAGGCAGATATGAAGTTCTCTGAGCAGTGCAGACGAGCTGCAAGAGTAGCTCATGGTGTCTTGTCAATGACATACAGGAATTTTTCTAGCAGGGATAAGGAGGTGATTATTCCCTTGTATAAGGCAATGGTTAGGCCACATCTTGAGTACTGTATACAGGTCTGGAGGCCTCATTTCAAGAAAGATGTAGAGCTGCTGGAACGGGTACAGAGAAGGGCAACAAGATTAGTAAATGGAACAAAGGGTTGCTCTTACGAAGAAAGGCTTAAGTTTTGCAAATTACAGTGTCTGGAGACTGGGCACCGGCGAGGTGATCTGATAGAGGTGTATAAAGCCTTGAAAGGTTTGAGCATGCTCAATGCCGATGGGATTCTTCCTCTTGCTCAGAATAATCACCTGAGAGGGCATAAATTCAGATTGAGGAAAGACAGATGTGTGGAAATTTCCCTTTAGCCAGCAGTTAGTTGGTTGGTGGAACACACTTCCATGCCTTGTTGTGGAAGTTGATATAGCCTAAATAAATTTAAGGCTCAGCTGGACAGGTATTTCGAACAAACGGAGGGGCGAAATGTAAGTATTTAAATTCTATACAGTATTTAAATTCTATACAGTGGGACCAACTGATGATGTTACCAACAGCAAACTCAAAATGGGAAGCATTCAAGGAACTAATCTTGGTGGCTACCAGGCTTTACATACCAACTAAGAAATATTGTTCAAGGTTTAGGCCTAAATGGTTGTCAGATGGACTAATGAGACATGTGGCAGAAAAGAAAAATGCATGGGATACATACAAATTAATGGGTGACATGGAAGCCTATGATAGATATAAGTTGGTCTGTAACCAAGTCACAAAGGAGATTAGGCAGGCAAAGGCAGACTACGAAAAATCCTTGGCAAAGGATGCAAAGAAAAACAGAAAGGAGTTCTTTACATACTTGAACTCGAGAAGGAAAGGGATGAATCAGATTGGTCCACTGGATATTGATGGTTCAACAGTTGAGGATCCTGCTCAGGTGGCTAACAATCTAAACGAGTATTTTGCATCTACATTCACGCATGAGGAGTTATTCAGGAAGGAGAATGATGTAGGTAAAGTAAACATTGGCAGTGAGCTGGATGATTTTGTAATAACCGAGAGGAAAGTGGAGGAGAGATTGTTGAGGATAAACATAAATAAGGCACCTGGGGTGGATGGGATCTATCCAATTATATTAAAGGAGGCAGCAAAGGAAGTATGCAAACCCCTAGCCATAATTATGAGAACTTCTTTGGACTCAGGGGAGGTACCCATAGACTGGAGATGTGCAAATGTAACCCCAATTCACAAAGGAGGATCAAAGGCTGACACAAGTAATTATAGACCTGTTAGTTTAACTTCTGTTCCAGGTAAATTAATGGAGGCACTGGTTAAAGAAGCACTGCAGGATCATCTAGACAAGAATTCAGTTATAGCTCAGACGCAGCATGGTTTTGTTAAGGGCAGGTCTTGCCTGACCAATTTGATTGGATACTATGATGTAGTCACAAAAGAACTGGATGCAGGGAATAACTTTGATATTATATATTTGGATCTTAGAAAGGCTTTTGATACTGTTGCGCATGGAAGACTGCTGCACAAATTGGAGCAGTGTGGCATTGGAGGCAAATTGCTGCTATGGATAAGGGGATGGTTGAGTGGCAGAAGACAGAGAGTGGTAATCAATGGACACTGCTCAACGTGGACTAATGTTATTAGTGGAGTTCCTCAAGGTTCAGTGTTGGGTCCATTGTTGTTTTCGGTGTTTATGAATGATATTGATGATGGGATATCAAGTTTAATGTCTAAGTTTGCAGATGATACAAAGGTTGGCAGGGTCGTTAAGGACACTACTGACGCTATGCTGCTGCAACAGGATCTGGAAAGGTTGAACAGATGGGCTGAGAGGTGGCAAATGAAGTTTAACATTGACAAATGTAAAGTACTACATATGGGTAACAGTAACCCCAGAGCAATGTATCAACTCTGCGGTACTACACTGACAGTGGTGGAGAATGAAAAGGACCTGGGGGTAATTGTGCAGGCAGATATGAAGTTCTCTGAGCAGTGCAGACGAGCTGCAAGAGTAGCTCATGGTGTCTTGTCAATGATATACAGGAATTTTTCTAGCAGGGATAAGGAGGTGATTATTCCCTTGTATAAGGCAATGGTTAGGCCACATCTTGAGTACTGTATACAGGTCTGGAGGCCTCATTTCAAGAAAGATGTAGAGCTGCTGGAACGGGTACAGAGAAGGGCAACAAGATTAGTAAATGGAACAAAGGGTTGCTCTTACGAAGAAAGGCTTAAGTTTTGCAAATTACAGTGTCTGGAGACTGGGCACCGGCGAGGTGATCTGATAGAGGTGTATAAAGCCTTGAAAGGTTTGAGCATGCTCAATGCCGATGGGATTCTTCCTCTTGCTCAGAATAATCACCTGAGAGGGCATAAATTCAGATTGAGGAAAGACAGATGTGTGGAAATTTCCCTTTAGCCAGCAGTTAGTTGGTTGGTGGAACACACTTCCATGCCTTGTTGTGGAAGTTGATATAGCCTAAATAAATTTAAGGCTCAGCTGGACAGGTATTTCGAACAAACGGAGGGGCGAAATGTAAGTATTTAAATTCTATACAGTATTTAAATTCTATACAGTGGGACCAACTGATGATGTTACCAACAGCAAACTCAAAATGGGAAGCATTCAAGGAACTAATCTTGGTGGCTACCAGGCTTTACATACCAACTAAGAAATATTGTTCAAGGTTTAGGCCTAAATGGTTGTCAGATGGACTAATGAGACATGTGGCAGAAAAGAAAAATGCATGGGATACATACAAATTAATGGGTGACATGGAAGCCTATGATAGATATAAGTTGGTCTGTAACCAAGTCACAAAGGAGATTAGGCAGGCAAAGGCAGACTACGAAAAATCCTTGGCAAAGGATGCAAAGAAAAACAGAAAGGAGTTCTTTACATACTTGAACTCGAGAAGGAAAGGGATGAATCAGATTGGTCCACTGGATATTGATGGTTCAACAGTTGAGGATCCTGCTCAGGTGGCTAACAATCTAAACGAGTATTTTGCATCTACATTCACGCATGAGGAGTTATTCAGGAAGGAGAATGATGTAGGTAAAGTAAACATTGGCAGTGAGCTGGATGATTTTGTAATAACCGAGAGGAAAGTGGAGGAGAGATTGTTGAGGATAAACATAAATAAGGCACCTGGGGTGGATGGGATCTATCCAATTATATTAAAGGAGGCAGCAAAGGAAGTATGCAAACCCCTAGCCATAATTATGAGAACTTCTTTGGACTCAGGGGAGGTACCCATAGACTGGAGATGTGCAAATGTAACCCCAATTCACAAAGGAGGATCAAAGGCTGACACAAGTAATTATAGACCTGTTAGTTTAACTTCTGTTCCAGGTAAATTAATGGAGGCACTGGTTAAAGAAGCACTGCAGGATCATCTAGACAAGAATTCAGTTATAGCTCAGACGCAGCATGGTTTTGTTAAGGGCAGGTCTTGCCTGACCAATTTGATTGGATACTATGATGTAGTCACAAAAGAACTGGATGCAGGGAATAACTTTGATATTATATATTTGGATCTTAGAAAGGCTTTTGATACTGTTGCGCATGGAAGACTGCTGCACAAATTGGAGCAGTGTGGCATTGGAGGCAAATTGCTGCTATGGATAAGGGGATGGTTGAGTGGCAGAAGACAGAGAGTGGTAATCAATGGACACTGCTCAACGTGGACTAATGTTATTAGTGGAGTTCCTCAAGGTTCAGTGTTGGGTCCATTGTTGTTTTCGGTGTTTATGAATGATATTGATGATGGGATATCAAGTTTAATGTCTAAGTTTGCAGATGATACAAAGGTTGGCAGGGTCGTTAAGGACACTACTGACGCTATGCTGCTGCAACAGGATCTGGAAAGGTTGAACAGATGGGCTGAGAGGTGGCAAATGAAGTTTAACATTGACAAATGTAAAGTACTACATATGGGTAACAGTAACCCCAGAGCAATGTATCAACTCTGCGGTACTACACTGACAGTGGTGGAGAATGAAAAGGACCTGGGGGTAATTGTGCAGGCAGATATGAAGTTCTCTGAGCAGTGCAGACGAGCTGCAAGAGTAGCTCATGGTGTCTTGTCAATGATATACAGGAATTTTTCTAGCAGGGATAAGGAGGTGATTATTCCCTTGTATAAGGCAATGGTTAGGCCACATCTTGAGTACTGTATACAGGTCTGGAGGCCTCATTTCAAGAAAGATGTAGAGCTGCTGGAACGGGTACAGAGAAGGGCAACAAGATTAGTAAATGGAACAAAGGGTTGCTCTTACGAAGAAAGGCTTAAGTTTTGCAAATTACAGTGTCTGGAGACTAGGCACCGGCGAGGTGATCTGATAGAGGTGTATAAGGCTTTGAATGGTTTGAGCATGCTCAATGCCAATGGGATTCTTCATCTTTCTCAGAATAATCACCTCAGAGGGCATAAATTCAAATTGAGGAAGGACGGATGTCGGATAGATGTGCGGAAATTTGCCTTTGGACAGCGGGTGGTTGGTTGGTGGAACCGACTTCCATCACTTGTTGTTGAAGTTGATAGCCTAAACAAATTTAAAGCTCAACTGGACAGGTATTTCGAACGAACGGAGGGGTGAAATGGGAGAGGGTTTTTTTTTTTTTTTTTTTTTTTGGCTGATGCTGAATAAGCTTGCTTTCTTGCATCATATGCCTCTACTAATGCTAATGCTAATGCTAAGTGTGTTTTGTTTTTTTTTTTTGTTTTTTTGTCTGATGCTGCCTAAGCTTGCTTTCTTCTTTCATATGCCTCTACTAATGCTAATGCTAATATACAAGAGGAAAAAAGTGGGGGAAAGAACTGAACCTTGGTGAACACCAGTATTAGTGGAGAAGACAGAGAGCCATCTCCATCACCCTTAGTGAGCAATCAGAGAGAAAACTGGATAACCAATTACAAAAAACAGTTGGCAAACCATAAGATGGAAACTTGTTTAGAAGACCTTTATGCCAAACATGATCAAAAGTCTCTGAGAGGTCAAGAGCACCTGCTTGTGTTTCACCAAACTTTTCCATTGAATCTGTCCATAAATGAGTAACATAAGCCAGAATATAACCAGTGGATCGACACTGACGGAATCCATACAGGCGATCGTTGATCAGACAGAAGGTTTCTAGGTAGTTTAAGAATTGGCGGTTAATTGATTTCTCCACTCCTTTGGAAAGAGTAGAAGTAATTGCAATGGGACGATAACTGGATGGGAGGGATTTGTTACCCTTTTTAGGAAGTGGCTGGATATGAGCAAATTTCCAAGCAGAAGGAAAAACACCTTTGGAATAAGAAAGTGAAAAAAAGGTGGCAAAGAACAGGAGTAAGTTCAGGAGCACAGATTTTGAGAACAAGTGGAGAAATATCATCAGGACCTGAAGCTTTCTTAGAATCAAGATTCGTCAAATTCCTTCTGACATTTTGATGAAAGACCACAAGAGGCATTGAATGGAGCGTGCTAGAAATAGTTGGCGAGAGGTGTTTTACCAAGATCATTAATACGTCAGTTGGAAGAAAAATGGGATGCTAGCTGGTTAGCTTTATCCTTGGCTGGAGTTACAACATAACCATCTGGTTTTGACAGAGGTGGGAGCAGAGACGGGCAAAATTTGTGGCCAACAGCTTTGGCAAGAGACCAGAATGCTCGGCTACCATTAGGGCAAGAAGCAAGTTTTCTACTCTTAGCCTGTTCGAAATCTAGTTTGGACTGATTAAAAACTGCTTTACAATTGTTGCAGGCTTTGGTGTAGGCAGAAAATAAAACTGGAGAATTGGAAACAAGCCAATTATGATATGAAATGTTCTTGTCTTGAACAGCCTTAGCTCCTCCAAGAATAATTTCACTGACACGATCTGGGCAAACGTTGACATCAGAAGTTTTTAAACAGTAATCTGACCAAGGAAAAGAAAAATCGCAGGTCATCCCATTTTGCATTCTTGCAATGCCAAACAATACGAGGTTGGGAATAGCTGTGAGATAAAGGCTCCATTGGAGAAGAGACAATCACCAAGTTGTAATCTGAGGTGCCTAAAGTACCACTCACTTCAACCATATACTTAGAAGGGTTGTTTGTGAGAAAAATATCAAGCATGTTGGCTATATGGTTAGGATTGTCCGGTATTCATGTAGGTAAATGAACAATCTGTGCAAGGTCATTAGTAATTGCAAAAGCCTCAGCATCTCGACCAGCTGGGTCAGTGTGACAGGAAAACGGAAGCCAGCTGGAGTTTTGAACATTAAAATCACTAAGTAAAATTACCTCACTGTTAGGAAAGTTGGACTGGAGAAAGTCAATTTGCAAAGAGAGGAAGTCAAAGAGCTCCAAGCAATTAGTGGTGTTAGGAGAACGGTAGAGACAACAGACGAATTTGACACGGTGAGGTAGAGAAATTTTAAGCCAGAGAAGATCAAAAAAAAAGACATTCCAAATTACCAAGTCTCTGACAGGGAATATCGCAACGGACACATGAACAAGCACCACCTTTGAGGCGAAAGGAATCATACTGCCAATAATTTGGGCAATTGAGATGAGCAGTAGTTGAATCAACCGATAATTGAGATTCGGCCAGAAAAAGTACTTTACACCTCGTGCTGCTGACAGAGGACGCCAAGATCTACGACTCCTGAAGTAGAGAACGAGGATGTTGTGCATGCAACTCCTGGAATCAGCACACGCAAAATAGCAATGCAACTGGCTGTTCAACGTTTGACTATTTGGAGAGTGTTGTGAGAACACCAACTGTATCCTTACCATCTGCAACGGGTACAGGTCTTGTCACAAGCAGATTACCCTGCGTGAGTAATGTTCTGCCAGTGGTTCTTGCAGCAGTGTGGTACACCTCCTCACTTTCCTGCCTTAGTGATATTCACAGATGAAGCACAGTTCACATGACACGGAGTCCAAAACTTTCACAATCAGCATGTATGGGAGGAAAACCCACTTGCAATTCTTCCATCATATCACCAACAGCGGTTCAGCCTCAAAACCTGGGTGGGTGTTTTTGGTGTTAAGTTATTTGGGCCCCATGTACTTCCAAACAAACTCACAGGTCAGGCATACAGAAACTTTCTGGAAAACAACATGCCTGATTTCTTGGATGACATGCCACTGATCATCTGTCAACAAGCACACTTCATGCATGATGGTGCTCCCACACATTTCAGCCACCTAGCCCACAATTACCTGAATCGAAGGTTTCCTGGTTGGTGGATAGGTAGAGATGGACCAACTGCTTGGCCTCCACACTCTCTTGATTTAAACCTACTAGATTTCTTCTTGTGAAGCCATTTAAAGTCATTGGTGTATTCAACTCGGGTAGCTGATGTGGAAACTCTCCACAATCGAATTGTGGCAGGTGTGAGACAATACGAAACATGCCAGGAAAATACAGCTGCGAGTTACAGGCTCCGAAAAAAACGATAAGTTTTTGCTTATTATTTATATAATTGTTATTTTATATTGTACTTAATACGTTGTCTTATAGTTCTAATTACGCTGGTTATTTTTATTTGTATAAACAGTTTTTGTAGATATACGTAATACTTTATAAAACCGTTATTTCATTCGAATATTGCAGGCATTGTTTTGCATATAGTGATCAGGAATTCAAATTTTTAATTGACGTAGTTAGGTAGCTCTAACGTATAATTATAGAAACAGTAATACGCTTCACTGTTTCTATTAGATAGCGTAGTATTGACATTTAATTTAATTTATTGATCTTATTAATTTAAAATATCATGCCCCAAACTAGAGCAGCAAAGCAACGAGCACAAAGTGGCAGGAGTGCTGTGACTCGGGGGAGAACTGAGGGGGGCGATTCTCCAACGCATCACAGCCTTAAAAAATGTGCAGCTTGTGAAATGTTTGCCGAACTATCTGGAACGGAACATGATATTGCTAAGGGGGATGTCTTTGTGTGTGCACGATGTAAGGAGTGCAAGGAAATCAGGCGACAACTCAGCGTTGTTATGGGCCTATATGAGAGTTTGAAGGACAGGGTGGATGCCCTCGAAAGATCTAAATTGAGGGGCCCATCAGGCTCTCAGCTGCCCACATCAACGCCAGAGCTTGCACTTGGTCATCACGCAACACAGCAGCAACCCCCAAGGCAGATTGCGCTGGTCCCAAAGGAACTAGTAGTTGTTGGTGACTCTATTGTCAGGGAAACGGGAAACATCCTTTATAGAAAGGATAGATGGAACAGGACCAGGGTATGTCTGCCAGGGGCAAAGGTTGATGACGTTGTAGAGCAGATATCATCTTTTAAGGGCACAAAAGGTGATATAGTTGTACACGTTGGCACTAATGATATTAAGAGTAGGAGACCGGCAGAATTACTTAACAAGTACAGATCACTGATGAAAAAAAGCCATGAATTAGGGTTGAACTTGAAAGTGTCTGCAATTCTGCCCAGACACGATAGGAGGGAGTATATGATGAGAGCCTTGTTGATCAATTCAGCCCTGGAAAGACTGTGCAAGGGTCAAGGGGTAGAATTTTTTTCAGCCTGGACTGTACTTGTTAACAGGAGAGATTGCTTCTACAGGGATGGGATACACTTAAATAGAAAGGGTGCAAGAATATTTGCTGATGCTATCGAGGCAGTGTTAGGTGGGTCGGAAAACTGATAGCTTGGGGGGATACAAGGACTAATAGTTTAACAGTAGCCGTAGGCAGAGGTGAACGTGATTCTTGCACAACTTCTATTAGAATAAGTAGCGACCTGGAGCGAGGGGTGTTGGGGGTTTCAGGGACGGATGTCAGTCATCGTGAAACAGGTGGGTATATGGGATGTGTTAGAGTGGCTGGGAATAGGAATAGGTGCATGTATACCAATGCTAGAAGTATAGTAAATAAATTTGATGAATTTGAAGTGTTGGTCAAGACATCAAAGGCGGATATTGTTGGGATATCAGAGACGTGGAGTCACACAGATATAAGGAATGCCGAACTGGAATTTGGGGAGTACAATGTGTATAGAAAGGATAGACAGGATAGGAAGGGAGGAGGTGTTATGCTGTTAATAAAGAAAAACATAAAATCAAAAGAAGTGCATCCAGTTGATATAGATGAACAGTGCACTGTTGAGTCAGTTTGGTGTGACATAAGCACTGCGAAAGCAAAAATTAGAGTAGGAGTGTGTTATAGGGCTAATGACTCGAATGAGTACAATGAACAATTGTACAGAGAAATAGAGTGGGCTAGTAAATCGGAATGTCTTATAATGGGGGATTTTAACTTCCCAGATATTGACTGGAACTTGTGGGTTGGGCACTCACACACTAGTCAGACTTTTGTGGATTTATTGGATGATTGTTTTCTGCAGCAGCATGTTCGAGAGGCAACCAGAGAAAGTAATACTCTTGATCTGGTTATTAGCAGTGATCATTCATGTATTAGGAATTTGCAGATAAAAGAACCACTAGGTGGCAGTGATCACAGTGTACTGACGTGGGATTTACTTAAAGATTTAATTACCATCAGGGGTAAAGGAAAGGGTTTTTACTTCCATAAAGGCGAGTACAGTGGTCTCCGACAGTTTTTAAATTCTGTACAGTGGGATCAACTGACGATGTTACCAACAGTAAATTCTAAGTGGGAAGCATTCAAGGAATTAATCGTGAAAGCTACTAAAAGTTTCATACCTATTAAGAAATATTGTTCAAGTTTAGGCCTAAATGGTTGTCAAATGAACTAATGAGACTCGTAACAGAGAAGAAAATTGCATGGGATGCATATAAATTATCAAGCGACTCAGAAGCCTATGGCAGATATAAGTTAATCTGTAATCAGGTCACAAAGGAGGTTCGGCAGGTGAAGGCAGATTACGAGAAATCCTTGGCAAAAGATGCTAAGAAAAACAGCAAGGATTTCTTTACTTATATAAACTCTAAAAGGAAGGGGATGAATCTGATTGGTCCATTTGACATCGATGGTTCGACTGTTGATGAACCTGCTCAGATAGCAAACAAACTGAATGAGTATTTTGCATCTACATTCACACATGAGGAGTTATTAAGGTTTGAAAATGGCAGAAGGTTATCAAATTGTACCAGGATACTTAATGATTTTGTAATAACTGAGAGCAAAGTGGAAGAGAAATTGTTCAGGTTAAACGTAAGAAAAGCACCTGGGGTGGATGGGATCTATCCAGTTATATTAAAGGAGGCGGCAAAGCAACTAAGCAAACCCTTAGCCATAATTATGAGAGCAGCCTTGGACTCAGGGGAGGTTCCCACTCATGTCACCCTTCGATCCCCCTTTGTGAATTGGGGATACATGCAAATGTATCCCCAATTCACAAAGGGGGATCGAAGGGTGACACGAGTAATTTCAGACCAGTTAGTTTAACTTCTGTTCCGGGTAAAATAATGGAGTTGCTGGTTAAAGATGCATTGCAGGATCATCTAGACAAGACTGCAGCAATAATTCAGACACAGCATGGGTTTGTTAAGGGAAAGTCTTGTCTGATAAATTTGATAGGATATTATGATGTGGTTACAAAGGAACTGGATGCAAAAAATAATTTTGATATCATATATTTGGATTTCAGGAAAGCTTTTGACACTGTTGCACATGGAAGACTATTGTACAAATTGGAGCAGAATGGTATTAAGGGTACGTTGCTACAATGGATAAAAGGATGGTTAAGTGGGAGAAGGCAGAGGGTGGTAATCAATGGGTGCTGCTCTTCTTGGACTAATGTTATTAGTGGAGTCCCACAGGGTTCGGTGTTAGGTCCACTGTTGTTTTGTATATTTATCAATGATATTGATGAAGGTATATCAGGCTTAATGTTGAAGTTTGCAGATGATACAAAGGTTGGCAGGGTTGTTAATGACAGCAATGGCAGTGTGCTAACAGGATCTAGATAATTTGGGCAGATGGGCTAAGAAGTGGCAACTGAAGTTTAACCTTGACAAATGCAAAGTACTACATATGGGTAGAAGTAACCCCAGAGAAACGTACCAACTGTGTGGTACTACACTTAAGGTGGCAGAAAATGAAAAAGACCTGGGAGTAATTGTGCAGAGATATGAAGTTCTCTGAGCAATGTAGACAGGCTGCCAGGGCAGGTCATGGGGTTTTGTCAATGATATATAGGAATTTTGCTAGCAGGGAAAAGGAGGTGATTATCCCTCTGTATAAGGCAATGGTCAGGCCACGCCGTGAGTACTGCGTACAGGTCTGGAGGCCTCATTTTAGGAAGGATGTAGATTTACTTGAGCGTGTACAGAGAAGGGCAACAAGATTGGTGAGGGGAATGAAGGGATCCTCTTACCAAGAGAGGCTTAAGTTCTGCAAATTGCAGTGGCTGGAGACTAGGCACCTGCGCGGTGATCTGATTGAGGTATATAAGGCCTTGAATGGGTTCAGCACGCTGAATTCTGATGGGATCCTTCCACTTGTTCAGATTACGAACCTAAGGGGGCATAAATTCAAATTAAGAAAAGACAGATGTAGAATAGATGTGCGGAAATTTGCCTTTAGCCAGCGGGTGGTTAATTTCTGGAACAAACTTCCATCTGTCGTTGTGGAAGTTGATAGGTTGAATAAATTTAAGGAGGAACTGGACAGGCATTTGGAGGGAATGGTGTGATTTTTTTTTTTTTTTTTTTTGGCTGATGCTGCATAAGCTCATACATTTGCTTTCTTGCATCACATGCCACTACTACTACTACTACTATTACTGTATTCAGGCAGAAGGTGGACATTTTAAACAATTACTATAAGGTGACATGAACAGTTAAGTGTGATAGACAGACCTTCAAAACTCGGAAACCAAGCATTTCCAGAACTATGTTGATATAAAATATTTTTATTGTCTGCATATGAGGAACTCATTCTTGAAGTTATGTAGTGTATTTTTGAGACACCCTGTATATGTTATATATATATAATATATATGGACCCAATATAATATATATATTATTTTTTTTATTATTAATAATATATATTATTTTTTATATATTTGTGTACACACACACACACACACACACACACACACACACACACACACACACACACACACACACACACACAAATATATAAAAAAATAACTACCATCTTTACACTGATGTGTACTTCAAGGACCAACACCTATCAATACAATAATAAAAAGAAATTAGGTGGAACTACAGATAGCAGTATTACTTTTTATTTATGTACTTGTAGGTGCTGATCTCTGTCAAAGTACTTATCAATGTACCCCAGAGAAATGTACCAACTATGTGGTACTACCTTAGGGTGGTAGAACATGAAAAAAATCTGGGAGTAATTGCAGTCAGATATGAAGTTTTCTGAGTAATGCAGACAGGCTGCCAGAGCACATCATGGGGTGTTGTCAATGATAAACAGGAATTTTGTTAGTAGGGAAAAGGAAGTGATTATCCCTCTGTACAAGGTAATGGTAAGGCCAAGCGTTGAGTACTGCATACAGGGTTAAAGGCCTCGTTTTAGGAAGGAAGGATGTAGAGTTGCTTGGGTGTGTGTGTGTGTGTGTGTGTACAGAGAAGGACAGCAAGATTGGTGAGGGGAACGAAGGGATCCTCTTACAAAGAAAGGCTTAAGTTCCGCAAACTGCAGTGGCTGCAGACTAGGCACTTGAGAGGTGATCTGACTGAGGTGTATAAGGCCTTGAATGGGTTGAGTATGCTGAATTCTGATGGGATTCTTCCGTTTGCTCAGATTACAAACCTGAGGAGGCATAAATTCAAATTGAGGAAAGGCAGTTGTAGAATAGATGTGTGGAAATTTGCCTTTAGCCAGCAGGTGGTTAATTGCTGGAACAAACTTTCATGTGTCATTGTGGAAGCTGATAGCTTAAATAAATTTAAGGAGGAACTGGAAAAACTTTTAGAGGGAATGGATGTATGAAATTGTATTTTTTTGGGCTGATGCTACATAAGCTCATACACTTGCTTTCTTGCATCACATGCCTCCATTATTGCTACTACTAATGTAAGGCAGTAATTAGTTTTTTTTTTTTACATTTTTATATATTTGTGTGTGTGTGTCCATGTACATACACCGATGAGCCAAAACATTATGACCACCTACCTAATATGATTTTGGCCCTCCATATGCAGCCAAAACAGCTCGTACCTAGCAAGGCATGGATGCTACAAGATTTCTATATGTGTCTTGTGATATCTGGTACCAACACATAACCAGCAGATCCTTTAACTCCTGTAAGGTCCGTGGTTGAGATGCCACAGATCGGAGTTGCTGTTCCAACACAAACCACAGATGCTCGATGGGATTGATGTCTAGGGATTTTGTAGGCCAGCACAATATCTGGAAGACTTCCTCGTGTTCCGCAAGCCATCCTGAAAAAATCCGGGCAGTGTGGCATGGTGCATTATCTTGCTGAAAGACGGCACCCGCCACAGGGGAAGACCGTTGCCATGAAAAGGTGTACCTGATCAGTAATGATGTTTAGGTAAGTGGTAGAAGTAAGAGTGTCCAGCACATGGATGACTGGACTCAGGGTATCCCAGCAGAACATCACCCAAAGCATGATACTGTCGCCACCGGCTTGTTTTCATCCCACGGTGCATCCAGGGGCCATCAATTCCTCAGGTAAGCGATGCACAGGTACCCTAACATCCACGTGGTGCAACAGGAAAACGTGATTCATTGGACCAGACAACCTTCTTCCAATCACTCAAGGTCCAGTTTCAATGTTCTCATGCCCATTGTAGGTGCTGTCGCCAGTGAACCATGGTTAGCATGGGCACTCGGAGCAGCCTGCAGCTACGCAGCCCCATTTTCAGCAGGATTCGATGTACTGTGTCCTGTCACCAGCATTCCAATTACCGGCGAGTTGTGCCACAGTCGCCCTTCTGTTGCTACATACCATTCGGGAGAGCCTTCGCTCACCTCGTGTATCGATGAGCTGTAGTTTCCAACAGTTCATGGGTTCTCCCTCCACAGACCACTTTCGGTAGGTACTAACCACAGCTGACCACGAGCATCCCACCAGCCGTGCCATTTCGGATATGCTCTGACCCAGTCGTCTGGCCATTACAATTTGGCCTTTGTCAAACTCACTTAAGTCCGCTGCCTTTCCCATCTAAAGAAAAAAAGTAACACTGATTAACAGACCCTCAGTATCAGGTATTTTTATACAGTGTCCTGACCCGTGCATGCGCTGTAGTTCACCGCTTCAATTTGCATAACAACTCACTGGTCAATGTTTTGGCTCATCAGTGTATATATAATTTAATTAATCTAATTTGATCTTATTTAATATGCATAGCTTTGTGTCATTACTTAGCATGGTTCACCACATCAGTATCAATTACACTGCTTTGTTACTTGTGCTTTATTTCATTACATTAGATTGCCACTATAGCCATATTAATTTGGCTATAATGACAATCTGCTGTATTAAATGTTTCGTATTTTTTTTAAAGTTATACTGTATAAGTCACATTACACAATATACACCGATTTAATTTTTAAACAAGAAAACACGTGACACATGCAAACAATCAAAATAGCATGCAGTTTAGAAAGAATATAATTCTTATTCAGTAAGGTTCATTAAGGCTCATGAGAGAGAGAGAATTTTTCTGGGCTTAAAAATTGTAAAAATTGAATAAAACATAAATAAACAATGCAAAAATGAAAAAAATGAATAGCTATAATTTCTTATACTATTAACTTTAGATCAAATTACAATACAAAACTGATTATGTATTTTAATTAAACACAGAGGGAGATTGTTATACATAAATTTTGAATTAAAAATTATACTTAACAATTTTAATCACCTTTATTTGGTGGATATTTATGTCTTTTACCACCGCCAACAAGGGCTAAATAATTGCAACGAAACAACATTTCCACATATCCAATTCCTCCCTCAGTAAAAGCTAGAAAAAGTGAAAATTAATAAATTAACCATTTTGACACTAGTTCCAATTTATTTTATTTGGTCACAAAATGTCATCTCAATATGTTTATAATTATTCTAAATCAAATCAAGACTCAAAATAAAAATAAAGCAGCAACATTCACTACCTCAGTGTGCAACTTTTTTTTTTAAGGCACATTCACATATATATGCATAAGCACCTATTGTCTTTGCCACATTCACTTTTCAGGTAACAAAACTCCCAGTGGATAGATTTTCATGAAATTTTATATTTGGACCGTTTAAAAAGTATTTGTCAAGCCATGCCAAATTTCATTAAAACTGGATAAATAAAAATCCGGCAATTACTTCTTTTTTTCAGATGTGTAAAAAATAAATTCATATATTAAATGTTGTTTTAATGCAGTACAGTTAGCTTTAGACAGTCTATGCATGCTTCATGTACTGTTATGTTAAGACAAACAGAGAGAGAGAGAGAGAGAGACTTAAAAAATAGTATTTGGGAGGAGAGTAATAAATATTATACAGTTTAGAATTAAATGAACAGCTAAGTTTGGAGAATGTAAAATTATAGAGTCCCATAAACACAGTTAGGGAAGGACATTACGTGGTTGTTTTCCATTAAGATTATTACTATATTTAATACCACTCATATACCACATGAAATTAATAAATAATATAGTTTATTAAGCAATAGCCAAACCACTATACATTAAGGTGACGACGTTTCAGGCATCTTGCCATCAAACTTTCTATTGGGGGGCAGAACAATACAAAGAGTTACAAATCTGACTATATTACAATAACGATTACAATTATTACAATAACTTTGTAATTAATTTTGTAATTGTTATTGTAATATTATAATATAGCCATTCTGTAATTACAATAACTTTGTAACTGTAATAATGGTTATTGTAATATTTAATATAGTCAAATTTTTTAACTCTTTCTATTGTTCTGTCCCCAACAGCATGGTCTGATGAGGGATATAAGCAAGATGCCTGAAACATCACTTTAATGTACAGTGTTTTAGGTGACTGCTTAATAAATTAATTTCATGTGGTACATGAGTGATATTAAATAGTAAAAATCTATTCTATAAAATTATAATATTAGTATTTAATTGATAAGGAGATAACTATATTTTTCACTTCTATTAATAAAAAAAAAAAAAAAGAAAAATTTATTTTAAAACATTTGAACCATGTCTGAAATGTAATACACTGCACGCATTAACTAACTTGCTGTAATCTAAGTACATACACATAAAAATAATTTTGTCACAAAATTTTAAAGTGGTAAACTAACTCTGAAAAAAAAAATTAATAAAATAATCATAAAAGTATGAAAAATACAAATGTCAAAATTCTCACTCTGTCATTCGTCGTTACGTGATAAAGTTGTGTCAAATTTAGGTCTCTCTAGAATTGTGAAATTTAAGTCTCCACTAATTCTGGTGCTTGCTTTAAAAATGCATATAGTATTGATCTAGCTCAGGTAGTTTTTATATTAGAAAATCAATCAAGAGTTGACAAAAAGTCTATTATAACATGTTGTGTGAATGGATTGGCATAGGTGCAATATATTAAATTATTTGTAAAATAGAAATGCTAAGTTTGTGATAAAAATTAATTACTAAATACTGGAGAATTTACATTTAAAAACTGAAATCCAACACCAAGTATATCCAATTGGTTAAACAAATTAACTTGCAGGTGAGACTTCTCATTCCTTCTTGAACTATCATCAGGACTTTAATTATCTGTTCTAACCACTGACCTCTCTTACTGATGACTAATTCCAAGCAGACTGACATAAAATTATTCTATTTTTCAAGTTGACATAGTACTTTTAACCAAGAAGACAAAAATTAGTGAAAAAAAATATTCAAAAATGGTCATATGATAAGCACTTAAATTCATGGGACTACTAAAGTAATTTTTTGGAAACATCTTAAAGACAGGTGCTTCCAAAGAGTTAAAGGTATGACCAAATCTGGCAAAACCATTTAAATGTAATGGTTAATTTCAAATCTCTTTATATCAATTTTATGGAACAAAGAATATCAGCACAGATAAGATCATTGAACAATTAACTGCGATGATGAACAATGACAATATTCTTTCTCTTTCTCAGACAACACACAGGAGGGCAAACTTAAATTGAAAAAAGGATGGCTGGAGATTAGATGTGTAAAAATTTTGTTTCAGCCCAAAAGCAATTAATTGTTGGAACAAAATGTCATCTGGCATTGTTGAAGTAGCTAGTCTGAACAAATTTAAGGAAGAATTATACATATTATCAGAAGTGATCGACAGTTAAGGGGTCTGCGCGCGTATGTTGTATAAGCTTGCTTCCTTGTATCATTTGCCACTAATAATAATAAATTGGTATGTAAGGTACCATTTAGTTAATGACTAAACAAATAACAGTTACATTATCCTATTTTTGAAAATAGTGAAAGACATTTTTTATCCCTCAATTTACCAGGATACCAGTTGCAGAACACCATTCTAAGCAACATATAACTGCAGCAGTTATTCTTTAAAACAATTTGCACAGCATAAGTATTTTATAACATTTATAAAGTAGTCAAGTATGAATATTTCTCACATTCCCCACCTAAATCCACTAAACTACCAATATCACAAGAACTGGAAAAATAAAATCTGTATGCAATGGCAAGTTATTTTATAGAAAAAATTTTTCTTATCACATCTGTCCCATCTTTAGAGGTTTATAATGAAAATAAAAATGTAAGTATGTAGATGAAGTGAAGACATTATTTTCAAAACAAAATCTACCAGCGAGCATTTTTTTTTTTTTTTTTTTTTTTGTCACATACCTAGATTTCATTAAGGCTTTTGGGTACTGTTCCACATGAATGATTGTTGTATAAATTGGTGGAATGTGGCATTAAGGGCAAGTTACCTATATTATGGATAAAGGGATGGTTAAGTAGTAGAAGATAATGTGTTGACTTAAGAATATTGTAATTTATGTACACTCTGTCACTGAAACAAACCAACATTTATCACTGTCCTCAATTTGTACTGTATTTACTATATATTTATATTATATGTACTGTATACATTTTTATCCTGTAATAAATTTTCAAAATCATTATCAGATATGCATATTAAGTGCAATATTTCAAAAAATGTTTGCTCTTTAAAAACTAAATATTATTTTAGTTGCTTCAAATATAATCTAAAAGAAAAGAAATCAAGACATCCTGTCAGAACTGCAGACAACCTCAGTACTGAATCATATCGACTTATACAGAAACAGATGGATACAGCATGTAATGGAGAACGGACATTATCCGAAAGAGATACTAAACTACAAACTCCAGGGAAGGAGAGAGAGGCACACTCCTGCAAAGATGGAGAGACCGTAACAGGCCTCTAAGCCTAATACTGGACAGGAAGAAGAAGAAATATAATCTATATTTGTAAAATGATTATTTTTTGCAATTCTATTGATTCAGGCTATTCACATGATTTTTATTCATTTATTATTCATTTTGTAAATATTTTTTTATTTTTTTTTTTTTATGAAAACCCCAAATGTATCAAAACCTACAGTACTTAGTACCATGCATGAGTTGAAAGAGATGGGTAGGGGATGCCAAAATTTTGCTCTGGAGACTACACATGGGTTTCACCATTTCAAGCCTCCAATAAGCAAAGTGGAGGTATTGCATTGGTTGATGGAAGTCGTCTACCACCTAGGGTTAGTATCAGTAAGTATTAGTATTATATTAAAGTATTATTATTAGTGTTATATTATATTAGTAGCGGTACTGGTTGGTATTAGTAGTACCATGCATGGATTGAAGATGGGGAAGCTGGAAACTTTCTCTGAAGGCTAAACATGGGTTTAACTTCACATTTCCAATAAGCAAAGTGGTGATATTGCACCTGTTGATGAGAATCATCTGCCTCCTAGTGTTAGTATTAGTACTATTAAGTATTAGTAGTACCGTGCACAGGTTGAAGGAGATGGGAGGAAATGCCTGAAACTTTGCTCTGGAGACTAAACATTGGTTTCACCATTCATGCTTCCAATATGCCAAGTGGTGATATTGCACCAGATGGTGAGAGTGATTACTACCCAGTGTTAGTACACTGCTAGAAAAAATTAATAGAACAAAATGTTTTTCATGAATATTTTATTGTGGACAGTGTCGCCAAAGTAGAATATCTGATATAATAGGCATCCTGGCACGCAAATTCCAAGTATCCAACAGAAATTGATCTACCACCTTACAGATCTGCATGTCATGCAAATTATTTATGCCAATAAAAACATGGGTTGTGACCACATCACTTCAATCCTATATTTCGGCTTGATCAGTGTGATAGCCACATCTCAATACTCAGAAGGGAAAATCATCGTCATCTAGATGATTCTTTGAGATGGCAGACTGTTGAATGACTTAAAACTGGGCAGTCGCAGGTGGTATGCTGGCTTAATGTGTTCCCAATGTCATCTTGGCACTATGGAAGCAATTTCAGGAGTCAAAAACCATTACAAGAAGAGCTGGTCAAGGTCGTCCAAGGGCTACGTAAGCCGGAACAGACTGCTATCTGGCTCTAACAGCAAGACTGAACCCTATAATATCCTGTCATCAAATGTCTCTTGAGGTTGTTGCAGCCACAGGTGTAAACCTTTTCAACTCTGCTGTGTTAAAATGCTAAATTCAAGTGGACCCTGTGCAATGAAGCCAGTGGTTTGTACCCTATTAATTCCAAACCACCACCACAGAGCGCATTGAAATTGGTGCCATAGAGTAAAAAAATGTGGAGGTCCTAAAGTCTCGAAACTTTAATAGACAGTTGGACAGACAACTTGAGTAGTCGAGACCCGCAAATTTTTGTAAAATCGGACAAATGCTAATAATTTTTTATTAGATCCTCTACAAGGAAAAATTACAATAAATTATTAGCATTTGTCCGGTTTTACGAAAATTAGCGTGTCTCGACTACTGAAGTTGTCTGTCCAACTGAAATTGGTGCCACGAATGTGACTTGGAGCTCTGACAAATGGGGTACAATTCTGTTCTCTGATCAATTCAGCTTTAGCTTATAAACAGATTCTAAATATTATTTCATCTGGAGATAATGAGGAATACAGTACCATCCCTCAAACATCAGAGAAAGAGACATGGTGGAGGCAGTTTCTTGTGTGGGTCGGAATAATGATCAACAGCTGCACCCCTTTTCATGTTTTGATAGGGTACCATAACTGCGAAGAGATACTGAGAACAGATCCATGAACCTTATGTGTAACTTTTAAGGGGATGTGGTTGGACCAGATTTTCTTTTCATGCATGACATTGCCACTACACACAGAGCTCAAGTGGTAGAGGAATATCTTTAAACTGAAGATATCCATTGACTGCCATGGCCAGCGACGATCACCAGACTGAAATCTGATCGAATATGTGTGGGATGCCCTTGGGCATCGCATTGCATGCCAAGAGCGAACTCCTCAGTCACTAGGTGAGCTAAGGTCTGCACTGGTGGAAGAATGGTATTTATTGCCACAGAACCTTATAGACACCCTTATATTGTCAGGCCTGTTTAGCCGTTGCAGAGATCATATCCAATGCTGACATGTTATTGTTATTTGGTTTTTAGGAGCATTAGCAACTAAGGCCATATTGCTCCGAGATATGCGGTGGTCATTCCCTGACCTTTCTGCATCCTCCGTATTTGGTGGTGATGGGCTCAAACCCCGGTCTAATCAAGAAGTGTGTGCTACGCACTGCTGCTCCTTTCCACCTGGCTACGCAGGTGTCTCATGCTGACATCATGTGACCATATTTTCAAGCACCTTGTATTGACTTCTATAATGTAACCTTTTTGGTAACTCATATATAACCCCTATAAATGTCTCATACCTGCCCACAGTTTCTCACCGTCTCCTCATTTCACTGTTATTCTATGGTACGGTACACCATCATACCAAATTTTGTCCAGCTTCATCACAAACTACACAAGTTACACCATGTTTTCTACATGTTTTGGTAATTTTGTTCAGCAGTTTATTAGTAAGCATCAGTATTATATTACTATTATACAAAGGGTACTAGGAAAGTTTTGCAATACAGCTTTGTTTATTTAATTTTTTCAAAGTAATTTCCTCTACATTCAATACACCTCTCCATCCTCCGAAACCAATCTTTAAACCAGTTCTGCCAAGTTTCACTAGGGAGTAAAGCACACTCGTTGTCCCAAGCCCGTAGAAGGTCCTCATCACTGGAAAACCGCCTCCCTTTTAGCTTCATTTTCACATGCGGGAACAGTGCAAAGTCGCAGGGAGCAAGGTCTGGACTGTAGGGAGGGTGCTCGAGAAGTTTCAGTCCTGTCGTGGTCAAATATTCGGTGCAGGCTTTGGCGCGGAGAGCTGGATCATTATCGTGATGGAGGTACCAGGTGTCCATTCTTGACTTTGGCCGCAGGTTCTTCATAGATCCAATGACTTTAGGCAGGCATTGTTCAGTATACCACTTAGCTGTGACTGTCTTCTGCGTGTCCAAAACAACACGTTCCACAATTCCACTCGATTTGAAAAATACAGCTATAATTTTCTTCTTTACAGATCGGGATTTTCTGACAATTACGGGTGTGTCGTCATCATCAAAGACCCAAACTTTGTTTTGAGCCTTGGTCGGCAGATCGTAATAGTACAGCCAAGTCTCGTCACCTGTCACGATGTTGTTCACATACCGAGATTGTCCCTTATCAAACTTTAACATCTCCCGGCACCAAGTCACACGTCGTGTCATCTGCTCTTCAGTCAGTTGATGCGGCACCCAGAGAGAACAAAGTTTCTTCATGTGCAAATGATCTTGCAGAATCGAACGAATTGCTGGTGCATTTAGGCCCAAAGTATCCTCTATCTGTTGGTAGGTCACTCGCCTGTTTTCGTCAAGCATTTTCCTCACAGAAGTAACGTTTTCCTCCATAACTGACGTTCGTGGCCTTCCTGGCCTCTCAGAATCCTCCAGAGTGAAATTTCCCCTTTGGAATTCTCTATACCACCTGAATATCGTTGTTCGATGTGGACAATCATCATCTAGTGCAAGAGTCATTTCTTCTAAGCACTGGTCTATGGTTAAACCACGCACGAAATTATACCGCAAAACTGTCCTTATCTCATTGCGTGACCACGATGCCATCGCAAGCACTTTACACTCTCACTACTAATGAATAACTGAGCCCATCGACTTGGCGCGGTGGCTACTATGCACGTATGAACATGTCTCAACATGCAGCAACAAGCAGCTTCCTGTGATTCATTGTTGCGTCATATTGCAAAACTTTCCTAGTACCCTTTGTACTATCATTAGTAGTGGTACTGGTTAGAATTATTAATGCCATGCATTAGTTGAAGGAGATGGAGGGGATATGCTGGAAACTTTGCTCTGGAGACTAAACGTGGGTGTCATTTTATGCCTCCAATAAACAAAGTGGTGGTATTACACGCTACTAATACTACTACTATTAGTACTAGAAGTACCATGCATAGGTTAAAGCAGATGAGGATGTTGGGGTGGGGGGGACAGAAACTTGGAAACCAAGCAAAGTGTCGGTATTGCACCGGTTGATGAGTCATCTAGTGTTAGTATTAGTACTAGTAAATATTAGTATTATACTATATAGTGTTAGTAGAGGTACTAGTTAGTATTAGTAACCATAGTATCATTCTCAAAACAAAGACCTCACTCTAACATTTTGTTATTGGTATGTAACATCCTTCACATCTGGTCCAAAACTTAAAAAACTTCTTCACATATGTAAAATTATAAAGTGAGAATAACTGTCTAATTGGGGAGTGATTAAACTTTGAAAAAAAAAAAATAATAATATAAATAAAATAATAATAATAATAATCATCTGTCCATTTATTTGCAGTTTAAAGTTTCAATATTGGTGGTACCTACTTTGATGATTGTCTCAGTTGCATATTTAGCACTGTGTCCTGATTCCCTAATAATCACATACCTGATTTACAAGACTGTTCTGAAAGTTCATCCCATCATCGACCTCTGATTTTTATGCTGATTTCAATATTTTTCTCTGAAACCAAAAATTCATTTAAAGAATAATATATATGATTTGATAGGCTTAAACTTGTAATCAACAATGACTATCTTAATCTTTTGGAATACTTTTCTTGGAATTTTATCAAACAGAACACTTTGCACATAATACAGTGCAATATGGCTTCAGATGCTAATATACTGTACAAATGATAACAACGGCATAATACAAATAAAATAAAGCAAACTTATCACTGGTGAATTTAGAACTTCATGTTTTTAAATAGTTTTATTAAATGCTGTAAGAAAAAATAAAATTATAAATTTATTAATTTAGTTCATACTACATATAATGCACATTTCTGTACAGCATTTTGTTTAATAAAATTTTTTTCAAAATTATTCTATATATACTTTTTATTGCAATTACTGTAGGCAATAAATATTGTACAAGAATAAAAGAATCTCAAATCCCCATAAAAACTGGCTACAAATTCTGTTATCTGCAGCAGTTTTGGTCTCGTTCACCTCTGATAATCAAAGTCCCAGTGTATTTGCTAGAGTACCAAATTTAACTTACACAAACTAAAATGAAACCTCAAACCAGTACAGGATGTCATGTCATTTTGACAAATGTAAAGTACTGCACATGGGAAACAGCAACCCCAGAGCAACGTATCAACTCTGTGGTACTACACTGACAGTGGTAGAGAATGAAAGGGACCTGGGGGTGGTTGTGCAGGCAGATATGAAGTTCTCTGAGCAGTGCAGACGGGCTGCAAGAGTAGCTCATGGTGTCTTGTCAATGATATACAGGAATTTTTCTAGCAGGGATAAGGAGGTGATTATTCCCTTGTATAAGGCAATGGTCAGGCCACACCTAGAGTACTGTATACGGGTCTGGAGGCCTCATTTCAAAAAGGATATAGAGCTGCTGGAATGAGTAGAGAGAAGGGCAACAAGATTAGTGAATGGAACAAAGGGGTGCTCTTACGAAGAAAGGCTTAAGTTTTGCAAATTACAGTGTCTGGAGACTAGGCACCAGCGAGGTGATCTAATAGAAGTGTATAAAGCCTTGAATGGTTTGAGCATGCTCAATGCTGATGGGATTCTTCCTCTCGCTCAGAATAATCACCTGAGAGGGCATAAATTCAAATTGAGGAAAGACAGATGTAGGATAGACGTGCGGAAATTTGCCTTTAGCCAGCGGGTGGTTGGCTGGTGGAACAGACTTCCATCCCTTGTCGTGGAAGTTGATAGCCTAAATAAGTTTAAGGCTCAGCTGGACAGGTATTTTGAACGAACAGAGGGGTGAAGTGGAAGTGGTTTTTTTTTTTTTTTTTTTTTGGTTGATGCTGCATAAGCTTGCTTTCTTGCATCAAATGCCTCTACTAATGCTAATGCTAATATAGTTTTCAGAATGTGAGTGCCTTTTATTTGTAATTCAGCACCATATGTTGCCACCCTGCCCAATGCTCCAGTAATTTTGCCATCTCATCAAAGGATGGCAGATACCACTTGGCAAAACAATTGTTCATTTAAAGATATAAATAAAGATATATAAATGACAGTACAGGAAGTCCTCAATTTACACCAGTTCAATTTACATCAATGTGCAATTATTGTATTATATATGTATTACATATTTATTTATTATTACATATATTTAAATAATATGGAGAAAAATAAATTACAGTCGGACCTCTATATAACGAAATCGATCGTTCCCTTGAAAAAATTCGTTAAACAGAAATTTCGTTATAAAGAAATATGACCTTTTCAACAGTGAAAAATACTGTAAAATCAGAAATATGGTAAAAGATGGGAAGTAAATCAGAATAAGTGGGAATGAATAAATTTTCTAATGTTTTAAAACAATTAATTTATTAATACATACTTATTAAGAAATGACTACTTACATGATGCACACTTTTAAGAATTATTTCGTAAAATACTTGGTTATTTTTTTGTTGTACACTGGATTTTACTGTACATCATTCATGAAAATATTTGCATTTGTTTAAACAATCAAATATATTTTCTGGCACATTTTCTTCCCACTGAAGGCCTCAATGCAAAGTTTCAAATGCTGCCAACATTTCTTGTTTGGAAGGTTTAATATGGCCATCATTTTCATCCAACTCATCGTCGATACTGGCACTAGTTCTTTGAATACTCTCAAAAATGTTGGAGTTACTCGGTTATTCAGCTGCTATGATATAATTATCAACTCCTAAAAATTTGTCAAGAACAATTCTTCCACTGATGAAACCTCGCTTGGAACTCTTCTCAAGATTGCTCATTGTCTTGTAGTAGTTCATGCCTCTCGTTGCTGTTAATTAACGTTTTAGCAAAACCTGCTTTTGCAAAACAATTCTAAATTGTTTTTTCCGTTACATCTTGACTTCACACTTCTGCCAACTTTGATATGCACATCCACAAATCTATAATAGAATCTATAGATTGGCTGGTTTCTATTCTCAGTATAATTTTTTTTCAGTATGCACCTTCGGTAGTGCATTTTCAAATTCTTGATATGCCTTGGTCCATTGGCTGCAGTTTAGACGAGGTATTCGGAGGGAAGAAAACAAGCTTCACACTTGTAAGTTTCAAAATTACCAAGTGAAGGTGGGCAGGGCAGTCGCTGACAATCAACGTGATTTTTCTATTTTCTTTCATCACCTTTCTATCGAAATTTAAAATCCACTGCTCAAAAATTTAACTTGTCATTCAAGATTTTTTTTTTTGTGGTTGTAGTCCAACTCTAACAACTTTACTCCTCTGAAACAATGGGATGTTTACTTTTGCCTATTACCAAAACCTTCAGTTTTTCATTACCAGCCATATTTGCACCAACCAAAACTGTAATTGTCTCCTTACGTTTTTTATCACTTAAACATTTATCATCTTTAGAAGTCAGTGTCTCTTTTGGCAAACATTTAAAAAGATACACGTTTCATGAAAGTTTGATGTCTTTCGGCTTGTAGTCCTCCATAATTTTTTTCTAAACTGTTTCTTTCCAATGGGTACAGCCTTTTTCGATTGCAACTCCACTTTCATCACAAAATAACTTTTTCGAGTAAGCAAGCCATGGCACTGTTTAAATTTCTCCAGAACTATCTTGGAATGTTTTATGCCCCAGAAAAGATGTGTACTCCATAGCCTTTTCTTTTATTAATGGCCTTGATTTTGGTACATTTTGGTCTAGAATCAACTTCATCCACTTAAAAACTGCTTCATCCACATCACACAGGCATAATTTTGCACACTTCCGATTAGATCTCATTTCCTCAAACAGTTTGAAAACAAACAGTTTTGCAGAATTATTAACACACTACTGGCAAGAATAACAAATTTTAAAGCAATTTCTTTTCATTTTTTTTAACACCCTGATCTACACTACTAAGCACTCCCACTTTTTTGCATTACACTCAAGGATTTCCTCAGACACTGTAAGATTACTCGCACAGCAGACAAAACTGATTTAGGGACCACTTATACCTACCATGTAAACGGAGACAGGTGAAATTTAGTGAAAGTGTAGATGACTAATTTCTTTGAAACAACAGATGAATTTCCGGGATAAAGGAAAATCACTCTCCTAATTGTCTAATAGGATGCTTACAGCAGAAAACAGGTTGACCAGAGCCAATGTCCGAGTTGGGAATATGCCTTAATCTTTGCCAATGGCTGTGGACACAGCAGTTGACCAGCATGACTTCTCAGTACAGTAGTGTATAGGTTGTATCAGTTTTACTTCTTCCTTTTAGCCATTGCTGACCCACTGCTGGGCAAAGGCCTCTCCCAAAACCTTCCATCTTTTTCTATCCCATGCTGTGGTTGGCCAGTTTCCTCCTGCAGGGTTTTACAGGCACCACTAAATTGTAGAATGTTTTAGCTCTTAATTCGTGGAATTAATTCCTTTAGCTCTTAAAAGCTAAAAGGATTAATTCTTAATCCTTTTAGCTCTTAATTCATACTTTCTACAGCATCGGATTTATTGCCTAAAGGCCACAGGTGCGAACAATGTGTACTCGGGTCCCTCAAAATTAGTTTGTTATATGGAAATTTTCTTCGTTATACAGAAACTATTTTTAATGTAATGACCAAGGGGAAATCAAAAAAGTTGGCTGCATAAAAAAATTCGCTATATGGAAGTTCATTAAAGAGAGGTCTGACTGCATTTATGAAATGAAACTTAAATGAAAATGAATTTCCAACTCGGCAATTAACTATGCACCTAATTTCACTTGGTCTTCAAATAAAAGCCTTGCTTTGTAAAGTAAAATTCTTTTTCTGTTGGCATATTTTATCAAAAAATTGTTCTCCATATTTTAAATTCATCTGGCACTGTCAATAAATATTGCCACCAAAAGACAGAGATAGCACTGTTTAGTATTATAACATACGTATGTTTTATCAGCGCTACAACTAAGAGCATGGCAAATTTAGCCAATGCAACCATAGTTAACAATTCATCATAAACATTAAATGAAGTTAAAGAATGATTCAGAATAAGTGAATTTATCTTAAACAGATGGCTACAACTGTTATCATTAAAATCAATTATTTTAAAAGCTACAAGTTTTTAATTAATAAATTAATTAAAAATCAAGGATGAGTTTGATATTTGGCCACATGTGCCAAAAATAGTTACAGAACTACATTTCGTTTCATAAAGAATTATAAATATGTAGAACAAATGGGTTATTAATATTACTCAGATTCCTTTTCATAAGGCGCCAACCGAACCTAGGCTTCAAATGAAGTTTAAAAAACATTCATAACTGAATTCATATTTTTTTTTTTAGAAAAGAAGGCTACAACTGTTACAATTATTATAAAAGCTATATTCTTCTGAATAACAAACTAGAAATGCTACATTTTTAAACTTGTAAGATAACATTTTTTACTTTTAATATTTACACACAGGCTGAATAACCTCAGTATACTGGGTTATTCAGCCTATGTGTAAATAATCAATGAACCTTAGAATGATTAATAAAGTTTTCAAATTGCAAAAAATTATTTCATATGCATATTGAACAGTTTTTTTATGAGCATAAAATTTGCATCTAATGTGAATACATCAGGTGGGGAGGGGGTTAAGCATTACTAATTGCAAGGAAGAAAGGTGGGATGTGGCATAACTTTGTTAAACCCAATGTTCAGGTGATATCCTAAATACTATACAGTTTCGGAAAGGTGCAGATCTGTTAGAAAGGGTATACAGAAAAGAGCAGCATGATTAAATTAGGAACACAAAACATATTCTTACCAAGGAAGACTTAAATCTGTAAATTGCAGTTTTTGTAAACTAGACATCTGCATGGTGACCTACACATAAGTGTTTAAGGACTTAAAAAGGTCGAGTAAAATAAATGCTATTGGCATCTTTACTCCGCAGGCAACTCTCAAAAGGGGGCATAAATTTAGGTTGAAAAAGGATGGTTGCAAAAACAGACATGTGGAAATTTGAATTCAGAAATGGAATAATTGACAGTTGGAATAAACTTCCAATTAGTGCTGTGTTATTAGAAGGAAAGGAAGAATGGAGTAGGTAAAGGATATTTTTTGGCTGATTGGATTTCTAGTATCATTTTGCAAACAATACGGTTGCGATAGAACTTTCCTAGAGAAAACAAAGAAAATTATTTAAAATAATCTAATTTTACCATAACATAAATCAATTAGAACTGAATAGTAGAGCCAGTACATTTCTGAGGATGAGGCTCATGTGATTTGACATTAAAACAATATAATCTGCAAGATTCCTATTCTCTTTTCCCTAGCTGGATTATTGTTTTAAATATTTCAATTCTAATGACTGCTTGAAACACATCATTGAAGTTATTCCTGTAGGGATGAAATCCTTTATTTCTCAATTCCATCCTAAAATCTTGTCCTTCATCCAAACCTTGATTTCCCACTAAATGTGCAAAGGCTGTGCAAGATAAGAACATAACACAGTGCAATCAGCTGGTACCTAAATCTCTGGCATCATTTTCTACCTATGTTAAAGTTCGCAACAGTTCCAAAAAAAAAAAAAGTTATCAATCCAAACTCAATTCTGATCAGGCTAAGAATAGGAAACTTGCTTCTTGTCCAAATGATAGGCCATTCTTCTGGTCTTTAACCAAAGCTATTGGCCACAACTTCTGTCCACCCAAAATTTTCACCTCCATCACCTGGTGGTTCTGTTGCATCTTCAACCAAAGACAAAGCTGAATTATTTGCATCCTAATTACTTTTCTTTACTTTTCTTCTAACTCTTGCACATAAGCTTGGTAAATCCAAATACATTCCATTCATGCTTCCCTTGTTCTTCATGCACAAGAACATTACACCCTTATTACACTAGTGTTTTCCCTAGGCATGGAAATTTGTTCATATCTAACAAGTTCCTAAGAAGAGTGACAAATCTTTCACATCAAATCCAGTTATCATCCCATTACATATCTCTACTCTTTCCAAAATAATGCAAAAATCCATCACTTGCCAACTTTATACTATCTTGATACCTTTCATCTATACAACGATTGCCAATATGAATTCTAACAGTGTCGATTCACTAGTAATATCTTCACTTCCAAAGCATTATCATATTTGCCATAGAGGTCTTTGTCTTTGGTTTTTTCCTTTCTTTTTGTAAATGGATAGGTTTTCTTTCTGTCCACTCACTACAGATGATGGCAAACAACTGTCTTTAACTTCTCAACCAATGCTGGTGTTCCCCAAGGTTCAGTCCTTTCCACACACCTTTCACTCTTGGATATTAATGATCTTTCACTGACTTGAATGTCATTAATATACAAGAACGTCAATATCCACAATCCACATATGCTCTGCACAAACATCTTCAACTTTTTGAATATCCATCAGTAATAATTCTTAAATATCTCCAGATAATTCTTCAAAGGAGCAAAGAAAACTTGGTAAACATCAAAACTTAATTGTATCGTATTTCTCACCAGAAAGGGTCTGCTGCTCCCCTGTTCATCTTCAATAACAATCAGATTTCTGGACAAGATAGGCGCCTCCGTAGCCAGGTGGGAAGGAGCAACAGTGCGCAGCACACGCTTCTTGATTAGACCGGGGTTCGAGCCCGTCACCACCAAATACGGGGGATGCGGGAAGGTCAGGGAATGACCACCGCATATCCCGGAGCAATATGGCCTTAGTTGCTAATGCTCCTAAAAACCAAATAACAACAACAACTGGACAAGATCACATACCTTTATTGAAGTTTATCCTGACTTGAAATTTCTCTCTTGGCATAAGCACATCACAAATTGTTTCCTGTGCATCAAGAAACCTGTTTCCAGCACCCAACTCTCATTTTGCTTTTCTATAAACAGCTATAGACTTTACACAGTTGTGTAAAGTCAATAATGGTCTCAAATTTGCCCATCCATGAAATATTGTTCCCACCACATCTGGGGTTCCCTCAAGTTCCCAAAAAGGGTGACACACTCCTCATTTCCAATTATCATCCGTTCAATTATTTAAAATTCTGTGCTGACTATCCAAAAGATGGCAATCGGGTTAATTAATGATCCTTATCTTACAATCTCTCTCTCTCTCTCTCTCTCTCTCTCTCTCTCTCTCTCTCTCTCTCTCTCTCTCTCTCTCTCTCTCTCTCTCTCCACAACAGTTTCTGCTGCTTGCTTTTTCTATAGTTATCTCCATAAGCAATGGTCTTCTGAATTGGCATCAATAACAAGGTATAATACACTTAAAGTCCAAGTTTGCAGATGATACAAAGGTTGGTAATGACAGTAACAACAATACGAAGCTGCAAGATGGCCTAGAAAAGTTGAGCAGATAGGCTGAGAGGTGGAAACTGAAGTTTAACATTGACAAATGCAAAGTACTGCAAATGGGCAGCAGTAACCCCAGAGTAGTAGTAGTAGTAGTAGCATGTGATGCAAGAAAGCAAGTGTATGAGCTTATGGAGCATCAGCCAAAAAAAAAAAAAAAAAAAAAACACACCATTCCCTCCAAATGCCCGTCCAGTTCCTCCTTAACCCCAGAGTAGTAGTAGTGGCATGTGATGTAAGAAAGCAAGTGTATGAGCTTATGCAGCATCAGCCAAAAAAAAAAAAAAAACACACCATTCCCTCCAAATGCCCGTCCAGTTCCTCCTTAAATTTATTCAACCTATCAACTTCCACGACAGGTGAAAGTTTGTTCCAGCAATTAACCACCCGCTGGCTAAAGGCAAATTTCCACACATCTATTCTACATCTGTCCTTTTTTAATTTGAATTTATGCCTTAGGTTCGTAATCTGAACAAGTGGAAAGAATTCAGTGTGCTCAACCCATTCAAGGCCTTATACACCTCAATCAGATCACCGTGCAGGTGCCTAGTCTCCAGCCACTGCAATTTCCAGAACTTAAGCCTCTCTTGGTAAGAGGATCCCTTCATTCGCCTCACCAATCTTGTGGCCCTTCTCTGTACACGCTCAAGTAAATCTACATCCTTCCTAAAATGAGGCCTCCAGACCTGTACGCAGTACTCAAGGCGTAGCCTGACCATTGCCTTATACAGAGGGACAATCACCTTCTCCCTGCTAGCAAAATTCCTATATATCATTGACAAAACCCCATGACCTGCCTGGCAGCCTGTCTGCATTGCTTAGAAAACTTCATATCTGACTGCTCCCAGGCCAATTACTCCCAGGCCTTTTTCATTTTCTAGCACCTTAAGTGTATTACCACACAGTTGGTACGTTTCTCTGGGGTTACTTGCATTTGTCAAGGTTCAACTTCAGTTGCCACTTCTTAGCCCATCTGCCCAAATTATCTAGATCCTGTTGCAGTAGCACACTGCCATTACTGTTGGTATGTTATTAAAGTAACGTACCAACTGTGCAGTACTACACTCAGGGTAGTGGAGAATGAAAAATACCTCGGGGCAATTGTGCCATCCGATATGAAGTTTTCAGAGCAGTGCAGACAGGCTGCCAGAGCAGCTCATGGGGTCTTGTCAATGATATACAGGAACTTTGCTAGCAGGGATAAGGAGGTGATTATCCCTTTGTATAAGGCAATGGTCAGGCCACACCTTGAGTACAGCATACAAGTTTGGAGGCCTCATTTTAGGAAGGATGTAGAGCTGCTGGAACGGGTACAGAGAAGGGCAGCAAAATTGGTGAGGGGAACAAAGGGATGCTCTTACCAAGAAAGGCTTAAATTCTGCACATGGCAACATCTGGAGACTAGTGCGAGGTAATCTGAATGAGGTAAAAAAAGGTAAACTGCAGCCCTTATCAACCCACTGCAGGATGGAAGTTTCCTCAACAATTCATGCTGAGGGGAAATGGACCATAATCTGGTCCAGTGCGGGTTGGCAGATCGACCATATTTAGCAGTCAGGAGCTTGAAACCCGGTCTACTCAGAGCGTGTGCTACTGCACTCCCACTCCTGACAGCTTGGCTATGAAGGCACGAATGAGGTATTTAAAGCTTTAAATGGTTTCAACAGGCTCAATGCTGATGGGATTCTTCCTCTTGCTCAGATTATGAATCACAGGGGACATAAATTAAAATTGAGGAGACAGTTGTAGAATAGATGTGAGAAAATTTGCCTTCAGTCAGTGAGTGATTGATTGTTGGAACAAACTTCCATCTATCATTGTGGAGGTAGAAAGCTTAAATAAATTCAAGATACTTTTGGACATACTTTTGGAGCAGATGGCAAGGTGGACAGTGAATGGAAAGTGGGTTGTTTTTTTTTTTTTTTTGGCTGATGCTGTATAAGCTTGCTTTCTTGCATCATATGCCACTGCTAATGATGCCACTGCTCTATTCAAAACCAGTTCAAACATGTGTCTTGAAGAGTCGATATCCATTCACCGTCCAACTCCAAACTTGCAAAATTAACTTTTCCTCATTCATCCATTCTGCCTCTGTCTCCTTCGGAATGAGCTTCCTTCACATGTACTTCCTGAAAATTACAACCTACCAACAGGTGCTTCATGCAAATAAATCTCTACAGAAATTTAAGTATAATGTTAACAAGTAGTGAATGGATGGGTGAAATGGGAAGGGTTTTTTTTTTTTTTTTTTTGGCTGATACTGTATAAGCTTGCTTTCTTGCATCATATGCCTCTACTAATGCTAAAGTACCTTCTGTCTTCTCAGCTTTCAACCCATACATAGTACTATGAGTTTTTATACCATCTGTGTTGTTTGATGTTATCATAAAAAAATATATATTTAATGTAGACAGCGTATTACTTCAACAGCATTAGCAATAGTAACAATGCATGATTTAAAAAGAAATTAGCAAAAAGCAGTGACTTAAGTGCAAATGGAAAACATTTCATTTTTTCTCATCTGCCAAAAATCTTCATTCATTCTTCCAATCAGGGCAAGGCAACAAACATAATATCCACTGCTTCATCTACAATATACAGCGAACAACCTATGTGACATATGAAAACAAAAAAAACAAAAAACAAAAAAAAAAGTCAGATATCTATTAGTTCAATTTTAATGAAATTTGGAAAGGCTTGAAAAATCGTTCTAACATAAAATTTCATAAAAATCTATCCACTGAGAGTCAAGTTATTATATGTAGATGGACAAAAAAAGGATAAGTGTCAGATTTCTTTTAATCTGATTTTAATGAAATTTGGTATGGCTTGACAAATCTTACTAAAATAGACAAATATAAAATTTTATGAAATCCATCTGCAGACAGGAAGACCACAAAATGAGAATTGCTGGACTTCTATCGATCCAATTTTAATGAAATTTGGGTGGTTCAACAAATACTTCTAAAGAGTAAACTATAAAATTTTATGAAAATCCATCCACTGGGAATCAAGTTATTATATGCAGATGGATGGACCTCACAGACAATAGGTGCTATATGCAGATATGATGACACACCTAAAAAAAATGATTAGAGGTTGCACCATATAAAGATTTGTATCAGCACAGGCAGCAGGGCTATGCTTTACAGACAGTTGACCATGGATCACTGATTTGTCATGAAATTACTCTGACATGTGGCAAAGTTTAGGTCATCTCAAATCTTTTCGTATTACTTAACCAATTTCATGAAAAAAAAATTCTCGAAACATGCCAATATTCCTGAAGTGCAACCAAGGAACAGTTGCTATTCTGGAACAGAACTTACTCAATGCATGATACCTCATTGAAATACCTTGTTCACCTTCTCTGCCTGCTTTGTAATCATCTGCCATTACAATGTTAACAACATCTAAGCTTGCATACAGATTACACCAAATTTGCCTTGGTATTGCATTTTGGAACTTTTTATGTCTTTCATTTCTGCATGGTCTGGATATGGTCCACCTCTAAATTTCACCTCTGTACCATTAACAGTTATCGGTCTATAATCCAAAGAATTTTTTTTTTAAAATAAGAGTAATTATAATCATCCTGTACAAAAAATGTTATTTTCTAATACAGGCAACCCTCGTATAACATGATACTTCTACAACATGGTTTCGCTCTAACACGATTGTTAAATTGCAACAATCATCGCACAAGACGGTACTTCCATAACAAGGTTTCACTCTAACACAGTTTGAGAATTGCAGGAAATCCTGCATAACACGTATTTTTGAGTTTTTGTGCTGGGAAAACCCTGCTGTTATGTTAGATGTAATTTTCAACAGTTTCATTCCTTTTTGTGAATCCCTGCTATTGACTCGCTAGTCGTTATCACCTTCATGGTACATTTCTAGAGGTCACTACCATAAAACAATAAAAACAATTTGCAGTTTCCAATCTATTGTCCTTTTCTGTTAGTGTAATCAATTATAAACAGGTAGTAAACTCTTATCTTCTTGCATTTGCTATAGTACTGACAGGTGGAATTCTGTGGGCATTCACGTTATTATGGTGAAATGTGTTTCCGCTTCCATCAAATATTCAATCATAAAAAAACAAATTTTCAGAAACTCATTACTCTGTATCTCACTTGTGCATATCGTGTTTGTTGCAACTTGTGCGTGCCATGTTCTTTGTTATTAATTGCTTATCATTTTTACTGTTTTAAGTTTTACAACCAAAAAAAAGTCAGTGAACAGAAATATCAATTAGTATGTACATATTACATATACATATATGTGCATACACGATTTTCAAGTATCATTTAAAGCTGGAGGGGGGGCACTGTATTTTGTTGGGAGATCCCTGGGTTAGGTTCTGTGCTATTGAACTTGTGCTTGTTTGAGACCATAAAAAAATAATTGCGACATCAAAGAGTGCAGATCGTGGCTTTTATAGAGAGCAGAAAGAACACTAAATCCAGATGCTGCAGAAGAGATTGTGCTTAGTAGCGATGAAGAAGAAGAAAATTAAATGAACTTACATTATCTGACATAAGTATCACAGTTTGTAAGGTAAGATGTTTGTTCAGTTATTACTATTTAAGTTAGTACTATTATAAAAAAAGATAAAATATTAAGTTATTGCTATATAAAAATTAAGTTTCCGATACTTTTAAAAAAAAATGGTGTATTTTTGTTAGCTTTTGGAACATAACCCACCCCCCCTTTGTGTATTGGTTCTTAGTGCTGTATAACACAATTTTGCATTATACAAGATTTTGAAGGAACCAAACTACCATGTTACACGAGGGTTACCTGTACTTAAAATCAAAGTTACACGTTACTTATGCAACTATTGATGCAATATAATAAATCTCCAACTCAACAAAAATTGAAACTTCTTTAATTATGAATGAAAATTTTCATTTATAAATAATAATAAAAATATCAACATTTAAGACTATATTTCATAAAATTTGCTAAGCTATCAATTTACAAAAACTGCATCACCATATCACATATATACAGGAACTCCACAACTTAAGTAAGGGTTACATTCCGGGGAACGCTACGTAAGTCGGGCAATTTCCCTATGCTTGTGCAGCATTTGCAACTGTGCTCGCTGAATTGATTGAACAAAAAAGAAATGTTCCACGAACACGTATATAGAATTATTTATTGTATTTATTCAATTTTTTATCTCATGCGCAGGAAAAATTACAAAAGCGTGCAATTTAAAAAAATTTCAAAATTATAAAATTACAAAAGAAGAGAGGAGACAGGCATAATGTCAGTCAGTTTTACCTCTCGAGCATCATTGCCAGAATCGACATCTTCAGCTGATAAGTATGACGCTGTGGAGATTTAGAAGCTGCTCAACCTTACGAAAGAATATTAGAATTAGTAGAGGCATATGATGCAAGAAAGCAAGCTTATGCAGCATCAGCTCAAAAAAAAAAAAAAATCCACTTCACCCCTCCGTTCATTCAAAATACCTGTCCAGCTGAGCCTTAAATTTATTTAGGCTATCAACTTCCACAACAAGGGATGGAAGTCTGTTCCACCAACCAACTACCCACTGGCTAAAAGCAAATTTCTGCACATCTATCCTACATCTGTCTTTCCTCAATTTGAATTTATGCCCTCTCAGGTGATTATTCTGAGCAAGAGGAAGAATCCCATCAGAATTGAGCATGCTCAAACCATTCAAGGCTTTATACACTTCTATCAGATCACCTCGCAGTGCCTACTGTAATTTCCAAAACTTAAGCCTTTCTTTGTAACAGCAACCCTTTGTTCCATTCACTAATCTTGTTGCCCTTCTCTGTACTCATTGTAGCAGCTCTACATCCTTCTTGAAATGAGGCCTCCAGACCTGTATATAGTACTCAAGGTGTGGCCTGGCCATTGTCTTATACAAGGGAATAATCACCTCCTTATCCCTGCTAGAAAAATTCCTGTATACCATGAGCTCGTCTTGCAGCCCGTCTGCACTGCTCAGAACTTCATATCTGCCTGCACAATTACCCCCAGGTCCTTTTCATTCTCTACCACTGTCAGTGTAGAACCACAGAGTTAATGTTGCTCTTTCCCATATGTAGTACCTTACATTTGTCAATGTTAAACTTCATTTGCCACCTCTCGGCCCATCTCTCAACCTTTCCAGATCCTGTTGCAGTAGCATAGCGTCAATAGTGTCCTTAACAACCCTGCCAACCTTTGTATCATCTGCAAACTTGGACATTAAGCTTGATATACCATCATCAATATTATTTATAAATACAGAAAACAATAATGGACCCAACACTGAACCCTGAGGGACTCCACTAATAACATTAGTCCACGATGAGCAGTGGCCATTGATTACCACTCTGTCTGCTACCCCTCAACCACTCCTTTATCCATAGCAGCAATTTGCCTCCAATGCCACACTGCTCCAATTTGTACAGCAGTCTTCCATGTGCAACAGTATCAAAAGTCTTTCTAAGATCCAAGTATATAATATCAAAGTTATTCCCTGCATCCAGTTCTTTTGTGACTGCATCATAGTATCCAATCAAATTGGTCAGGCAAGACTTCCCTTAACAAAACCAAGCTGTGTCCGAGCTATAACTGAAGTCTTGTCTAGATGATCCTGCAGTGCTTCCATTAATTTTCCTGGAACAGAAGTTAAACTAACAGGTCTATAATTACTTGTGTCAGCCTTTGAACCTCCTTTGTGAATTGGGGTCACATCTGCACATCTCCAGTCTATGGGTATCTTCCCTGAGTCCAAGGAAGCTCTCATAATTATGGCTAAGGGTTTGCTTACTTCCTTTGCTGCCTCCTTTAATATAACTGGATAGATCCCATCCCCCAGGTGCCTTTCTTGTGTTTATCTTCAACAATTTCTCATCCACTTTACTCTCAGTTATTACAAGATTATCTAGCTTACTGCCAGAGTTGAATACACCTCTGGAATTCCCCTCACTGAATAACTCCTCATGTGTGAATGTCGATGCAAAATATACATTTAGTTTGTTAGCTACTTGAGCAGGATCATCAACAGTTGAACCATCAATATCAAGTGGACCAATCTGATTCATCCCCTTCCTTCTAGAGTTTACGTAAGTAAAGAACTCTTTGCATCCCTTGCCAAAGATTTCTTGTAATCTGCCTTCGCCTGCCTAACCTCCTTTGTAACTTGGTTACAGATCAACTTGTATCTATCATTGGCTTCTGTGTTACGTGTTAATTTGTATGTATCCCATGCATTTTTCTTCTCTGACATATGCCTCATTAATTCATCTGACATCCATTTAGGCCTAAACCTTGAACAATATTTCTTAGTTGGTATGTAAAGCCTAGTAGCTTCCAAGATAAGTTCTTTGAATGCTTCCCATTTTGAATTTGCTGTTGGTAACATCATCAGTTGGTCCCACTGTATAGAGTTTAAACACTGTCTCAGACCATCGTAGTCGCCTTTACGAAAGCAATAACCCTTCCCTTTGCCCCTGATGGTAGTTACCTCTTTGAATAAATCCCACTTCAGCACACTGTGATCACTGCCACCTAGTGGTTCCTTTATCTGCAGATTCTGAATGCATGAAGAATCACTACTGATAATCAAATCAAGAGTATTACTCCCTCTAGTTGCCTCCCGAACATGCTGATGTAGAAAACAATCATCCAATAAATCCACAAAAGCCTTGCTAGTGTGTGAGTGACCAACTCACAAATTCCAGTCAATATCTGGGAAATTAAAATTCCCCATTATAAGACTCTCTGATTTACTGGCCCACTCTATTTCCCTGTACAGTTTCTTATTATACTCAGCAGTCATTAGGCCTATACAGGGCTTTTTTTTTTTAACGGGACGCAACGGTATGGCATACTGGCACCTTTTTTAACAGCGTATGACATTTGCATGCAATACATTTCAAAATTTGAAATATTCAGTAATTTTGTTTTCACATGTTTAACCATTATTCAAATACACACACTTAAGTTATTTAACTAAATTTGCATTTTTCACTGTCAATTGTTAAGATATTATCTATATAAAAAACTTTATAACCATTTTTGGAATTTTAGATTACTCAGTCAGTCCTCTGTTTAACAAACTTAAAATAGTTTCGGTTGAGTGAAAAAAAATTTCATATAACAAACAGATTAGGGAGACGCGATACACACTGTTCACACTTCTAAATTGTTCAGGCAATTTAGGCAATTAGTGCTGCTGCACGAATTAAGAGAGCTAAAGGGATTATTCCACTTAGTGATACTCGTAAATCCTATCCGACCACCTGTCCCACATACCAAGAACTTGCGCTGGTCATCGGGTATTCCCAATGAGAACAATGGGCTCTGGTCAACTTTCTACTGTAAGTGCCCTCTTCAGGAATTAGGAGAGAGTGGTTTTCTTTGCAAATAATCAACTGTTGTTTCGCAGAAGCGTGTTTTTTTCCGTAAATGTTTCTGTAAATTTTTCATCTCTATTTACAAGGTTACAGTACCTCAATGACTTACACATTTTGAACAGTTTCACGAAAAAAAAAAAAATTCAAATTTAAGAACTAGTTCAAAGAGGTAATGACAATATCGATGACAAGAAAAGAAAAATGAGGATAACGAAGGTATTAAACCTTCTAAACATGAAATGTTGGCAGCTTTTGAAACTTCGTCGTGGCGTGCAGTGTGAAGATGTTCCTGAGAATACAAAAGGTACGTTAAAACAAATGCAAAAAAAATTTAAATGATCAATGTACAGTAAATACAGTGTACAACAAAAGATAAGAATTATTTTTCAAAATATCTGGTTAAGTGTACTAATGTTGTGTGCATCATGTTGTATGGAAAAAAAAAAAAAAATCTATCTTAATTTGTTATGTATTAATAAATTGTTTTGAAATGTTAGAAAATATATTTACCATCTTTTACTGTATTTCTGAATGTTCAATTATTTTTCATTGTGTAAAAGGTCATATTTCTTTATAACGAAATTTCTGTTTAACAAATTTTTGCAAGGAACAATCGACTTAGTTATATAGAGGTTCCAACTGTAGATTTACTTTATTGGGTATTATCTCACTTTCGCAGGTGTTCTGTTCATCTAAGAAGTACCACCAACTTCGGGAAACTCATGTACCTCCTTGACTCTTCCCCCCCTATGGAAATTCCATTTCATAGGGGTTCCTATTGGTTTGCCACTAATGTTTCTGTGGCTTTTGTTACAATGTAAAAGTTTGTTCAACATAACCTTGTATTTGTGCATTTTCAATTCAGACGCAACAGTTTTATTTATTTGCCCGTACAGTAACGAGATTGTAAGTGAATTAGTATTAAAACAAAGCTATCTTGAACCATAAAGTACAAAATGAAAAGAATTACTAGTTTCTTCTCACCCTCCATAGTTAAGAAATTAAAAACAAGTGAAAATGTGAGTGAAGACCTAATTACAGAAACTATGTCAAACACTGCTTTTGTTCCTGATAGTATCCGCGTCCAACAGCAAGGGATGACTGACATAAATGACTGGCCAAGTTGCTGGACTGTTGATCAAAAAAATGATTTCTGTGCGAAATATAACTGGCTAAATTATTAAAATAAGAGACTTGGCTGTGCATTATGTAAACAAATTGGAACTCTTGGAGTGGAAAAGAAGATGGGCATGAAGATTTCTACGGAATGGGCAAATAATGAAGTTAACTATTTTGGCAAAAGCTGACAGCAACAGCTATTGTCTTTAAGAAAGACAATTTTCGATCACAAGGAAACAGCAGGACATAAAGCAGCTATAAAACTGCTTGTGGAAGCTGAGAAAGGGACCCTTGAAAATCTGTTTAAAGAGTTTATTGCACGAAAAATTAATAAGAGCAAAAATTTTTTCGCACCACATATATGGTGGCCAAATAAAATCAGTCTTTTCATAATTTTGAATCAGAGACTGACCTTAGTGATGAAATGAGAAAACATTTGGTTAATAAAATCATTATGTCGAACAGTAAAATTTCACTGATAATTGACGAATCGACCACAGTGATTAGGAAATCCGCGTTGAACATTTACGTTCAAACTTGTATATTTGACTGTGGAATGAGATCTCCCGTAAATTTGTTCCTGGACTTGATTGAACTCTAAAGTGTTACTGCAAAAGGGATATTTCATTCTCTGCTCGATTAGTCACAATATGACGGAAAACTATTTAAAAACTCACTTTGTTAGTGTCATATGTGATGGTGCAGCTGTTATGATGGTAGTAAAAGTGGCGTTACGAAACTAATGAAACAAAAATTCCCTTCTTTAATAGTGTGGCATTGCGCTAATCACCAATTAGAACTATCAGTTGGTGATATTATGAAATCCGTTGTAGGTATCGATAGATTTAAAGCATTTATTTATAAACTTTATGTCATGTATAACGCATCGCCAAAAAATGCCAGAGAATTGAAGGTGTGTGCCAAATCGCTGGATATTGAACTATAAAAAATTGGCAGAATTTGAAGCACACGATGGGTGGCATCGAGCTTCCGGTCTGTTTCAGCTGTTTGGAATAACTATGAAGCGTTAGTTAATCATTTTCAGGAAGCAAAGAATGACTCAATGCGGGACCAAAAAGAAAGATGTACATAGGAAGGATTTCAGAAGAAAATTACGACTACAAACTTTGGTAGGGATTCAGTATCAGGTACAGCGTTCCAACTGCTAGCGATCGGCCATGATTGACAGGTGCTGATTCCGCCCAGTGTCACATGATCTCCCTAACAGCTGACACCCACTGCGTGTCACCCGTGCCGGCACGGAATTTTTCCTGATAGCAAAGAATGAGTACCGGCACCAATTTTTTTACAAAAAAAAAAAGCACTGGGCCTATAGCACACTCCTACTCTCAATTTTGATCTCCCAATGCTTATGTCACACCAAACTGACTCGAAACTGCACTGTCCAGCGATGTCGACTGGCTTCAATTCCTTGGATTTTATGTGTTTCTGAACTAATAGCATAACCCCTCCTCCCTTCCTATCCTTTCTGTAGACGTTGTACTCCCCAAATTCCAGTTCTGCATTCCTTATATCTGTGTGACACCACATCTCTGATATCCCAATAACATCTGCCTTTGAAGCTTTGAGCAATACCTCAAGTTAATCAAATGTATTTACCAAACTCCTAGCATTGGTATACACGCAAGTATACGTGCACCTGTTTCTATTCTTAGCTACCCTAACACAACCCATGTGTTTATTTGTACCGCAATGACTCCCAGCAGTCTCTGAAATATCCTGCATTTTCTTTTTCAGGCTTCTGCTCATTCCAACAGAAGCAGTGCAAGAATCACTTTCACCTCTGCCAGTGGCTACTGTTAATCTATTAGTCCTTGTATCCCCCCCAAACTAGCAATTTTCCAACCCACCTAACACTGCCTCGATAGCATCAGCAAATATTCTTGCACCCTTTCTATTTAAGTGTATCCCATCCCTGTAGAAGCAGTCTCTCCTGTTAACAAGTAATGTGTTAATATGTTAACAATTAATATGTTAACAACATATTAATGGATGACTGGATGGTTGGTTTTTCCTTTTCATCGTAGATTTCTTTGTAGCAAGCAAGCATATCATTCATCCTTCTGTTAACTTTTAACAATTGTTCACTGTCAGGATCCATCTTCACAAACCTTACCATTGCCGATGCAATTTCACAAAATGCCATTGCCATCTCTCTGGTGATGAAGTGTCTCAGCTCCTCATTTGGTTCATCTTGAGCTTTGACAGCATTTTCTTCTTTCACTATTGCTGCCTGCAAGTCAGTAAGTTCTTCATTAGATAATTCCTTTTCTTCTTCCTCTATTAACTTCGTCCACATCTTTATCATCAACCTCCAACTGAAGTAGCATTGCAACCTTTACAATCTTATCTGTAACCGCTTCATATGATTTGTCTTTTTCAAATCCTTCGAAGCCTTTTATGTGCTGTGGGCATATTTTCTTCCATGCACCAGTTAAACAACTTTTAGTAATTTCTGCCCAGGCCTTATTAATGTTTAAGATGGCATCATAAATATTGTAAGATTTCCAAAAGTCTCTTAACATAAAATTTTTCTCACCGTCTACTGCAGACAATGGCTGAGCAAATGTTGTGTGTAAATAGTATGCTTTAAATTCGAAATAATACCCTGATCCATAGGTTGGATGAATGAAGTCATGTTTGGTGGTAGAAATATGACTCTCACATTCGAATTGAAATCATCTAGATGTGTAGAATGTCCAGGAGCATTATCTAATAGAAACTAAATCTTGAAAGGAACGTCGTTGTCTTTACAATTTTTTTTCAATCTCGGGAATGAAGCAGCATTGAAACCAATCCTCAAAGAGAGATACTGTTATCCATGCTCTCTGGTTCGATCGGAAATGCACGAGCTTGGGGCTAATCCACCCGCATTAGGCCCAAGCAAGAGCATGGCCCTATCTTTTGATGCCTTGAAACCTGGCATTGTATTTTCCTCTTTGACAATGTATGTTCGATCTGGCATTTTTTGCCAATACAGAGCAGTCACGCCAATGTTAAAAATTTGCAGCATTGAATAGCCGCTATCATCAATCATTTTTGCCAACACATCACAAAATTTCTCTGCAGCTGCAGAATCGGCACTGGCAACTTCATCACATACTTTAACATTGTGGAATCTAGTGTGATGCTTGAACCTATTAAACCACCAGATGCTTGCCACAAACTTGGGTTGGGGTTCGGTGTACTTATCCTTAATATCTTTATAAATACTTGTTGGTTTTGCTTAAATGGTTATTATACTCAGGGGCACTAATTTCTGAATCTGATTTTCAATCCATATTATTAACAGCTGTTCCATCTTCGATATAGCACCTGAATGCTGTTTTGTGATCACTGGTGATCTTAAGTGCATTGATCCTTTGACATGTTCTTTTATACATGCACTGTCCTTTAAAATAGTATTCGCTGTTGAAGCAGCGGGACCTAATTCCCTTCCAATAGATGACAAACTTTGTCCTGCTTCATACTTCTTAATCATTTTCATCTTCATTTCTAAATCAATTTGTTCCGTTTCCTGTCACTACTACCACTTGCACTTTTCGTTGGTTGCTTTCCCTTCATCATTGTAATATGTAAATAGGAATAAAGGGAAGTTCCTGAAAATTTGTATTTTATATGATTGAAGATTTCAGTGAAGGGGAAGCACATTTCACCATAATAGAGTAAAAACCCACGCAATTGCAGTTATCAGTATTATCACAAATGCAATAAGATCGAGTTTACCAGTTTATAAACAGGAAAGCCCAATAAACCGGAAAGTGCAAATTGTTTTTGTTTTTTGGTCGTGACCTACAGAAACATGCTTTAGAAAAATATCACAAAGGCGTTTAAAATTGATTCTTATAATGGGAACATATGATAACGATGAAAGGGTGGTGCAATTTCCATTATAAATATGACCTTTTCGAGAGATAAATAGCTCAGAAATATAGCGAAATTTTCAACTTCAAGGACTTGGAATGAATTAAAAAAAAAAAAAAACAGAAGAATGTGTTATTGGGTTCACATTATGATATTTTCACGATATCTCCATTTATTTCTACGGGATGTAAAATACATTTCCACGATTTTTTTAAATTTGCACGGGCCGGGAAAAACTTACGTAAAGTTGAATTTCCGTAAGTCAAATATTACTTAAGTCGGGGAGTTCCTGTATATACAGAATTAATGGTGAAATTTAACATACAACTTGGCCATTTTTCCCAATGCACTGAAACATCATTTACAGCTAGATGGGTTAGCCAGGATAAAAATTTTTCGAAAAGCTATCACACAACTTAATTGTGAACGATCAGCCTTATGTGAAATGTGGTATTGCAAACAATGTATCCCATATAAGAAACTGTGGAAAGATCAAAAAATCAAGATATTTCAAGAAAATAATAAATCTTTAAAATAAACTTTTAGTGTGGCAGTCTAAAAAGTACATATTTATAATGACACCTACAAGAATTACCAACCTTGTTTTTCTTTTTCCTTCAGAGGATCAGAATTATATACACGAAAGCCATTTTCCATACCACAGGCAAAGCACCCTAAATACCAAGGGGAAAAAAATTAACATTTTCCATAAAACATTCTGAATGACAAAATAAATGAAACAACCTTCTTTCCCAAAGACATATCTGATCAACAACAGTAATATAGAATAAAATTTAAATTCCTCACAGCAAAACAGTGACCCACTGAAGGGTGCACAAATTTCCCTCTTACAAATGCACCTATGGACAAATGTGCAATTTTATAAATGTAAATTTAGTAAGAAGTAATTTTAAATTGTTCATTCATTTTTTGATGCCACCCTTTATTTTCAATCTATTATGAACAATATTGTGAGTCATCAATTTTTTATAATAAATAGCATATTAAAAATTTTTTTAATAAAATTCCTTCCTTATGCCACACTTTCGATGTGTTTTAAATGTGTAAAATAATCCACATTTGGGCATTATCTCCAATGTTAAAAGAAACAAAATTCAAAAAATCAGTGCACCACAATGATAAAATGCCAGCAAGTCTCAAACATCTGAAGAAAGCATTGTTACTGGGAGATGCAGGGGTCAAACAGACACTAATGCAAATCAACTACATATATGCTACAGATGTGAGCTAATTTAAATTTTTTTTTTTTAAGCAAATTGTTTTTCTTGATAATTACATGCAAGAACAGGCTTAAGAAAAAGACTTTGTTCTTATTTTTTTATGGCCAAACTTCTTTAATAACAAAACAATTAATGAAGACCAAACAAAAACAATAATTGAGGAATTCGTAAACTGACATCGATGTCAGTATAGATTTAAATTATAAAAAAATGGCTCTGGCATACTCTATACTCAAACATTCCATTTTGAGAATTAAAGATGTTAGGAAATAAAATATAAATTCACAAGTGACATTATTTTATTTCCTAATCATATCTATTTCATTTATGAGTCAAAAACAAACTCAGAGTAAAAAGAACAAATTTTATACACTGGCAGGCAGAAGAGTCACTTTTTTTTTTCTCCTACTAGCACCTTTTGCACACTAAACCCACTCCATAGATCTTCATTAAGAATATTAAGAGTAGGAGACCGGCAGAATTACTTAACAAGTACAGGTCACTGTTGAACAAAAGCCGAGAATTAGGGTTGAATTTGAAAGTGTCTGCAATTCTGGCCAGACACGATAGGAGGGAGTATATGATGAGAGCCTTGTCGATCAATTCGGCCCTGGAAAGATTGTGCAAGGCTCAAGGGGTAGAATTTTTTTCAGCCTGGACTGTACTTGTTAACAGGAGAGATTGCTTCTACAGGGATGGGATACACTTAAATAGAAAGGGTGCAAGAATATTTGCTGATGCTATCGAGGCAGTGTTAGGTGGGTCGGAAAACTGCTAGCTTGGGGGGAGACAAAGACCAATAGATTGACAGTAGCCACTGGCAGAGGTGAAAGAGATTCTTGCACTGCTTCTATTAAAATGAGCAGAAGCCTGAAAAACAAGATGCATGGTATTTCAGAGACTGCTGGGAGCCATTGCGGTACAAGTAAACACATGGGTTGTGTTAGGGTAGCTAAGAATAGAAACAGGTGCAGGTATACTTGCGTGTACACCAATGCTAGGAGTTTAGTAAATAAATTTGATGAATTTGAGGTATTGCTCAAAACATCAAAGGCAGATATTGTTGGGATATCAGAGACATGGTGTCACACAGATATAAGGGATGCAAAACTGCAATTTGGGGAGCACAATGTCTACAGAAAGGATAGACAGGATAGGAAGGGGGGAGGGGTTATGCTATTAGTTAAGAAACACATAAAAACCAAGGAAGTGAAGCCAGTCGACATCGCTGGACAGTGCAGTGTTGAGTCAGTTTGGTGTGACATAAGCATTGGGAGATCAAAATTGAGAGTAGGAGTGTGCTATAGGCCTAATGACTCTGATGAGTATAATAAGGAACTGTACAGGGAAATAGTGGGCCAGTAAATCAGAGAGTCTTATAATGGGAGATTTTAATTTCCCAGATATTGACTGGAATTTGGGGGCTGGTTACTCACACACTAGCAGGGCTTTTGTGGATTTATTGGATGATTGTTTTCTACATCAGCATGTTCGGGAGGCAACTAGAGGGAGTAATACTCTTGATTTGATTATCAGCAGTGATTCTTCATGCATTAAGAATCTGCAGATAAATGAACCACTAGGTGGCAGTGATCACAGTGTGCTGAAGTGGGATTTACTCAAAGAGGTAACTACCATTAGGGGTAAAGGGAAGGGTTATTGCTTCCGTAAAGGCGACTACGATGGACTGAGACAGTATTTAAATTCTATACAGTGGGACCAACTGATGATGTTACCAACAGCAAATTCAAAATGGGAAGCATTCAAAGAACTTATCTTGGAAGCTACTAGGCTTTACATACCAACTAAGAAATATTCTTCAAGGTTTAGGCCAAAATGGATGTCAGATGAACTAATGAGGCATATGGCAGAGAAGAAAAATGCATGGGGTACTTACAAATTAACACATGACACAGAAGCCTATGATAGATACAAGTTGATATGCAACCAAGTTACAAAGGAGATTAGGCAGGCGAAGGCAGATGAGAAATCCTTGGCAAGGGATGCAAAGAGTTCTTTACTTATGTAAACTCTAGAAGGAAGGGGATGAATCAGATTGGTCCACTTGATATTGATGGGTCAACTGTTGATGATCCTGCTCAGGTAGCTAACAAACTAAATGAATATTTTGCATCGACATTCACACATGAGGAGTTGTATTCAACTCTAGCAGTAAGCTACAGAATCTTGAAATAACTGGGAGTAAAGTGGAGGAGAAACTGTTGAAGATAAACACAAGAAACGCACCTGGGGTGGATGGGATCTATCCAGTTATATTAAAGGAGGCAGCAAAGGAAGTAAGCAAACCCTTAGCCATAATTATGAGAGCTTCCTTGGACTCAGGGGAGGTACCCATAGACTGGAAATGTGCAAATGTGACCCCAATTCACAAAGGAGGATCAAAGGCTGACACAAGTAATTATAGACCTGTGAGCTTAACTTCTGTTCCAGGCAAATTAAAGGAGGCACTGGTTAAAGAAGCACTGCAGGATCATTTAAACAAGACTTCAGTTATAGCTCAGACACAGCATCGTTTTGTTTGGGGGAAGTCTTGCCTGACCAACTTGATTGGATACTATGATGCAGTCACAAAAGAACTGGATGCAGGGAATAACTTTGATATTATATACTTGGATCTTAGAAAGGCTTTTGATACTGTTGCACATGGAAGACCGCTACACAAATTGGAGCAGTGTGACATTGGAGGCAAATTGCTGCTATGGATAAAGGGGTGGTTGAGGGGGAGAAGATAGAGAGTGGTAATCAATGGACACTGCTCATCGTGGACTAATGTTATTAGTGGAGTCCCTCAGGGCTCAGTGTTGGGTCCATTATTGTTTTCTGTATTTATAAATGATATTGATGATGGTATATCAAGCTTAATATCCAAGTTTGCAGACGATACAAAGGTTGGCAGGGTTGTCAAGGACACTACTGACACTATGCTGCTGCAACAGGATCTGGAAAGGTTGAGCAGATGGGCTGAGAGGTGGCAAATGAAGTTTAACATTGACAAATGTAAAGTACTACACATGGGAAACAGCAACCCCAGAGCAACGTATCAACTCTGTGGTACTACACTGACAGTGGTAGAGAATGAAAGGGACTTGGGGGTGGTTGTGCAGGCAGATATGAAGTTCTCTGAGCAGTGCAGACGGGCTGCAAGAGTAGCTCATGGAGTATTGTCAATGATATACAGGAATTTTTCCAGCAGGGATAAGGAGGTGATTATTCCATTGTATAAGGCAATGGTCAGGCCACACCTAGAGTACTGTATACAGGTCTGGAGGCCTCATTTCAAGAAGGATGTAGAGCTGCTGGAACGAGTACAAAGAAGGGCAACAAGATTAGTGAATGGAACAAAGGGGTGCTCTTACGAAGAAAGGCTTAAGTTTTGCAAATTACAGTGTCTGGAGACTAGGCACCAGCGAGGTGATCTGATAGAGGTGTATAAAGCCTTGAATGGTTTAAGCATGCTCAATGCTGATGGGATTCTTCCTCTAGCTCAGAAAAATCACCTGAGAGGGCATAAATTCAAATTGAGGAAAGACAGATGTAGGATAGACGTGCAGAAATTTGCCTTTAGCCAGCGGGTGGTTGGTTGGTGGAACAGACTTCCATCCCTTGTGGTGGAGGTTGATAGCCTAAATAAGTTTGAGGCTCAGCTGGACAGGTATTTTGAACGAACAGAGGGGTGAAGTGGAAGTGGTTTTTTTTTTTTTTTTTTTGGCTGATGCTGCATAAGCTTGCTTTCTGGCATCAAATGCCTCTACTAATGCTAATATTTTAAGTTTCTTCACATTTCTCTATCAAATCCTCAAAGTTTACCTGTGATGTGCCGTCAAAACCTGGATGGACTGACTGATAGGTGTCATTTTGTTTTACCTAACAATATGAAACCACTCACAGTTCAATGAACTATGGTAACCATCCAGGAACTGCAGTGGGAAGTGACTAGACATCTTCTTAATGAACAGGACTTGTCTTGTGATTTTCATGTTTTGGAAGAATAAAAAATGAGATGGAAGGCTGCAGATTTCACACAGACAATGGAGTGAAGGAAACCATCAAATAATTATGCAAACAGAAACCAAGTCTTTTATGAGTAAGATATAAAAAATTTGGTGGGATTTGTATCTAACCATGGCAGAAATTTCTTTGAAAATCAAGCACCAGTTATTGGTAAAAAAAAAAATAATAATAATAATTCTCAATTTCATTTAACACATTTCTTAATTTTATTTGACATCCTCACATATGTTTAATAGAAATTCTGAGGTAAGCATCTGAATTTGCAGTGGATTTGTATTAGCTTTGAGTTTCAACCTTGATTGTTGATTTATTATTTTTTTTATTCAAATAGTACCGTATTTGTCGGCTTATAAGACAGCCTAATTTTGGAACAGTAAATTTAAGGGGGGGAAAAATTTTTTTAATTTATTGCTAATACAATGGAAATTTAAAATTCAATAAAAATAAAACCCAAAAGCCAATTAAGAAAGGTATAGGATTACTGCTCTTATTAATTTAGTATTATTCAACTTCAGATTCATTACTGATTTTATCATCATTATCCTCAACATCATCCTCTTATTATTAGCCATATGGTGCAAGAAAGCCTGAGGCTTATGCTGCACCAGCCAAAAAAAAAAAAAAAAAAAAAATTTCTGAATTACCAAGAGAGAGAGAGTAGAAGGGAATCACCAAGAAAGAAAAGAATAATGATATCCAGCTCAGGCTCCTCAGTGTGCCAAGCCCATACTCACCAGATGTGAGACCCTCTTCACTAGTATAACTGCCACTTTCATACAATAAATGATCTTCCATGCCATCCATCGCATTGCATTACACATTTTTTAACGGACTTGACCACAATTTGAGTCTTAACATGATGCCATAACTTCAGCACCCATTCACACTTGTGTTATTGATGGACGTTTCATTCTTCCCATACACATTGTAACATGGTTCCCCTCTATCATCCATTTATTCCACTGCTCTCACATATTATTTCTGAATGGCTTATTGATGTTGACATCTAACAGCTGTAACTGGGAAGTTAAGCCACCCGGAATTACCGCCAATTCTGTGTTCATCATTTCAGCCAGTTGTTTGATGTTTCCAGTCCTATGTGCTCTAAATTGATCCCATACTAATAGTGCATTTTTACGCAATATTATACCAGGAAGCTTGGGCCAAACTTTTACAAACCAATCCTTGATACATTCTTCATCCATCCCTTCACAGTTGTACAAGTACATTTTTTTTTTTTTTTTTTTTTTTTTTATGAAAACCCCAATCACGAGAGGTATTAAAACCTATAGTACTTAGTACCATGCTTGAGTTGGAGACTGAGAAGACGAAAGATAGTTGTCGACATTAGACTTGAACTTCTGTAGACTGTAATTTTCAGGAAATACGTATGAAGGAAGGTTGTTCCAGAAAATGGCAGTTGAATGAATAAGTGAGGAAGATGAAAAGTTGATTCTGTGAGTTTGAAGTTAGACAGTAAATGGATGTTGGCTGGTGGTGGTACGTGTCCTGACTGTTTTGAAAGAGAGATCGGGAATTATATAAATCAATTCAGAAGAACAGTGCCCATAGAAGTATCTGTAGAAAAGGCATGCAGCAGAAACAGTACGTCTATGAGACAGCAAGGGGAGAGACTGTTACAGATGTCATTAATTAACCTAACTGCCCTCTTCTGCATCTAAAAGGCTAGAAGCCTGAGAGAGGTTTTGGGGGCACTGCCCCAGATGTGGGAACAATATTCCACAGTAGGACGGATTTGCGATTTGTACAGAGTGAACAGCTGTTTGGAAGAAAAGTAACGCCGAGAGCGAAAGAGAAAACCAAGTTTTTTAGATGCAGAGGAAGCAATATTTGTAATGTGCTTGTGCCAAGAGAGATTAGAAGTCAGGGCAATCCTCCAAAGAGATATCATCTTTCCTAGAAATATGAGTATCACCAAAGACAAGCATAGCAGCTGAAGAATCCTTTTTGCAACATATAAGACAAGAATGAGTTTTAGAAGGATTGAAATCAACTAAGTTGTCTTTGCCACACTGGAGAATTACCTGGAGATCGGCATTTAAGGAATTGGTAGCAGATAGTTGAGAAGTTGACACTGATTGAGCAGAGCAAGGTTTCTCAAAATGGAAAGTGAAATGCAATGTGCTATCATCGGCGTCACTATGGATAAGATTTCCAGTCAATGGAAGAAGGTCATTAATATACAAGAGGAAAAGAGTGGGGGAAAGAACTGAACCTTGGGGTACACCAGCATTAGTGGAGAAGTTAGAAGACAGAGAGACATCTGCCATCACTCCCAGTGAGCAATCAGAGAGAAAACTGGATAACCAATTACAAAAAACATTTAGAAAACCATAAGATGGAAGCTTGTTTAGAAGATCTTTATGCCAAACACGACTGAAAACCTTTGAGATGTCAAGAGAAACTGCTTGGGTTTCACCAAACTTTTCCACTGAATTTGTCCATAAATGGGTAACATAAGCCAGAATATCACCAGTGGATTGACACTGACTGAATCCATACTGGCGATCGTTGATCAGACGGAAGGTTTCTAGGTAGTTTAAGAGTTGGCGGTTAATTGATTTCTAAATTAATTTAGAAAGAGTAGAAGTAATTGCAATGGAACTATAATTGGATGGGAGAGATTTGTCACCCTTTTTAGGAACTGGCTGGATATGAGCAAATTTCCAAGCAGAAGGAAAAACACCTTCGGAATAAGAAAGTGAAAAAAAGGCGACAAAGAACAGAGTAACTTCATGAGCACAGGTTTTGAGAACAAGTGGAAAAATACCATCAGGACCTGGAGCTTTCTTAGCATCAAAATTCGTCAAAATCCTTCTGACATCATTTTGACGGAAGACCACAGGAGGCATTGAATGGAGCGTGTTGGGAATAGTGGGAGGTGTTTTACCAAGATCATTAATACATTAGTTGGAAGAAAACTGGGATGCTAGCAGGTCAGCTTTATCCTTGGCTGAAGTGATAATAGAACGATCAAGTTTTGACAGAGATGGGCAAAAGTTGGGGCCAATAGACCAGAATGCTCGGCAACCATTAGGGCAAAAAGCAAGTTTTCTACTCTTAACCTGTTCAAAATCTAATTTGGACTGATTAATATCTGCTTTACAATTTTAGCGAGCTTTGGTGTAGGCAGAAAATGAAACCGAAGAAATGTAAACAAGCCAATTATGATAATCAACATTCTTCTCTTGTGTATTCCATTTGGAAGTTTATCTTCCGGTAAAGTTTTTCTTTTAAAAATTAACATTGGCAGAAGTTTGGTCCCATCAGCACAACAAGTTAAAACTGGTGTGTAGTGTGTCTTTTCATGTCCAGTGGTTTTAATAGTTATAGATTTTGTCCTCTCAGATTTAGGTTTTATTGCATGGCACATCAAAACTCAACAGAATTTCATCCATGTTCCTGATTTGGCTAAGGTTACGTGTCCATCTCTGCAGATCATCTGCATTAAGGACAAATTTACCAAAATCTAATATTTTCTGTTTGTACTCAGCAGGCATTCTCTAGGCTATTCCAATTCTTGTGCATAAACTTAACTAGTTTCTTTTCATGAAGCAATTACACCAAAATTCAGTTCCTTTTAATGTCGTGTATCCCAATATCAACTGCTCATTTCTGTGCTTCTACTATTATCATTTTAGTACTCGCTGCAATACCCACATCTCTAAGTTCCATTATCCAACTACATAAGTTTTCTTCCAAATTTGGCCATTTAGGTGAATTTTGAAGTTTGTGCTTTGTTTTATCAGTTTCTTGTAATAAAACTTCCTGCTTCCTCCACTGATGAATTATCTTCTCAGTAGGCGGTGGTCCGAAATTTCATTCTGCTGCTCTGTTCCCGTGTTCTAAGGCATATTGTACTATTTTTAGCGTAAATCCAATCTGTAGAATAATTTTGCCTTCTTGATGTGCTTGTCATTGATTTGGGCTTAAACTTATAACTGGAATTCACATATTACTCCAATAACAGCCTGGTAATTACTGAAAAGTGTACTAACGTATAGTAGTTAACTATCCATCAACTCTCAGTTTTGTGCATGTGCTGTATTTGCCAGTTTCGGAATCTAAGACATAGGGTGATTTTTTAAGGTATTTATAAGGAAAAAAAGTGCATCTTATAAGCTGACAAATATGGTAATTATTTTAACTCAGATAATAATTTACCCGTTATTACAAGTTAAATTGAATTGTAGTGCTTGTCAAGTTTCTTTGCATATTGTTTTATTTCTGTTATAAATTATAAAAAATTTTGAGTAAGTAAAAAAATTTGCATTGAAATGTTTGAATGATTTACTCATTTTGAAACCAAATTCAATTTCATCTGTTTGGTTAAACTTTGAATAGTAATTCTGATATGCCTGATGGTTATTTGTGTTTCTGACTTTTTTCCGCCCCATCACTGAAGATGTAAACACTTTTCTAAACTAGCTTTACATGATAATTTCAAATATGTTCTCAATTTTATTCAAGCAATAAAATACAGTTTCGTTATAAAACACGTGAGACTGGTTAAAATACTTTTATCACTTTTACAGTTTAAACCCAATATACACTGAAAGGACAGAATTCATGGGATACCTGGTCCCTGGGTAATGTGATGCTGTCACCCCTCTCACTCGTGGATGAACCCACCACTTGGCAAGTATATAAGTACACCGCATTCACGTAGATGGTAATTCAACGTCAGTATGGATAAACATCATGAGTTAACTGACTTTGAAAAGGGGATAGTGGGTGCCCGATGCACGAGTCACTCTATCGTGGAGGTGGTACAGAAATTGCACTATCCCTATTCGACAGTATCAAGAGTGTATCGGGAATATGCCATTTCCGGAATAACATCTCATCGTGGACAGTGCTGTGGGCAGAGAAAGGTGGTGGATAATGTCTGTCTCGCATTGTTTCTGCCAACCAGAGAGCATCATCATCATCATCATCAGCCATTTTCAATCCACTGCAGGATGAAGGCCTCTCCAGCAACTTTCCAGTTCCTTCTGTTTTGAGCACTGGACATCCATTTACTACCCACAAACTCATGAATTTCATCTATCCATCTCCGCCTTTGTCTTCCAGGTTTTCTTCTAGCTCCTCTTGGGTACCATTCTGTTATTTTCTTAGTCCATCTGTCATCATGTCTTCGAGCTATGTGTCCTGCCCAAGACCATTTTAGTTCTTTAGTTTTGATAAGAATGTCCTTTACTTGAGTTTGTTGCCTAATCCATGTGTTTCTCTTCTTATCTAACAGTCTGATTCCCAATATGATTCGTTCCATTCTTCGCTGTGTAGTTCTCAGCTTCTCTTCCATTCTTTTGGTGAGTGCCCAAGTTTCACTTCCATAAGTCATGGTGGGGAGTATACATTGGTTCATTATTTTACGTTTCAGACAAACTGGGATATTGCTCTTCAGTATGTGACTATATTTCCTGAATGCTATCCATCCAAAATTTATTCTTCTCTTGACTTCCAGCCATTTATCATTATTACAGCTAATAACTTGTCCCAGATAAGTATATGACTCCACCTTTTCAATTACTGCTCCTTCAATCATTATTTCCCTTTCTGTGGCATACTTGTTCATCATTACTTTTGTTTTAGCCATATTCATCTTTAGTCCAAAATCCTTACTAGCTGTGCATAACTGATTAAGATTTTCCTCTAATTCTTTGGGATCATGGCTTATGACCACAATGTCGTCTGCAAATCGTAAATGGTTTAGGTACTCTCCGTTCACATTGACTCCTTTCTGCGACCAGTCTAATCTTCTGAAAGCTTCCTCAAGGGCAGCAGTAAACAGCTTCGGAGATATTGTGTCTCCTTGTCGAACTCCTTTCTCAATTTTAAATTTCCTACTGTCTTTGTCTAGTCTAATAAAGGAGGTAGCACTCTCGTATATTTTCTTCAAAATCATAATATATGGGGTATCAATGCCTTGTCTTTCCAGTGCCCGAAACATTGCCTTATGCTGTATGGAGTCAAATGCCTTTTCATAATCCACAAATGCCAGGCATAATGGTGTTTTATATTCATTTGCTTTCTCCATTAGCTGTGATATTACGTGAAGGTGATCCATAGTTGAGAATCCTGTCCTAAAGCCAGCTTGCTCTTTCGGTTGATTCTCATCAAGTATTCTTTCTAATCTGTTAGTAATGACCCTTGTGAACAACTTGTAGATGTGGGATAACAAGCTAATTGGTCTATAATTTCCAATTTCTGATTTATCTCCTTTCTTATGCAGCAAAACTATGATTGCATTATTCCACTGCTTAGGCGTCACACCTTTTCTAATGCACTTTGTGAAGAGCCTTGCCAGTTTTTGTGTTATGTCTCTTCCTCCCAATTTTAACAACTCTACAGTAACTTCATCTTCCCCCGGGGCTTTCTGATTCTTCATTTTCTTCAATGCATGTTCTACCTCATCAGGAAGAATATTGGGTATGTCGTATGTGTTGCTACTTTGCAATCCATCTTCCCCACTGCTGGCATCATTCCCCTGCTCCTTGTATAATTCTCTATAGTAGTCTTCTGCTGTTTGAATTATGCCTTCTCTGCTGTTTATAAGTACACCATCGCTATTCTTCAGTTTCAGTATCATTTGTCTTTCTGTATTACTGCTCATGGCTGCTGATTTAAATCCTTTGTTTTCCCTTAATGCTTGTTCTACTTTTCTTGTGTTAAATCTTCTTATGTCCTCTCTGAGTCTCTTTCTAATGGCTTTGCATAACTCAGTATACTCAATTTTCTCCCTGTCAGTGTTTTTCTTGCTTTTCATTTGTCGTCTTCGGTTCATCATGACAAGTGTTTCTTGACTAATTTTTTCTTCTTTGGATTTCCTTTTCCCTATAGGTTTCTTGGGCTTTATCACTTTCAAAAAGTTGTAATATTCCTCGTCGATATCTTGGTCCTCAGCAGTCTGCAGAAGCTCATACTTGTTCTTAAGTTCCAGTACATACTGCTTTTTCTCCTCTTCTGTTATCTCAAAGACCTTTGTATTATTTACTCGAGTCAGTTTTTTCCTTTCCTTTCCTACATCTATATCAAGTGTACATCTTACCATTCTGTGATCACTTCCAACATTTACCTTATTCAGGATGGTAACATCATTCACAATATATCTTCTGTTAGTGAGGATGAAGTCGATTTCATTAGTAGTTAATCCATTTGGACTCTTCCATGTCCACTTTCTGTTCACCCTTTTCTTGAAAAAAGTGTTCATTACTGACAGTCCTTGAGATTCTGCAAATTCCACAAGTCTTTCACCTCTTTCATTTCTTTCACCAATTCCAAAATTTCCTATAGTTCCCCTTTCTGCGCTGTTTTGTCTTTTTCCAACCTTAGCATTGAAGTCTCCCATAGTAATAGTGTAGTGGGTTTTCTGCTCATCCAGAAGACTCAATTTCGGTGTACATTTCTTCAACCTCTTCATCATCATGGCTCGATGTCGGTGCATAAATCATTATAATCTTTAGCTTGTACCTCTTAGAAATCTTGAGTATTAGTCTTGACACTCTTGGTGATGTACTTTTGAATTCCAAAATGTTGTTTTTAAAATCTTTATGGACCAGAAACCCAACTCCACCTTCACTCCTTTCACTGTTTCCATTGGTGTACAGCAGATTTCCACTTGATAAACTTATAAGTGATTCATTTCTTCTTCTTGTTTCAGCCAAACCAATGATATTCCAATTCACATTTTCTAATTCCTTTTCCAGCTCTAATATCCTGTCTTCACCGATGAGTGTTCTTACGTTATAACAGGCCAAGTTCAGTTTCCGTGCATGGCAGCCTGGTCGTACCCAGAGATTCTTAGCACCCTCTGCTTCCACTCTAATCCTCTCGCTGCCGTAAGAGGGAGAGTGAAAGCTGCTGGGGACTGAGGGCCATTTGTTTCGTCGTGCTTTCATATTGCTGGAGGGTTTGGTCTTTTCCTCTTCACGCTGACCAGGCGTCTTGAAGAGAACCACTCTACACGTTCGTTGCCACCTAAGTGACGTAACAGGGCTTACCATCGAGAAGGTGTGCATGAGTGGATTTTAGGGAGGCAGGCCAACCGGACTTCTCCTAAATCTTCTGTAATAGAGAGATATTGGATCCATCAGTGTTTTAGGCTGAGTGTCTGATAACACACAGGATACCTGTTCCCCTCTAAGCCCCAGAGAGCAACAGTGGCACAAATCACCACCGACTTCAATGAGGGAGGTGCCAGAAACGTCTCCACCAAGACCATCAGGTGATTATTAGCCACAATAGTTATAGCAAATGCCGACCCATCAGAATCTCATTGCTAACACCACAACACAACACAACACAGGACTCTATGCCTCAACTGGGCAAAAGAACATTGGCACTGTATCTTGGATGATTGGAGAATGGTCTCCTGGTCCAATGAGTCCCATTTCCAGTTATTTCATGGGGACGGAAGTGTGTGTATCTGGTGGAAACCACAAGAAGCTATGCAACCATCATGTCAGCAAGGAACTGTTCAGGCATGTGGACAGTCAGTAATGGTCTGAGGCATGTTCAACTGGCATACATTGGACCTCTGGTACATATAGACTCATCTCTGAACGGTCCAGGTTACGTGTCCATCCTTGCAGATCATCTGCATCCCTTCATGGTCATCATGCACCCACAGGGCAATGGGCTCTTCAGACAGGAAAATGCATCTCCCCACAGAGCCGTGGTGACTAGAAAATGGTTCAAAGAGCATTCTGCAGATTTTACCACCATGGAATGGCCTCCCTATTCTCCAGACATGAATCCTGTGGAGCATCTTTGGGATGCGTGGAAAGGTCCATTGAAGCTTTGGATCCTCCACCCAGGAATGCAACAGAATTATGGACAATTTTTATGGATTGTGCAGCAAGCATGGATGGAAATACCAGTGGAACTCTTGTGAACTAGTGGACTCAGTGCCTCGCTGTGGACAGTAAAGTGTAACTGCACTTATCGCGAAAGGTGGGCCTACCCGTTACTAGGTAGGTATCCCATGATTTCTGCCCATTCAGTGTGCTTTCTATAAAGTATATTTAAGTATACAATTAAAATAATAATGGTACACCATTGTGGAAAGATATGTGTAATTTAAAAATGTTACGTGGATGATATCTTTGATGAACTTTGTCTGGAAGGTCATGGTACAACATCCAACAGTAGTCTGCTAACTCATTCATTTGTTCCAGAAATCTTGATAGCAATTTTCTATTGACTTCAGGTCTTGATGGAATTGGTCTCTGTGCTCATTACTTACAATGCCAAGGTTTACAAAAAATTCAAAATGCGAGGAACGAGGTCAGCAACATTCAACATCCCATTTCTTTATATGGATTGAGCAGTTTCTCAACTATCTTTGTATGTGTGAAACTTGTGATTACTCTAAAAAATTTCCACAAAGTCATTCAAAAGCCTGCCATGCACTTAGTTCTAAGCCAGGCAATTTTCAAAACTTTCATCTTGCAGAAAGTCTCTGATTTAGGAAGTTCTTTCACTTTTGGAACACAGATCTTAGGAAATTTCTTATTTAATTAATAAAATCCTTTCAAATTCATCTTACCCATCAATTTCACAAAGCCCTTCATTAGACATTGTTTATTAATGTGGATAGGCAGAAATATAATTTTCATTGGATCCACTAATGGAACATACTACACACTTCCTGGCTCATAGAATGAGTAGTTTGCATTTTGTGAACCTTCCTTGAAATAAAGTTGTGAATTCTCCTGGGCTTCAGCCATAGAGTATAAACAGACATTTATTATTATATATCTAATGAGGTCATTCAACTCATTTGAATAAACAGCTCCACCTCCAATGTCTCCTCATCAAATGTGTATTCAGGATCAGCTGAATTGTAAATTCCCCACCAACCACACATTGACTGCATTCCATTTCATCTTCTGAAGCGTTTCCCAACCTGTGGTTCATGTAACTTATGAAAGTAGTCCTGCAGGAATGACAATAAAACAGAACATTTTTGTGTAGGCAACAATCCCATTAAGTGATAGGAGATACAGGTATTCTTAATAACTTAATGTATATTAGGTATTTTAGGTGCAAGTACATATCATTGTATTTAAAAATATAGTTAATATATTTGCATGTATAATTTATTTTTTATGGTCTTTGGCCTCTGCCTGAAATATAAAAACGGCCCATGGTTTCCACTTCAAATATAAAAGTGGTCCATATCTGAAAAAAGTTTAAGAAACACTGTTCTAAAGAATCTAGTCCATGCTGTGGAGGTACCGGAACATTAGCATTAGTAGAGGCATTTGATGCAAGAAGGCAAGCTTATGCAGCATCAGCCAAAAAAAAACCACTTCCACTTCACCCCTCTGTTCGTTCAAAATACCTGTCCAGCTGAGCCTTAAACTTATTTAGGCTATCAACTTCCACGACAAGGGATGGAAGTCTGTTCCACCAACCAACCACACGCTGGCTAAAGGCAAATTTCCGCACGTCTATCCTACATCTGTCTTTCCTCAATTTGAATTTATGCCCTCTCAGGTGATTACTCTGAGCGAGAGGAAGAATCCCATCAGCATTGAGCATGCTCAAACCATTCAATGCTTTATACACCTCTATCAGATCACCTTGCTGGTGCCTAGTCTCCAGACACTGTAATTTGCAAAACTTAAGCCTTTCTTCATAAGAGTACCCCTTCGTTCCATTCACTAAACTTGTTGCCCTTCTCTGTACTCATTCCAGCAGCTCTACATCCTTCTTGAAATGAGGCCTCCAGCCCCTGTATACAGTACTCTAGGTGTGGCCTGACCATTGCCTTATACAAGGGAATAATCACCTCCTTATCCCTGCTAGAAAAATTCCTATATATCATTGACAATACACCATGAGCTACTCTTGCAGCCCGTCTGCACTGCTCAGAGAACTTCATATCTGCCTGCACAACCACCCCCAGGTCCCTTTCATTCTCTACCACTGTCAGTGTGGTACCACAGAGTTGATACGTTGCTCTGGGGTTGCTGTTTCCCATGTGTACTACTTTACATTTGTCAATGTTAAACTTCATTTGCCACCTCTCAGCCCATCTGCTCAACCTTTCCAGATCCTACTGCAGCAGCATAGTGTCAGTAGTGTCCTTGACAACCCTGCCTACCTTTGTATCGTCTGCAAACTTCGACATTAAGCTTGATATACCATCATCAATATCATTTATGAATACAGAAAACAATAATGGACCCAACACTGAGGCCTGAGGGACTCCACTAATAACATTAGTCCACGATGAGCAGTGTCCATTGATTACCACTCTCTGTCTTCTCCCCCTCAGCCACCCCTTTATCCACAGCAGCAATTTGCCTCCAATGCCACACTGCTCCAATTTGTGCAGCAGTCTTCCATGTGCAACAGTATTAAAAACCTTTCTAAGATGCAAGTATATAATATCAAAGTTATTCCCTGCATCCAACTCTTTTGTGACTGCATCATAGTATCCAATCAAATTGATCAGGCAAAACTTCCCCTTAACAAAACCATGTGTGTCCGAGCTATAACTGAAATCTTGTCTAGATGATCCTGCCGTGCTTCTTTAACCAGTGCCTCCATTAATTTTCCTGGAACAGAAGTTAAACTCACAGGTCTATAATTACTTGTGTCAGCCTTTGATCCTCCTTTTTTATTTTGGGTCACATTTGCACATCTCCAGTCTATGGGAACCTCCCCAGAGTTCAAGGAAGCTCTCATAATTATGGCTAACAGTTTACTTACTTCCTTTGCTGCCTCCTTTAATATAACTGGATAGATCCCATCCACCCCAGGTGCCTTTCTTGTGTTTATCTTCAACAGTTTCTCCTCCACTTTACTCTTAGTTATTACAAAATTCTCTAGCTTACTGCTAGAGTTGAATACACCTCTGGCTTTCCCCTCGCTAAATAATTACTCATGTGTGAATGTCGATGCAAAATATTCATTTAGTTTGTTAGCTACTTGAGCAGGATCATCAACAGTTGACCCATCGATATCAAGTGGACCAATCTGATTCATCCCCTTCCTTCTAGAGTTTACATAAGTAAAGAACTCTTTGCTGTTTTTCTTTGCATCCCTTGCCAAAGATTTCTCGTACTCTGCCTTCGCCTACCTAAACTCCTTTGTAACTTGGTTACAGATCAACTTGTATCTATCATAGGCTTCTGTGTCATGTGTTAATTTGTATGTATCCCATGCATGTTTCTTCTCTGCCATATGCCTCATTAGTTCATCTGACATCCATTTAGGCCTAAACCTTGAACAATATTTCTTAGTTGGTATGTAAAGCCTAGTAGCTTCCAAGATAAGTTCTTT